>NC_140795.1:8173968-8775964 GCF_037176805.1 Vigna unguiculata
ATATATATATATATATTAGGGTTTAGGATTTAGGGTTTTAGGGTCTCTCTGTTTGGCTTCAGTAGTTAAATCATGGGCCTACACATACACACACACACACACATAATTTGTTCATTACCATTAAATATGCATCACTTGCTTAAGTGACCCTGTTTCTTGAAATTGAGAAAGGCTTTCTCAATTGAATGACCTCATGCTAATTAAGTGATATAACTTTAAAGAGTATAATTAGTTTTTTGTTTCCCTCATTCAAACATTCCTCCCATACTTGAGCGACCATCACTTAAGCATCATTCAAACTCTTAAGTGATGTGCTCATTATGCCACACATAAAAAGTTACAGAAGCATAATTTTCACTGCTTCATGAACACTTGAGCGACCACATTGGTGCTTGAGCATTAACATTTATATTTGGTCTCACGCATTTAAGATGCCTATGCACCACTACATGCCTTAAAACTTAAGCAATCATGTTGTTGCTTGAGAATCATTTGTTCTAAATGAGAAGTCATCTCAATCATTCTCTAACTAAAGCTTCAAGTCCTCAATTTTGTATTCAAGTTTCGGCTTGTGTGGTAATAAGTGATGCATGTAACTATAATTGATTGCTTCTTAAGAAGTAAATTTTAAGCCTAACTCAACCTCACAAAACAACCTTGTAAGGTGAGGTTTTGCACCCACTTATATACTATAAATTCGCCTTATCTCAAGTCGATGTGAGATCTTCAGCATACCCCTCACGTCAAGGTATATACATTTCAAGCGTGGGACTAGACATTAATGGGTGATCTGGTAGCGAGTGGCACGATAGGCCCAACAAATGATAAATCTTGCTAGGATAAACTTTAACTCATGGATCTGATACTATGTTAAGAAGTGATTTTTTAGCCTAACTCAATCCTATAAAACTGACTTGTAACGTCAGGTTTGTACCCACTTATATTACTTTAAATTGGCCTTATCTCTAGTTAATGCAAAAAAATAAGACAAAAAAAAGTAAAAAAAAAAAGAACAAAACAAGGGACATCCTGTTACATGAACTAAATTATTTTCCTTTGAATTAAATTTTTTGTTGAGAAAAAAAACCATGATTTGAAATGATGTGTGGCCATGTTTCTTTATCCAAAAAAAACAAAAGTAATTATCCTTTGCTACCCAATTTGAGCCTTCCAAAAAATTTCTTTCAAATTACCCTAAACAAGGATCACCCTCCCACTGAGGGTTGACATAATGTTTGCATTTGTTTCATCCGACTTGTAGTTTACCAATACAAAAATATAAAGAAAAAGAAAGAAATGACATGGTTATATAGAAAAAAAAAAGCAAAAGTTTAAAGAATGAGAATAAAATGACATGGTTATATAGAAAAAAAAGCAAAAGTTTAAAGAATGAGAATAAAATGTCAAAATATAGAAAGAAAAAAAAAGGTTAATGAAATGAAGTCAAATAAATATTGAATGAAACATTATTCAAAGATCCTTGTTTGAAACAACCCTCACATCACTTTTTGGACCTTTACTAATATTTACTTTCATACCCCTGGCCTTAGCCACGAACAAGCCTAATAAAGTCCATACAGATCAAAAATTGATTGTTGTCTTTCAAAGGTTTTAATTTAGAGAAAAAAAATTGATTTGCTAACAAGTTTGTTCTAAAAAAAATTATAAAAAAAAGGATTGAAAAGTGTGTTCAGAGATTTTCTTTTAAACACTGGGGCAGTTTATGTTTGGTTGACATGTTTTCAAAGCTCCAAAATCAGCACAGGCAAAAGCAATCTGGTTAAATTTGGGTTGTCCCCTTTCAATTCATTCTTCATGAAATTCCATTTTTGCTCATACAGTATCCTCCACCCTAAGCCTAAACCTTGACCAACCTTAAATAGTCCATCTTTATCAATCCTAAACCCAAACTGGGACAGTCATTTTGTTTGCGATTCATATATTCCCATCATTCATTTTGAATTGGGGCATTTATTTACATTGAAGATTGTGATCACATTAGGGGCAACTTGTGAAGACCCTATCATTTTTCCACCTCTTCAACTGGGAAAAACCAAACACGTTTTTGCACCATAAGACCATCCTAGGCTCTCATACTAGGGTCAAATTTTTGAAGTCCCCATTATTTTCTTCATACCATCAGTAAAGCCCAAACACATTTTGTACCCCAAGACCAATTCAAATTGGGACAACTCCCTAGTTAATCTTCATCACCTCATCCAAACATTTTCAAACCCTTGACAATTTCATGCATGTCATTCAAATAGTGTTTCAAAAGAAATGATTAAAAAAATGATTCGTTAGTAGCTGATTAGATCAAAGAAATGATTTGGAAAAGTAAAAATAAATAAATTAAAGTAGAATGATTCTATGAATTAGAAATAACAATGAAATGGGATCAATTCGAATTTATTTTTAAAAAAATGCAAAAGAAAATTCATACATAAGGTAATTCATACATCATACCAAGTCATGCATACATAAGTCATTCATCTTTTTGAATAAAATAGTTTCCACCTTTCCAATCAAAACCCTTTTCACTCATATGAATGGTTATTGAATCCTTGCTTTTTAGAAGGAAGAAAATTAAAAAACACACAATTTGGTTTCTATGATGTTTTTCAAATTTTGGTCCTTTTCATTCATATGAATGACCAATATACCCTAAGCCCAATTTCCACTGGCCCCCAAGTCCAATTCCCACATTAGTTCTTAAGCCCAGTTTCCACACTGGCTCTCAAGCCCAATTTCCACTTTGGCCCCTAAATCTAGTTTTGTGTGGCCTCACAATTTTTTTTTCTAGCCTATAAGCCTAGTTTTCCCTGCTCTCAAATTAAAATAAAGGAAAAATAAAAAAATGAAAAAAGCAAATTCCACCTATGCATCCACGCATCCATGTATGCATCATCATATAGGTTCAAAAAAAGAAATCATAACATGTCATGCATCATCAAATCATCCATCATACTCCACAAAATCATTTTGAAAATCATTTAATAAAAAAAGAAAGTCAGCAATGACATTTTTTTAAGTCTCACAAATGTTAAGCATTCATGCGGTGTTTGTCCATACTTCAAGAGCAAAATTTAGGTTTTCCTTTTTTAACATCAAGACACTCTGCAAGGCATTGGTCATTGATTTCTTATGTCAAATCGAGGCTCTTTGTGAGGCAATGGTCATCGATCTCCTTACATCAAGACCTTCTGTGAGGCAATGGTTATTGATTTCTTATGTCACATCGAGGCCCTCTACGAGGCAATGGTCATCGATCTCCTTACATCAAGACCCTCTGCGAGGTAATGGTCATCGATCTCTTTAAGTCAAGACCCTCTGCAAGGCAATGGTCATTGATTTCTTTTGTCAGATGATGACCCTCTACATGGTAATGGTCATCGTTTTTTATAGATATAGATCATCTCTTCAGGATTGGTCTAATATTTTTTTCAAAAAGTCAAAATACAAAAAGAATTTGGTTTTTTGGATTGGGACCCTCTACATAGTAATGGTCGTTGAATCCTTTAGATATAGACCCTCTCCACAGGATTGGTCTAATCTTTTTTTCAAAAAGTTAAAATACAAAAAGAATTTGGTTTTTCAGATTAGGACCCTCTACATGGTAATGGTCGTTGAATCCTTTAGATATAGCCCCTCTCCTTGGGATTTGTCTTTTTATATTTCAAAAAGTAAAAAAAAAAGGTGTGTCGAATTGGCACCATCTACTTGGTAATGGTCACCTAGTTCCTTTCAGATGCAAACCATCTCCTTTTGAATGGTCGAGTCTGTCTTCAAATTTGTCTTCTTTTGAAACCTGAACGAAATTAGTGTTTTTATCTTTACTTATCTTTTATTACGATAATATGAAAAAAAATCAAATTTTTATATTATCTAATGAAATCTAAGTAAAGAGGGGCAGTTGTCAACACCCAATTTCATTCGGGTAAATAAATTTATTTTCAAAAAAAAAATAAAAAAATGTGAAACATTATTTTCTTCAAAGATTTTCAAACTTTAATTTTAGAAAAAAAAAGGAAAAAAAGAGAGATGTAAAAAAAAAGAAAAAAAAGGAATATAGAGGGAAAAACCCAATTTGTTATTAATTATCGCACTCCTCTTCATGAGCCCAACAACTCAACATATCTTCTACCACCTTTGTTCTGATAAGAAATTAGTGATATGATTCTAATAATTAAAAGCAATATCTCTTCATATAATTAGAATCAATATTACTGATGTTGATTGATTTTGTGCTTTGATTTGATCTCCATAATGTGCTGCTATCATGACCAATTCTTTCCTTATATGGTTCATTACAATTAAGGTTGAGATTGCATTGATATTACAATATGTGAATATAAATACGTAGTTTGTCATATGAAAAAGGACCGAAAAAAAGATATTCTCTATACTTCTCTAATTCTTTCTCATCACCACTCCTACACACCTCTTTTTTATATCTCTTTTATAAAAAAACATATTGAAGGAGGTAGAAAAAAAAAGAGAAGAAAACTTTCTTTACACCCTCTCTTTCTCTCATTACCACCCACCACACAGACACCTCTCATTTTTATCTTTACTGGAAAAACAAAGACAAAAATATTAGAAAAGGAAGCCGGAAAAAAGAAAAGAGAAAAGGTACGTCACTTTCAGTTTTTTCATCTTTTGATTTAGTTTTTTTCAATTTTCATTTTTTTAATCATAAAAAATATTTTTTCCCTTTCTTTATTGTCTGCCCGGCCACTCGCATCGCATTTCATCCAATTTAGACTTTTGTTTTTTCTAAAAAATATATACCAATCTAAGAATAAAAAAATAGCTTTCTTTGTTTACTTTTTTAATATCTATCTAGTTGCTCACATCGCAGTGACATACACATCCACTTTTAAATAAATTTAAAAAATATGAAAAATTATAAAAGATTAAAAAGATAAAAAAATCAAAGATAAAAAAAAGTTATTTTCATTGTCGATCCGACTACTCGCGTCGCATGACACCAATAATAAAATAATACTAAAAATTTGAATGAAAAAGTTTTCAAAATTGTTAAAAAAGTTTTTTAAAAATAAATCATTTTTCAAATATTTTTCCAAATAGCTTTTTCGAAAAGAACTACGTAACCCTGATTCTCCATTGTAAATGGAGATACGTAGGAGCAAGGATTAATCTTTGTCGGGCCTAAAAAAAAAATTTGCTTCTTTTGTACATCCTTTTATATTATTTTTTGGGAAAAATAAATATTTTGAAAAACCAGACAACGTTTGCACATTTTATTAATGGTACCATCTTAGGACGGGCGTTGTGGGATGCTAATACCTTTCCCACGCGTAACCGACTCCCGGACCCAAAATCTGGTTTTTCACAGACCTTGTCTTATATTTTTGGTTTTTTCGTAGTTTTCCAGAATAAACTATGGTGACGACTCCAAACTCTATTTTTATAAATTTTTATTTTTGGTTCGTCGTCCCGTCGCGATTTCGGTTGCGACACTCATTAAGTATATGTAACTCCAACCTAAAGATAGTTTGTCTACCACTATTAGAAATTCTCATATTACATGAGATTTTTCTTGCAAATTTATTAAAAAAATTTGCAAGAAAATATTTTTTTCTACTTTTTTTCTAAGAATTTTATTTGACAGGTATTTTCTTTGTGGATAATTATTTCCTACAAAATTTGTTGTTAAAAGTATTTTATATAAAATATTTTACAAAAAATTGGTAGCAATTTCTTGCAATTTTTTTTTCATAAAGTATTTGTAAGTATTTCTTACAAAAAAAATTTCAAAACAAAATTAATAGGAAATATGAGTTTTTTTAGTAGTTTACTAATAAATATCCCCCTATATGTTTCTAGAAATCTAATTCAGCTCTTGATAACCCATGTATGAAGTCTTACACCGACAACATTTGTCATCTATAAAACATCTAAAAAAGGAAAAAAAGAAGATATGAAATCACTAAAAAAGAATGAGATACTTACCTATCAAGTCACTTTAATTCTTAATTTATTATTATTATAGGTGACATCAATTGTTTCATGGTGAAGGTCAAGTGGACTAAGTCACAATCAAATTGTGATGTTTGTTTGGATCATTATATTCTTAAATAAAAAAAATACACTTTAACTAATAATTATAATTTTTGATCTTATTTTCTTAACGATGTTATACATCATACATAAAATTAAAATAGTAAGAGCCAGAATACAAATATTATATTTAAATAAATTGATTAAATGTATACATGAAATTAAATATTAAAATAAAATATGATAAGAAAAGAATGCAGACATGTTTCTGCTATTTTATAATAAGAAATATTTGTATGCATTAAAATAAGTTCCAATGATAGGGCAATATAACTAACCCCATGAGAGTGGGTCCCTTTTCATATGTCTTAAAATATTTTGGGGTCTCTTTGTTTGGCACGAAAAGGGCAGCAGTTAAATCATGTACCCTTCAGGTCTTAAGGCACTGTCTATTTGTCTTTTTACGTTATTCTCTCATAATACCTTGCAAATCCATTGCTACCCAAATAGCCACAATTGAGACAAAATACAAAAAAAAAAAGGTCATTTTGGGAATTTCAGACACCATAATGGAAGACACTGATTAGTTTCAATTCTAATTTGAGGGAACAAGTAACTGCTCCATATCATGCCTAAAGAAAAGAAAAATCATGCTAATTACCATCAAAAAAATTTTATTCATTTTTTTCTAAGTTACTTCACTAGTTTCCCTTTTCAACTTTTTCTTGGAACTGTGAAACTGATTTAGGTTAAGTCTTCAAAATGGGTCATTCATTAGTTTTGAGTAATAAAAGTGTCATTGTATATGCTTGTTTTGTGGTGGAAATAACTAAGTTCGGAACAAAAACACAGTCATGTTCTAAAGGTTGACCTCAAATTTACTATCTTGTGCTAATACCCATGTTGAGTTGAACTTTCCACGTAGTTATCAACTTGAAGCTCACCATTAGGATGAAAATGAAACTTTGCTCACTTGGTTACACTAAGATAGCATAGCATGTGATGCATAAGCATGTGTAAAACATGTTATATTGTTTCATAAAGTATTAGAAAGTGATGATTGTTTTGAAGAGATTCAATATCAATAAAATATAAACCTAATTTATATTACTACTAAAAAAGTTTATATTTTCTGTCAATTTTATTTTAAAAATTATTTTTGTAGGAAATACTTATAAATTTTGTTATGAAAAAAAATTTGCAGAAAATTGCTGTCAATTTTTTTGCAAAATATTTTGTATAAAATACTTTTTACAACAAATTTTATAAGAAATATTTACAAATTTTATAATTTTGTAGGAAATAATTATCCATGAAGGAATTATCTCCCAATTAAAATTTTTAGAAAAAAAAAATAAAAAAAGTCTTTTCTTGCAAATTTTTTTAACAAATTTGCAAAAAGAATTTCATGTAATATGAGAATTTTTAGTAGTGTATACGGACGAATAACACTTTCAATCTAAAATATTAAAATAATAAATTTATAGATTTTTTTCATTATATGTTGTTCAATTTTTTCATTTCTAATCGATATAAGAAATAGACTTACATTTAAATTTTTAACATAAAATTACTTTCAATTTTAATTATTGATCATATAAAGTTGATGATATTTTAGAATTATCGGTAAGTTGATAATTACTGTAAACAGGTATTACATAAACTTATATTCTAAATTTTTTTACTTAAATGTAACTATTAAATTAGTCTTCAAAGAGCAAGAGATCACATTTAGAATGATGGTACAGTGATATAAATTTTAGACATGTTAAGATGAATCAAGTGTATGTTTATGAAAATGATAAGAGTTGTTATGACAAGGATGGAAAATTATGAGATAGAAGAAGAGAAAAATTGAGATAGAGGAAGAGAAAAATTATGCATAATATCACCTTAATATTTAATATTTAGCTGAAAATAGACATAGCACTTCAGCCATTCCTGATAACAAACACATTTACATGATGAATATAATACAATACGAAGAAGATGAAAATGATGAAATGACTGATGAAGAATGGAATCATCATCAGGCAATTATAGCCATGTATAGACAAGGATCTTCGGATCTTTATACAAACACAAATATTGAAAATATTTATGACGAAACAGACAACATCATAAATGATTTTCTTGATAGCCTGTATTTAGGTGAAGAAGCTAATTCTTCAGTAATATCAGAACTTTTATCTGCAATAGGTCTCGTCAATACAAGTGTAGGATCAGTAAACCCCAACAGTTACCAACTAGAACATGTTGGTACACAAAGTTATTCCACTGGATTCATACCAAGAGAATCCCCAACAAATGTCACTTTTACAGATAATCAATATACAACACACGGAAAGAGACTCCCAATAGAACCAAATTTCCCATTGCCTAATCTTTTATTAAATATAGGAGGAATTGACCCTCAATTACTACCAACATACATAGAACAATGGACTGCTACTGTAATCCGTGATTATGGTATCCATTATGAAAAAGAAGTCCAGTCTTCACAAGACATGATTGCCAAAGGTGAAACCTACTTAGGTGATATAGCCAGAGCATGTTGGGAATCTTTTAAAAAAAATTACCCAAACAGGTTAATTATATTGATTTTTGAATTTTTAATTTAATTAAATAAAATACTAAATGAACGCAAACAAAAAAATTATATTAATGATTGGGTTGAATATTGAGATAAGGAATAAGTGAATCTAGATACTATTATGATGAAATAAATACAATGAAATTTCTCTATTTGACTAAAATAATTGGGATTGAATTATGAATTTTTTTTTCAACTAAATTATCTTTACTTAGTACAAAAGATACATTCTTATAACAAAAAAGGTACCAAAGATACAATTTAAATCAATTTTTAAGGTCAAAGTAATTAACATGAATAGTATTAAAAATCAAAATCTTTTATTTCAAATTTTACCATGACATAAAAAAAGTTAGAAAAATTTTCAAAATGTTAATAATACATTTAAACCTTTGTTCTTTCTTCAAATAGAAAAAAGTTGTTGATATTTTAATACATCGATAACTATAATGATATCTCACGTTAATCTATTAAGATTTTCATTTTTCTCTCATGGACCAAATAGATTTATAATTTTAAATTTATATCACTTTTTCATAACACTATAATACATCTTAAAAAATTGACTTTAAATCTAATTCAATCATACAAAATTGATTTATAAAATAAAATTTACAACTATTATATATTACAAATTCGCTTTAGCTATTGTTAACGTGGGATTTTCAACATTAGAAATTATAAGATTTGAAACATAACAATATTAAATGAGTTAAATATATTTTTAGTCCTTAAACTTTGACGTAGACTTGATATTCATCCTTGCCTCAATCTTTGATATAATTTGGTCTTTAAAATTTAAAAATTCAACTGTGTCAAACTTTTTTACGTGTTAAACGACATTTCGGATTAACATTTGAGTTATCTACACTATTTGACACATTTAAACTCAAATGCTAGTCTGAAATACTGTTTAACAAAAAAAGTTGAAATTGTTGGATTAAAAATACTACATTCAATTATTTTCTTTAATGTAAAGACCAAATATATCACAATTTGAAATATAGACGAATTTTAATTTTGCATCAAAGTTTAAAAACTAAATTCGTACTAATTCCCTTTTAAATTGATAGGCTTGGTAGGGTGTGAATTGTTGAGCATTTTGTAGAACCCCAATTTGCATGCAATTTGAGAAAGAAAAATAGTGGAAGGTTTGAATTGTAGGGCCCGGTGAGAAAGAAAGGAGAGGTGGTGGAGAAGTGTAGGAAGTGATGCAAACCAGATATGGATTTGCACGTAGGTGATGATCAACTTGACCTAAAAGAAAATACAAGGTAAAGAAAATGATACAACATGTACCTGAATCCAATACCAAAGTCAATTTATCAACTTTACTTCTCCACTTCTCCTTCCTATTCATAGCATTTTCAGTTTGATTTGACAAAACTAACGTATGCCAAGTACATGTACAATTCCATACTACATTTACACTTTACTCCATCACAAACATATATACCAATTCATCTTCCTCTCCAATAATATTTCCCATCTCATTTCTTTCTGCTAGATTTCCAGATATTTGTCGCTATTTTATTGGTTAACTTAATGTTTTTAATTTCTCATTTTTATTTTGTCGGCCTTGTTTCATTAAAGGTGGAATGAGACGGACTCGTCCATCGATTTGGTTTTTCTAATTAAAAATTTAAATAAAAAATAATTTTAAATGTTAACTTTTTTTTTGTATTATATTATTTAAAGATAAAAATATCTAACAGTATTACAATTTCAGTAATCACTACTCACAAATAAAGTTTTAATTATTCATTATAATAAGATAATTATTAATTTATTTAATTAAAATTAGTAATTAATCAATTAAAAATTTAAAAAAATTAATTAAATTTTCTCATATATATATATATATAATTAATTAATTAAAATCTAACGGATCAATTCACTAACTCAATTTCTATCGAAACGGATCAAGATTTTTAACCTGTCTAATCACAATAAATTAACCTATCTGACATCATTTTATACTAGTGAATATCAAATTGAATTAAAATAAATCAGAATAACCTATTTTACCACCCTTAATATCATTACAATTAAAAAAATACAATAAATAAAATATAAATATATGTGACAAATAATATTGAAAATAACTATTCAAAAAGTAATGTATAAGTTTTATTTTTTAAAATACTTCCAGACTAAAAAGTTTTTCAAGTTAAAAAATGTGAACTATTGCTTCACATTTAAAGTTAATATTAAGAGTCACGTTTTAATGTAGAAAATTGAAGGGGTTAAATCTACCTATACTTAAAATTGTAGACATCAATTAATTAATTAATTTTTTCATAATATAAAAAGCAAATCCACATCAATTTTGTTAATGAGTAATTTACATTGAAAATGTTGACTATATAAACCTTACTTAATATATAGGACAAAAGACCCAAATTAAAATTAACAATGTAAAAACATGATGTAAATTAACTAAAAGTATATATATAGCAAGCAAACACATAATATTGTTTTTTTCTTGTTATGATCTTTATGAAAGTTGATGTAGGAAAGAAGAAACAAAGAGAGAGAGAGAGAGAGATAAAGTGAAGAAGAATGGGAAGACAAGAATGAAAGGAGAGTCTAAATCTGTCTAATGATAGTGTTGACCATTGAGTCCACTGAGCCATACTCACAAGGGAAGTGCAAATCTAAAGCATTTTTGTATTCAAGTTTTTGGTATGAATTCTTCTCAATGAATCTAAGCTTTTAGTTTAGTGGAAGATGCAATATACAAGTACCATTTTCTACTCATTAATTTCAACCATATGTTATGCATAATATTTCTCCACTTCCTTCAGTGCTTATCACCAATCCCCTCATTTTCATTCAGTAATTTTTTCCCAATTTTATACCAAATTTATCACATATTTAATCAATTATTATTATTATTATTCACTAGCATACACACAAACACACTATATACTATCGCGTTTGTGTGTACGTATTTTTTAAATATAAATTATAGTAAAATGAATAGAAAAATTAATTATTAATGAATAAAAAGAATAAACAATTTTATAAAAAATAGATAAAAATAACTATTCATTTAAAAAATTTTAATAAATAATTATATTGTAAAGGATAAAAAAAAATCATCTTTAAATATTTTTGTAGATGCAATCATAATGTCATGCATATTCAAATCAAATTAATGCTTCAAACAGAATCACTATACAAGTGATCTTTTTATTTCATTATGATCTCAGTAAAAGTTTGTGAAAATTTTATTAAATTTTCATTGGGGTAAGCATGCTTCATTTTTATTTTTTATTTCTTAAATAAATATATATTTATATATTGTGCAAAGAAGTGACACGTGGAGTGTTGTTCTCTACCTGATTGGACAGTGAAGAACTGTTCAATGCCACTAAACTTTTCTGACTTTCTTTCTCTCTCCTTTAACCAAAGCTTATCACATTCAACTTTCGTACATATCCTTCACCATTAGGGTATATAATATTAATTAATTAAGAAAACTTAATTTAGGATTTGATAAATAAAATTGATGATTTTTTTTATTGGGTGTACGTAGATAGACACACACTTCAATGATTTGCTTTTAGACACAATCTATGATAAAATATTATACTATACTTTTTATTTTTTATTTTTTTGTGTTGTACATCTAAGATTGTGTTTATAATAATGTTTTCTCGATTTCTATAATAAGGAATTATACTATGACAATGTTTAAGAAATCAAGCTTTGATTATTATTTTATCATATTGATTGTTTGTAGTTAAGTTTAACTACGTATGAGTATTCTATACGAAAAAAAAAAGTTGATGATACTCTTCTTTTTTTCTTTTACATTCTTTTGGTATGACTTTCATGTGACTCTTACTAAAGATAGGAGTCACATTTCTAAACTAAGAGGACATTATAAAAAAATATATATGTTCATTGACTTTTTTTATGATGCAAGTTTTTCTTTCATATTTTTTTTTTATGTTCATAGGTAACGAACAAAATTAAAAAAATAAAAAAACTTATGAAGGTAATGCTATATTGTTGTACTTAACAAAATACTTTTATTCAATATCCCAATGCTCATTAACGAGACAAAGTTAGATTCTAACAAATTTTAAGCATTAATGTATAGTTTAAGATAACTCATCATAGTTTAAGATTTTATAAAAAATAATTAATACAGGCAAACTTTCAATTCGATTTAAATAAAGGACCGAATATAACTTTTAATTCAGTTATTATAAAATGAAGAAAAGAATAATAATTTAGAGTTTATTTATAGTTTTTTAAATTACTAAAATATAAGTAAATGCATAACATATGCTAGAAATTTAAGTAAGAGTTGGAAGCTCTACATTAACATTAAGTAAAATTTAACAATTTACATTCACATCGGGGGGAATTAGACAAGATGAATGAGAAATAACACACACTCATTGTTTTATTGAAGGTTGGGTTTTGGTCTCATAGATGGATTTACTCATTGATCTCAAATCTCCAAAAAGCAACCAAGAAGTAATAATAGAATAGTTGGTTCACTTTTGTGTTTTATTATGACAAATACGATATGGAGTTAATGATGAATCTCAATTTTGTGTGTTCTTTATTGAAAGTATTTGATTTGAAAGTCCTCACATTGTTGGAAGTCCCACATTGAATATAGATAAAGCAATCTCATATATACATGAGTGCAAATCTCATCTTACTAGTTGATTTTGTGAGATTGAGTTAAGTTTGAAGTCTAATTCTTAACATAATATTAGAGTCATAAGGGTTTAAAGTAATTTTGTGGAGTTAACTTAAATTTAAAGTTCACTTCTTAACATTTTAGAGTGACGAATGAGACTATGTGAAATACTAATTCATAGAACATGACAAATCAACAAGTTCTTTTGATTAAAAAAGGCTTCCATGTGTAATATTTATCAATGTTTTCTAAGATTTTATAAAGAAAGTGTCTATTGAAAACAAAAAAATAATTATACAAAGGAGATAGGTATTACCTTGGGAGGGTGTGGTAGAATTCAATAAGAGTTATTTTGAAATCTTTAATTTCGTCATGATCCCATTTAGTTGAGAATTAGGGCAATATGAGGAGCATGTGGGTTGTGGAGAATAACCATGAGAGAATAAGCAAGAAAAGACGAAAACATGAAACATAGGTAACTTTTTAGAAGCCAAAACAAACACAGCACATGATTCATTTAGCATATTTATGGCATACTTTTGGTGTGGATAGTAGTATTAGAAGAATAAGGTTGTGTTGTTTTCTTTTGTGATTACTATTGAAGTTGTTGTCATTACCACAACCAAATAAATAGAGGTTGATTTGTACCAAGTACCTAACCCTACTAACCAAAAGTGAGTGAATATATTGCTGATCAAACATTTGGCTTCTATTTAATCCATACACTTACAATTGTTTTTGGAGGCCCCATAATAAGTGCTTCTTGAGTCATCAAAATATTGTTAATTCCTTTATTCTTTGTTCATCCTTGTTTACCAATTTGGCAAGTCCTCAATTTAAAAATGGGGTTTTCTTTATGGAAGTTAATTTAAATTTGGGTGGCCATTTGAATTAAAGAAATCTCTAGAAGTAGTCACAAAAGTAAAATATGACGATTGGTTTAGTATTTAATGACATAAAGATCTTTATTTTAAAGAAAAATCATGTTTTTAAAATAAATGTGTATGCCTATAATCCTCTTAAATAAAATAATTTCCTTAATTTTTTTATGTTTAAAACTTATGATATGAAAGTCTATAAAATTTGTTGAATTTATTATATGTATACTTATAAATCTATACTTAATTACAATTATATGTATCTATGTTTTCTTTATAGTGATGATCAAACAGTGGATTGATGAAAGACCTTTTTCCCTTATCATGTCAAGTTTTAGGTTTAACCATGGCTAAAACAAGCATGCTTTTAGGTTGAGGTGTTTGATTTGTTTGTTAATTAGTCCATGGAAGTCACCTTCAACAATTGTCTTTCCCAGCCTCGTTTTTCCACACCCTTTCTTACGTCATTTAATCAATTAGAGAATTATACGATTCATCATGGAACCAGTTTGGAATTAAATAATTAAGTTACTTTTTTAATTAAAAAAAAAAAAACTCCTGTTCTTGCTTTCTCCAAACAGTCCTCCAATAGAGTTATTTAATTATACTTCCCATGATATGAAATACCTCTGTCTCTCTTATGTAAGCATATTTTTTTCTACAAAATGATTATATCCACACACCCAAGTTGCATCACCCCTTTGGGCCACTCATGTGCATCATACCATTCATCCATCCATACCATGTCACAATCTCACATGTCATGTACATATACATGCATACATGAGTTCAATGTTTTATTGATAAAAGAAAAGAGAGCATGTACATATATGATTGCAACAAACATCATCTGCAGGGTTGAAGTTTAATGGTTTCTGGTATGAATTAAGGTTTTATTTTGTCAGAAGTTTATACTAAAAGCCAGCACAGGTTATCAAAATACAACATTTAAGTACTTATGCCTAATTGTTGCATTCAAATTCTTCTTTCCTAGCTTAATAGAACTTCATTGCTTAAAAGTCGAAATTTAAGAATATTTAAATATTCTGATTTTCTTTCATCTTTTGTGACGTATTTTAGGAATTGCTCTGATTCAAGTCTGTTTGATAGCATTGTTAGGAATAATTATCGTGTTCTCAAAGTATTGTCCATTTTAAAGTGTAGAGTTCTGTTACAATTTTGTTCTTAAAATACATCTCAAGAAGTGTAAAGAGCATTTAAACTGTACTTGACTTTGACTTCTGAACAATGTGAAACTTATTAGATATACCGAAACAAGAATAAATGCTCAACAATATAATACTATATATATATATATATTATATATATAGATTAATAGTAATTCTATCACCGGACTTATGTTATTATGTTATGATGATCTTGTTAAGATTGAACTAAAGACAATGCATGTTAATGTGAGAGGCATTGAAGGTTGAAGACTGTTACTGTACTGTGATGAAGTGGGGTCATTTCATCTTTTTGTGACCCTATATAATACCTACTCTTCCCACTCTTTCTTCCTCCTTCTCAAAACCAATTCAACTCTCTCTCCATCACTCACCACTCTACCTTCCTCCACCCTTTTGCAAAACCAAAACCATGCAAACCAGGGAAGTCTCAGCCCTCAATTATTTACTCCCTTCAAACCCTTCTCCCTACCCTCCCAACAACAACTTCACAACCCTCCAAAACAACATTCCCACATTTCAGTTCCAAAGATTCTCCACCCAATTATATGGCCACAACCACAACACCACCCCCTATGATTTCAGCCCTCAATCATCATGCATCAGCAGCAACTCCACCTCTGATGAGGCTGATGAACACCAACTCACTCTCATCAACGAGAGGAAGCACAGGAGAATGATATCAAACCGAGAATCCGCACGTAGGTCTCGGATGAGGAAGCAGAAACACCTTGATGAGCTTTGGTCTCAGGTCATGTGGCTCAGGAATGAGAACCACCAACTCATAGACAAACTCAACCATGTCTCAGAAAACCATGACCAAGTTCTCCAAGAAAATGCTCAGCTCAAAGAACAAGCCTCAGAACTTCGCCAAATGATCAGGGACATGCAGATACACAGTCCTTCCCCTTCCTTCACCCCTTTTCAAGATCATGATGTTCCTTGCAGCACCTCACCGTTTCTCAGATCAGATTCTTCAAACCAATCCAACTCATGTAACAACAACATGGATCTCCTCGGATGAATTTCCACACAAGAGGCTCCAAATTTTTATCATCTCTTTATCTAATCTTCTTTTGCTTTTTTCCCTCTTTCTTTCTATGTCTATGTGCAAGTCAAAAAAAAAAAAAAAACAAGTCTTTTCCTCCCTTTTTCGCTGTGTGAGAAGAAAAGATAAATGCCAATAACATATCTTGATGAGTATTTTCATTTCACTCTTTTTAGTCCATTAACTTTCCACTGTGTGCCTATTCTCTTTCTACAAAAAGGTGTGTTTAGTGTCTAGTTTTTATGAAGTTTTAAACTGGGTCATGCTCATAATTTCGTTGCGTTTGTGAATGATGCAGTACAAACAGTTAAAAAGGTTGTCGAAAAAAATCAGAGTCATAATAAACATTGGAGTTTGTCATGTTGTGGCATGAACATTGAAGAGGTTGAAGAGTTATCTATAAATGTGGTGGATTAAGTGATAGTTAAAACTTGTTGGACACTTAGTTACGAGAGTCAGAAACATGATGATGATGAATTCCATCCCAGAAAACAGTATAGAAGGAAAGGGTTAGTGACCTCACCATGTTCTAGTAATGTCCACAGAAGTGTGGACTAACGAAGGAGTGTGTGATGAAGAAAAATATGAAGGAAAAAAAAAAAAACATGATCCTTATATGATTTGAGTAAAATAATAATGGAGGTAATTATGTCAGGTGGAATTGGGATGAGGAGAGTATGACATGACACAGAAATAAAAGGGTGTCTGTAGTGGTCATTGGCTAATGATAGAAAAGTTGCCATAAAAAGGAGAACATTTGGACAGGGCACCCACTCAAATTGTTATCACTATTTTATCTCTTTTTTCAGACCTACCTTGACTGCATACTATTGGAAAATAACTTAAACTTTGCTTATTTACTTTCCCAAGTTTTGATAGAGATCCAACACAACTTGTGCACTACCCATTCATGCACCTTTTCCCAACAATAATATGCCTCTTCACCAAAACATAATCCTTTCAATCAATACAAGTATAGTATTTGATGTGCAAAAAATAATGTTTCACCTCTTTCTTGTATATTTTTTTCTTGTGGGCATCTCTATGACATTCCTATTTTTAGAAGATGAATTATTCAAAGTCTAATTTGTCCTCACAAAAATACTTTGAAGATGAGGATCGCTTTAGTTATGTAACGTAGATTGGTTTTATTTTTAATCAGTGTCAAATTCTTAATAAACCTTTTGTGTTGAGATATAGATATCTCGTACACGAAACTAAATATTTATGGATAATCCAATAAGGTCTAATAAGAAGTGACGTGATAAATCAAATAAATCTGATTATAATAGACTTTATAATCATATTAAATAAAGGAAAATAGATCTTTTAACGCTATAATTGACTTTTGACGTCCATTTGACATCGATGATTTGAAAGGAAAAAATAATATTTTATGTTGTTGTAGACTATGAGGAATAAAAAGGAGACATTAAAAACAAAAAATGTCAAATGGGAGTATTCAAATTTACTGTGTAAACATGTCTTAAATAGAATAAGTTTAAGTCTAATTAATTCTCGTAAAATTGACCAGACTTGTAAAGTAAGAATTGTTCTACTATAAATTAATATTATTTCTAATTAAGGTGAGATCTTCTAGGTTCATGTTATTGTCTTTCTATTATGTTTCTTTAATGTTGCATAGTTATGTAGCAACACAAGAATGAGATAAAATTACGTGTGGAAAATTTAGGGAGAAATTGTTGGTGGGTGTGGTTAGTTGTTCTTCTCAAAGCAAAGGCAAATGGGATGAGTTGGTTTAGTCGTAATTTGTTTTGGTGAATAAGTTTGGACACATCAGAGGCCAAATAATTCAAAAGTCAGAAAACAGAGTAGTGGAAGCTTAATTAGCACATGAATAGAACAAAACTAAAATATCAGTGTTAGATAAATAATCACCGACAAAAAAAAATGTTCTAGTCATCGTTCCCGCGTTTACACATATCTTTCTTTTGTCTTGTTAATGCACTTCAAAAGTCACAGAGGGTAATCTCTTATAAAATCTTAGCATGTTAAGTAAATTAGATAAATTGCTTATTGTATTTCTAATTATTTAATTTAATTTAATTTAATTAAAGTGTAAGATGAATTACTTATTGTTAAAGACTTAAGAGGGTTTTTTTTTTTTTTTCTTATTAGAGAAGTGCAACAATGTATATTTGCTGAAATTGAAATTGAAATTGGAGAAGGTCATGTGTTGTTTGCAATTAGTTTAATCAAAGTGGAGATCAAGAGTTTCTATGAAAATAAAATTAGAAACTGTTTTGGGCTCCAAATGTGATGTTTAAAAGTCTAATGTTATGACTTGAACTACCATTTGAATTTTGGACTCATTTTATTTCATAATTTTGAATGGAGATAATTTTTTTTTTAATGAGGTGGGAGGTAAGAATTAATATTTTTATTAATGAAAACTATTTAAGAGATTCACATAATTTAAATAGAGGTAAATATAAGTCAGATTTGTTATTGTTCTAATTCGATCCAAAATTTTGATTGAATTATTTAATTTAAACCGTAATATGAAATAAATGAGATAAAACTTTATAAATCTGATTTTGTCATTGTAACATATCAGTTTAATATTCAATCATACAAAAAAGAAATAAATATAAAATTTTGAAGTAAGTTATATTTAATAAATAGACAGTACAAGAAAATGCTTCATTAGTAACTAATTTTAGTGACCAAAAGTTATTAGTTACTATAATTACTAATTTAGATACAAGTTTATAAAGTAAAAAAAATCATTGGTTACTAAAATAGTTACTATTATGAATAAAAAATTATAATTGGTCACTAAATTAGTTTTTAAAATTAGCTACCATAGTTTTGGCCACACAAAAAAACTGGTCACTAAAAATTAGCTACTTAAGTTTTGGCTACCAAAATAACTTAGTTACTAGATTGCTCTCTAATTAATCAGTGACAAATTTAGTGGCCAATTATATTTTTTTGTAAATTGGTATATAAATTGGCCACTATAGTGACTTAACAACTTTTAGTTACTAAAATTGGTTACTAATAAGACATTTTCTTGTAGTGAAATATTTCAAAGTTATCAAATTTATTTTAAATACAATGCCATATTATACATTAAATAACCAAGTTTAATGATTAACATAAAACGTTTTGAAATATATATATATATATATATATATATATATATATATATATATATATATATATATATATATATATATATATATGTTAAGAAAACTATTAAGATAACCCCAAACATGTTTTGAACCTGCCCTAACATAATAAGGTCTATTTAAAAAAAATTAATTTTAAACAGAACTACAAATTATGTTGGACAATAAATAATTAGCACTATACACAAATAAAAACCAAATCCTAATCATATACTTAAAGGACAAATAGTTGGCCTTTTGAGTATTTTATTTGATAAAAAAGAAAGTGCATTTTATTCTTTTCCTATTTATTTTTTCAGTTTAAAAAGCATTTATGTTTACTATTGGAACTATACCTAACCAATACACAACTAATCCTTAATTAAGAAATTGGTGATATTATGGAGGGTTTTAAGTAAATTTGTTGATGAATAAACGATGTAAAAAAAACTTATTGGTAAAGTAAAACGTTATTACTTTTTAATTAATTGAACTAATTTTATTATATCTTAATTTAGTATTTTATCGCTTGAAGTACATCATTAGGATATGTGTAAAGTTGTGTTTTTTTAGTTAGACTTTTAATCAAAAGTTAATTGTATGAACTAAGCCATTTGGTTGGATTTTTTAGTCAAAACAAACATCATTGCTAATTTGAAAAAAAGAAAATCCATATATTGGAGTCAACCAAATTAAAGATATTAATTATACGAGAGAAATAAATTTATATTAATTAAATGAATAATAAATAGTTTAATTTTTCATAAAATTAAGTAAATAGCGAAAATTAAAAAAAAATATATCTAAAAATAGGAAAAAAATAATTAAAAAGGAGAAAAAAATTGATGGTCAGTTTGAAGAGAAACCAAATTACTTTTCATAAAAAAAATTACACTTTTAGTTAAGTATATCTTTTAAATTAGTCATCATAAATTAATAAATATATTATATGATTATTTGTAATAATAATAATAATAATTATAATAATAATAATAATAGTATAAAATGAAAGACGTATTCATTTTTTTTTTATGATCGTTCTTAATCAATACTCAATGCATTACTATAGTAGATGAATAGTTATTTAAAGATATAAAAAAATATATATTAACAGATTACATAGTATTTTTTGTGAAATTCAAAAAATTAAATTTATTTATTAATACTTGTGACAGAATTCTTAAATATTATATAAAGGAAAGAAAGGGTTGTGACAATAATTAGCTTATTTTAGTCCAAAATTATTAGGGACATTTTAGTGTTAGAAACCTTATACATTAAGTCATACAAATAAAAACTAACACTGTTTCTAATTTAAGTCATATTATAATAATGCAAAATATATATATATATATATATATATATATATATATATATATATGATGTGCATATAATTTTTTGTATTTTTATTTAATCATTAATTGTTATATATAATAAATTGGATAAATATAATCAATTCTCATATTAAAATACATTTTTATTGATTCATCATATAAAACTTTGAGGGAACAATTATACATATCAATAATTTCATGTAATAAAAAACTATATAATAAATTTGACTTTTTTAAATCTACATTAAAAATCATATGAAAATTACTTAATGGGCCATTAAATTCTAAAACATTGTATAATGATTGAAATGAAGGTAGTAAACATAAGATTATAACAGTTGAAAACAATCCATGATTTGCACAGGAAGAGAAAAGAAGGTCAAAAAAAGAGGAAAATTTTCCATGAAAATGAAGAGAGGAAAAAGGAAAAATTGAGAGATGGAGCCCAGATTTCAGGCTGAGAACCATTACTAACTCACCTTTACTCATTCACACACAATCTCACAACTACACACTCTCTGCATTCATTGCATTATCTCTATCTCTCACTTTAACATCATCACAACAACACAACCTTCTTGTCCCATTCCTTCATCCTCCTATTAATTTTGTGCCCAAAACAACCATGCCAATTCCATTTTCCAATTTCCACCCTTAAATTCAAAATTAACAACAATCAAAGCACACACATAATCGACTTTTCACTCACGGATTCTTCCTATTCTTGGATCTGACTTCCTCGGTTCAAGATCCAATGGCGGTTGCTACCAGAGGAACCAGGGGTGGATCTACTTTTCGTGGTCTCTTCTCCTTCCGGATCTTCATCTCTGCCATGTTCTCTCTTCTCTTCATCGCCACCCTTTCGGTCTTATTCACCAACAACCCCTCCACATCCCACGATGTATCTGTAAGTTGCTCCTTTTTTCTTTCAGTACTTTTCCTTGCCCTTTAGTGTTTTCGTGCAAATTTTCGATTTTTATTGAAACCCGTGTTTAATTTGCGAAATTGGAGACGACCCATTGTAGTAGATTCAATTTAAAGCTTAACCCACATGAAAAGGTTTTAAATTGTTGTTACAGTCGAGATTGTGATTGATCTTTGATAATTAGGGAAATTGTAATGAGACTGGAAAGCTTGGTGTTCTGGCCAAAATCATGGTCATGGACCGTTTTTTAAAACCTTGCCACATGATGATTTGAAAAAATTGAACGGCCCCATGTAATGGTTTAGGTGTTTTTTTTGGTCACAGGATCTTCCCACCACTGGTAATGCATACGTGCATCGAACTTTTTTGGCATTGAAATCTGACCCTCTTAGGACCCGAGTGGATTTGATACATCAGCAAGCTAAAGATCACATAGCTCTAGTGAATGCTTATGGTGCTTATGCAAGGAAGCTCAAGCTTGACATTTCTAAGCAATTGAAGACTTTTGATGAGTTGGCGCGCAATTTTTCGGATATTGCAATGAAGCCGGTTTACCAAAAGTCATTGTTTGAGACAGATGGTCCGATTGATGAGGACGTGCTGAAGCAGTTTGAGAAGGAGGTTAAGGAGAGAGTGAAGATTGCACGTATGATCATTGTTGAGGCGAAAGAGAATTATGATAACCAGTTGAAGATCCAGAAGTTGAAGGATACAATATTTGCTGTTCATGAGTCACTTGCGAAGGCGAAGAAGAATGGTGCAATGGCGAGCTTGATTTCAGCCAGATCGATTCCCAAGAGCTTACACTGTTTGGCGATGAGACTAATGGGTGAGAAGATTTCAAATCCTGAGAAATATAGAGATGAAGGGCCGAGGCCAGAGTTTGAAGATCCCACTCTGTATCATTATGTGATATTCTCGGACAATGTAATAGCTGTGTCTGTGGTGGTGAGATCTGTTGTGAAGAATGCAGTGGAACCATGGAAGCATGTTTTTCATGTTGTTGCAAACAGGATGAATGTGGGGGCAATGAAGGTTTGGTTTAAGATGAGGCCTATAGAAGGGGGTGCGTTTTTGGAGGTGAAAGCAGTTGAAGAATTTACATTCTTAAATTCATCATATGTCCCTATCTTGAGGCAACTTGAGTCGGCGAAAATGAATCAGCCTGAAAATGGCACAAATGATTCAAACATGAAAAATGCCAAGTCCCTGTCCATGATGGATCACCTTCGATTTTACTTGCCAGAAATGTACCCTAAATTGTATAAGATCTTGCTTTTGGATGAAGATGTTGTAGTTCAGAAAGACTTGACAAGTTTGTGGAAAATTGATATGGAGGGAAAGGTGAACGGTGCTGTTGAGATCTGTTTTGGTTCTTTCCATCGATATGCCCATTACATGAATTTCTCTCATCCTTTGATCAAGGAGAAATTCAATCCAAAAGCTTGTGCTTGGGCCTATGGCATGAATATATTCAACCTTGATGCTTGGAGGCGGGAAAAGTGTACAGACACTTACCAGTATTGGCAGAACTTGGTAAATTTCTTCTTATAGTTACCTTTTCTGTGCTAATGATTAGGTTCTGATTTACTGTGATCATGTGTACAGATTCTTATTTAACTTCTCCTAAAGCTTATTTAACTTATACATAATTTACCTTAACTTTAGGAGAAACTTTGTTCATTTTGTCTTCTTAATTTCTTCTCATTAAGTATTTAATGTGAATCTTATCCAAATAGGATCTATGCAACTCTAATTTTGCCAGAAAAAAGTTTCTTGAATAATGCTGAATCTATTATTCTGTACTGTTGCTGAATGCGTTTTTCTGTTATCAGAATGAAGATCAAACATTGTGGAAAGCAGGGACTTTGCCACCAGGTTTGATCACCTTCTACTCCTCAACCAAATCATTGGACAAATCCTGGCACGTGCTTGGCCTGGGTTACAATCCCAGCATTAGCATGGATGAGATCAACAAAGCTGCAGTCATTCATTACAATGGAAACATGAAACCCTGGCTTGATATTGCATTGAATCAATACAAAAATCTGTGGACCAAATACGTGGACAATGATATGGAGTTTGTGCAGATGTGCAATTTTGGCCTATAGTTGAGATCAACTCACATCTGTGATCATGATTAAAGTTTGAGATAACATGTCAAATGTTGTTTTACCATATTCTTTAGAATCTAAGTCCATGTTAAATGTAGCCTGTCAGAGAAGTTCTGTGTTGTCACCAAGTAAAATATGCTAGGCAATAATTTTGATAGACTGTATTTGGAAATTTACACGAAGTAGTTTTTGCTTTTTCTTCTTCTGTATTCTGGAGCATATTTATCATGTATTGCTGATGATGGTAGTGTCATAATTCAAATTAACGAGAGGTCACTACTTTTCATCTTTAAACATACCTGCTACATGTTATTTTTTGTAGGTTTCGTGACATGCCTCCTTGTATGTTCAATATTTATATATATTATAGGCAAAAGCCATGTGGTAAATAGATTTTTCAAGAATTTGGTTCACTTAGTGCATTTTGAACCAGCGATGCTTAAATTTTACAGAATTTTTTAGTTTTTTAGGCATATTTTTCTGCTAAGTACTTTATTTGTGAAATAACTCATCTGTGGATATCTTTACAGAGATTGGATAGTTCATTTTATAGGAATTTCTTAGACTGATGTGTGGAGGGATTGAGGGGGGTCTTCAAATTTGATGCTTATTCTGTTTTCTTCAGTTAAGCTACTTGATTTGCTGTATTAGTTGGAACTTCATTAAATTCATAATATATTCTTCTTTTTTCATATGAGAGGATTTATCCCCTTTTTTGACCAAAATTTGTTAAAATCGTAATTTTGTTATGGTTTCACTTATTATCTAACTAGATTCTCTCCTGATTTAAAAGTGACACCTACCAAAGTTATAACTTCCTATAATTTCAGTTAATAGTAGAGAGGGTACCAAAACGAACACATTAAAGAAAATATTGTTATACTATATTTAAAAAAAAAAAAAAAAACAAGTACTTATCTTCTTACCCTACCAAATAATTAATAGTTTATTTGGGTGAGAATTGGTAAACTTAATTTTGGGTGAGAATTGGTAATTTTGGGTTATAAATACTTTGTAAAATAGAGATTGATTAGTATTATTGGACACATTGCTTCCGGTTTGGATTTCTAGGATTAACTAGGTTATCCATATGCATTTATTCCCTCCTCTATCACAAATCTCTTAAAAAAGATAACTTCTTATGGTAAGAGGAAGCCTCCATATCCCTTCAAGCATTGAAAAGTACTCTTATAAATGTATCCGTCTTAGCAATTCCTTAATTTGACCATGTTTTTATGATCCAAACTATGATATATCCAATGCTAGCATGGGAGTAGATCAATCTGATAGTTGATGACTCAAACTATTCTAACACTAGATTAACAAATCCATTTATCCAAGCTCTTGAGTTTTTATTTTGAAATATAGTATAAGCTTAGGAAGCCCAATAATGTAAAAATGTCTTGTCTCGCTTAACATCAAAGGACACTTTTCTCATCCTCGTAGTAACTTTTCTTGATGGTCTCAACTACGGTCCTAATTTCACCTTAATGATAAGGTGTTTCTCAAACAAGGGGGAGATGATTATAAAACTTCAATAGTGTGCAAAAACAAGGCAAAACAACAAAGATAACAAGTTCATGTTATTAAGCACCAAAAGCAGATTGAGGAACAACTATATGGTACTTCATATCACTCTACAAGTAGCACTAGAGAAGCTTAGGTCACAAAAAACGAGTGTACCAATCATTTGACTCATGATGCAATTTTTTCAAGGAAATTGATCAGTCTTACTTCTCCAAGTCACTATTAGCAATAAAGAAAATGTTTATGTTAAAGGAAAGGGAGCGGTTGTTGTTGAAACTTCTTTAGGTACTAAATATATTTCAAATGTTTTATTTATGCTTGATTTAAGTAAAAGTTTTTTAGTGTGTGGCAAATGATTGAAAAAAATTATGGTTTACATTTTGAAAACATGAGATGTACCATATTTGATCCCTATTGATGTGGGATATTGTCTATTAAAATGATAGAGAAAATTGTTCTGCAAGCTTTTCCAAACAAAGTAGATGATTCTTTCTTGCGACATAAAAGGCTTCGACATTTTAGTTTCTCAACTTTAAGGCAAATGAAGTTTAATAATTTGGTGCAAAATATGTCTTCTATTAAGAAACATGACAATGTATAAAACATGACAATGTATGTGATGTATGTCAATATGGAAAGAAAAGAAAATTTTCATTTTTTGTTGAAGCAAGTTGAGGAGCTACTGAAAAATTACAACTTATACACACGGGTTTATCTGGCCCAATGAACACAACATCCTTATATTACATTAGATACTTTTTATTGTTTGTAGATGATTTTACATATATGAGTTTGGTGTTTTTCCTCCAACAAAAGTTATAGGTGTTTGATGTTTTCCAAAAGTTCAAGCTTGTGGTTGAAAATGAAGCTGAATGCAAAATTAAAGAGCTCAAATTTGATAATAGAAATGCGTAGACATAAAATTTTGTGAATAGGTTGGAATTCATTCTTAATTAATTATTCCTTACACTCTTCAACAAAATAGGGTGAATGAAAGGAAAAACATGACAATTATGGAGATTGCAAAGTATTTGCTCTTTTGAAAAATATCTTCTAAAATCCTTTTGAGTAAAAGTTGTTAATACCTATGCATACTTAATGAATATGTTGCCCACTAAAGTCTTGAAAGAAAAACACCTTTTGAAGCATGACATGGAAGGAAGCCTTCGGTAGAGCATCTAAAAATATTTGGTTGTGTGTTATACTCTTGTTCCAGATCTAAAACTTGACAAGCTGGACCACAAGTCTGACATTGACATTTTTCTTTTGGATATTATAATAACTCCAAATGTTATAGGACATACAATCCTTTCACTAATAAGATTCTAATTAGTAGAAATAAGAAGTTTGATGAGTTTTCTAGATGGAATTTAGAAAGTTGCAAAGTAGAAGCCTCAAGAAAAAATCAATTTAGAGTAGAAAATCTCCAAGAATAATATTTTAAAATTCAAGAAGATTTAGATAATGGTGATAATTTTCCTGTTAGAGGTACTAAAAATCTTGCTGAAATTTTTAAAAGGTGCTACATTGTTGTAGTTGAACCTAAACAATGTGATGAAGTTGCTTAAATAAATGATTGGAGATGTGCTATGTAGGAGAGATGAATACGATTGAGAAAAATAGAACATGGCAACTTGTAGACAAGCCAACTAATCAAAAGGTTATCGGTCTTAAGCAGGTTTATAGAACCAAATTTAGTCTTGATGGTTTTGTAAACAAACTAAAGGTAGATTGGTTGTTAAAGCTATCATCAACAACATGGAATTGATTTTTCCAGATACTTTTTTTCTTGTGGCAAGACATGATACAATCAGGTTGCCAGTTGCATTGGCAACAAAAAAGGGTTGAAAAATTTATCATTTTAATGTGAAATTAGCTTCTTTAAATGCTTTGTTCGAAGAAGACATCTATGTTGAACAACCTAAAGGCTTTGTTATTCCAGACAGTGAAAACAAACTCTGCAAACTTCAAAATCTCTTTATAGATTAAATCAGGGTCTAAGGGCTTGATATAGTAGAATTCACAATTATCTACTACATAAAGGGTTTCAACAAAGTGAAAGTGAAGCTACTTTGTATGTAAAAATATTAAGAAATGGAGTGCAACTCATTGTATTCTTGTATTTTCATGATTTGTTGGTCATTGGCAATAATTCAAATTCCTTGAGAAAATTTAAGCATGACATGGAAACTCAGCTTGAAACGACTGATTTGGGAGAAATGAATTATTTTCTTGGAATAGATATACACCAATGTGATGCAATCTTCATTACACAAAAAAAGTGTTCACGTAAATCATGAAACTGTAAACTAGTGAACACACCTCTTGTGGTAAATGAGAAGTGTTCACTTAATGATGCTACTGGCAAAGTATAAGCTTATGCTTATAGAAGCTTAATTGGAAGTTTGTTGTATACTATCATTAGACCAAATATAATATTTGTTGCAAGTTTGTTGTCCATATTTATGCATTGTCCTAGTGATGAATGTTGTGTTTCCCACACTTCTATCACCTAGTCAAGCTCATTATTATGCAGAAAAATGAGTTTTAATATACATAAGCACAATTGACTATGATCTATGTTTTTAAAGGATGAAAGTGAAGATCTTCAAGGATATGCAAATAGCGATTGGGCAAGAAGTTTAAATAATGTTAATAGTATCTCAAGTTATGTTTTCTCATTCGGTAGTGGTGTTTTTTTCTTGGAATACAAAGAAACAAGATACAATGGCTCAATCCACAATTGAAGCTTAGTATATATCAGCTACAACATCTATAAATAAATCCATTTGGTTGAGAGATTTTGTATGATGTGGGGCAACAAATAGAAAAACCTACTGTCATATGGGATGATAATAAGTCAGTCGTTGTAATTGTAAAGAATCTTGTCCAATATGGTAGAACAAAGCACATCAAGGTCATGTATCTTGTAATTACAGAAATAGATAAATCAAAATAAATTTGTTTATAGCATTGTAATTTAAAAAATCAGATTGGAGACATTATGACCAAAGCACTCTTCAATATCAAGTTTGAATTGTTGTGATCAAAGCTTGGAGTACCCAAAGAAAACCTCGAGTAATGTTAGAAAATGAGACTTTTCTGGATACTCTAAGATCTTAATTTTTTCTCGTTTGTTTGTTGACATTAATTTGGGGAAAAGTTAGTTGTATCATTAGCGATTAGGTGATAAGTGGTAACATTTAATTTTATGTAGATTTGCATCTTTTTTATTAATTTGAGAAAAACCTTTTTTAATATATAAGCTATACTACATCCAAAATATTGATGTAAACTCTTTGTCTTTGTTAATCCATAGTGTATCATCAAAAGAAAAAACCCTTCTTTAATTTTACAACCTGTGCAGTTTTTCTGATTTTATAACAACTAAATGTTATACACTATCACACACACATAAAAAACGTCCAATAGTGACTTCATCCATGTCAGCCTGACAATGACTAGGTTTATGTGTTTTTAGTAACTCTTGGGTTAAATTATAAATTGAAGGGAAAGTAAAATCAAGATGAATAATTTCTATTCGGTACAAAAATATTTAGATTACAATGCATGAAAATTAAACTCCATAACATTTGAATACCTAGAACGTAAATTTCGCTCTGTTAAGTGCTTCGATTTCAATAAAGCATAGCTGAACAAGAACAAAAAAAGGGGTCAAAGGAAAAATAATTTTTAGCTTATAGCGTTACGTTTCAACAAAAAAGTACACTAAAGCCAACCTGAACTTGTGTTTATAAGAAAAGAAAATAAAGCCAAAAGTAAGCCAGGGATGATTGAACCTAGAGACTATGAATTTAAGGTTTTGGAGACATTTTAGGAGTGTTATTATATATTAGTTCACTTCTTTAATATACCTTTTCTGTTTGATTGATATTTAAAAAATAGTTAAATATGTTATTTTTTTTTCTCACACAATTATAAAACGTTTTGATATATTTATTTCTAAATAAAATTGTAAATTATTTTTGTTTTTAAATTTTGAAAGTCATATAAAGCATTTTTCTCTAGCATATAAAGATTATATTATAATTCATTGTAGAACTCTATTTATTATATGAAAAATACATCACATCGTTTGTTGCAAATGGATTTTACATAATTTTCATAGAGTTGAGAGATGGAATAATTTATAACTTAATTTAAAAACAAAACACATTTTTATATAATAGTTTGGAGAGAAAAAATTAATCTTTTAAAAAATATAGAATAAAAATGAGATTAACTTACAAAATTTTGTAAGTTTTAAATTCATTTTAACCAATTTAATTAATTTCACAAAATCCGAAATTTGAAGACCTTAAGCACGGATTAATTTCAGCATGGATCACTTTGTTCGCAGAAGAATCTGTTTTATATCCCCCATCTGATTATTATTTAACCCTAAATAGAAACCTAAATCATATAAAAATAATAAATAAATAAAATATATTTTTTGTCCCTAAAAATTTCACAAAAACTTGATTTTGAATTTGTATCTTAGCCCTTTTTTTATGGTGACCCCTCAACCTTGTACACTTCCATATAATATTTCTTTCCAAGTGTTCTCACTTTTCAGGTCATGATTTTTTGTTTTAAAGTTGAACTACTTTTTGGCCTCAACATTCTAGTAACACATTCTTATTATGTAGTACAAAGTGTAATGCAAAATCACATATATATGAGTTGTATTTTCTTGTCTTGATAACAAAGTAGAATGTTGCTTGGGACACCCTCATAAAAGAAGCATTATAAGATGATTTTGGATCATTGTTTTTTTCTCCCTCTTATTCCCTACACAGCTGTAGATAGATATGATGATTTTGAAACATTTGAGTATACATGAGGAGAGGTTTCAGCTACACTTTTTCCTCAGAAGATTGTGGAAGTTCAATGAGAAGACATAAATAATATTAACCATATTGCCCCTGCAATATGCAGGAATTGATAAAGACTCCCCCATGACAGATATAATATTTTAGGTTTTCATGAAATATTTTCTGCAAACTAATTGGCTTGTCTCAAAGGTAATTAGGTAATGGAAAGGGAATCTGTGTAGGGGAAATGTACTTTGAAAGCCAGGGAGAAAAGGATGGATCATGGAATGTAACCATATTTTATCCACATAGTTCAAAAAAAATCTTGTCACATGGATCTTCCTAATTATTATGGTTTTTAGCTTAAGCTTTAGGTTTGAATTTCCATTTGCCAAAAACAGTGTCATTTTTATGAAACCTGTACCAGATTTACTTTCTTAGAAGAGAGGTTCTACCATGTTGTACATGCACAACGGCTTCAAGTTTTGTACTCTTCTATTGTGTATATAATGGTTAGATTACTATAAAGATTTTTAGACTATTAACGTTATTTTATTTTTAATAAGTAGATTTAAAGTCTAACTCAACTTCATAAAACTAACTTGTAAAGTAAAATTTGCATCCACTTAATAATATAAATTAATTTTATCTATAGTTTATGTGTGATCTCCAACACACTTCCTCGTATCGAGACATGCATACATTGAACATGAGACTAAATATTAATGAATAGTCCATAACAATCTAATAACGGATGATATAATAGGTTTAACAATTAATAAACCTCGTTATAATAGGTTTCAGATAATCTGATATCATCTTAAAAAGTGAATTTGGAAGTCTAATTTAAACTTATAAACCAGTTTTGAAAGTTGAATTAAACGAGCTTGCTTCATAAGATTTGGTAAAAAAAATTCAACAAAAGATGAAGTGAGGTAGTTACTATGGATAAGAAATACACGTATAGAGTTCTTGAAGGGCAAGTAGAAGTCCTTGTCAAAGATGGAGCAACATGATGTAAAACAACCTAAATTTATCCATACAGTTAAGTAATCTTAACAAGATGAAATAAAACAACCTAAATTTATCCACAAGTGTTCTTCAAATTTCATCGGTTATTAATCTTCACTATCTTTAAAGAAGCAACCAACTTTTAACAAATAGCACTCATTAATAACAGTCTTCAAAGTACTGCAAATTCATTGCAACCATCATCATTGAGCAGTAACTTCTGCAGGTTAAAAGTTAACAACACTAAAGAAGATTAGAAGGTAATAAAAGCTTTTGTACTTAACAGCTCAAAGTCATAAAACCATATCTATAAGTGTTGTTTTTATTAATTATCACATCTTTATAAATTTAAAATTTGATGATTGTGAACCACTAATTTGTGTAAAATAAAATAAAGTAATATATTATTCCTTTGCTTAATTGAGGTTAGTTTGTAGTTGTAGGAAGATAATTGGTGGTAAGGAAAATGATAAATTTATGGTATGAAAAGGGCATTGCTTTGAACGGAGGTGTACATTGTTTGCTTCAGAAGTATGCCAATGAGTGGTTAGCCCCCCTAATGAAACTCATGCAAAGAATGTAAGTTACACACAACTACAAAACAATTTCAAAAAATTATCAAACACTTTTCTCAAGCATGCCACACTTTTCCCATTATATTAAAAACTCTCTTCTCTCTCACTGGTATATATATCAACACACGTGAATTTGAAGTTTAAAAGCTTTAGTGATGAAAGAGAAAGAGAGTATATTATGTGAAGTGGAAGCAAAATAGTTTGTGTTCCATAGCATAAAAGAGTATGATTACCTTGTGAGTGAAGTAAAATGAAAAAAGACAAGAATTGAGTCAAAGACAAGAAGACCAACAATCTTAATTTTCTGTTGATCACACTCTCTTGGTTAAGGAGGTCCCCCTCCAATCCGTTTTCCACTCTACCTATCAACCAACAAACAAACACAATCTCATTTCTGATATTCATATTTTAAGCAAACCCCACAAAAACCATCATCATCATCATCATCATCATTATTCACCATTCCCACCCCATGAAGCCTTCTCTCTGTCCCTCACAACCATCATTCACCTATATAGCTTTCTCATAGATCTCCATCACAACCCACTTCATAAGGGCCTCACCTCAACCCTTTCACACATCGATCCCTCACAACCCTTTCTGCCAAATGAGGAAACCTGACATCATGGGAAAAGACATTAAACTCAACACCACCACCATTAACACCACCACCAACACCACCACCAACAACAACAACAACATTAATAAGAGCAAGCTAAGAAAAGGGTTGTGGTCGCCTGAGGAAGATGAGAAACTGATAAGGTACATGATCACTAAGGGACAAGGATGTTGGAGTGACATTGCGAGAAATGCTGGGCTTCAAAGGTGCGGCAAAAGTTGTCGTCTTCGTTGGATCAACTACCTCAGACCTGATCTCAAACGTGGTGCATTCTCACCCCAAGAGGAAGAACTCATCATTCACTTGCACTCCATTCTTGGAAACAGGTATGCATACTTTCTTACATCATTGCATTAATGCCAACTTTCTTAATTAATTACCTCAAAGCTCTTACCTTTTCGCATTCCATGATTTCGGGTGTAGATCGGTTGTATACTTGGAAAAAATTAAATGAGTTTTTTTTGTTTTTGTAAATTATAAAATTAAATTATACACAACTTAAAATATGAAAACAATGAGAGATTTTTTTATTGGTTTATACATTAAATAATTTTTATTTATGAAAAAAAACTTATTTCATTTGTGTTTAAGTTTTTACTTATATTGTTCTTACTGAAAAAAAAAATCCAATCAAACCTGGTTATTAGGTCGAAGCTTCCTTCCTATATAATTTCATATAATCAAAAAGACCTAATTAATTACCAAATAAGAGAATCTTTATTTTTATATACTTAAAGGAGTGCTTAACACATTTTTGGTGGCTTTTATAATTAAATGGCACCTACATTTACTAAATTTACAGAGTTTTTTTTTTTTTCATCTGTACAACTTTTAAACTTAAAATGACAACTTTTATGTGAGAAAAATTACTTACATAACCTACAACTCTTGGAGATTCTTAAGAATGGTAAAACAGTTAGAAGATTTCATTTAATTGGAGAAAACGTTTTTTAGTTTTTGAATTTCATGTCACATTATAAATATAGTCCATTAAAAATCGAAGCAATTCTATCATGGTTCTACCATTGCAGGTGCTTTAAACAGATTAAACTTTTTTTATTAAAATGGAGATTTAATGGATAAACAAAAAATGACTTTAATAAAGAAGTCAACAATTGTCCATCAAGATTAATTTAACTTGTAAACGGTATCTAATTAATTTATATATATATATATATATTCTTTGTTGATTAAAAAAAACCTTGTAAGATCTTTTGTATTAAGACATTGACTGAATATAGGTTTTTATATATAAGATGTGAACATGTATAACTACATATATAAAATGACGTAGACTATAAGCATTTCAGGAGTTTTGCCTTAACTATCATGGTTTAGCTTTCTGCTTAAGGATGACCTGACCCATAATACATTTGACTATTCACTAGAAATCTTTGAAAATCTTTTCTAAACCATCAATATTATTAAATATTAAACACATGTCAACAATACTTTTTCAACACAACTTTTATTTGCTATAATTATTGAAGCTCACGAGATGACGTATACTTCACTCTTTATTTAATAAATCTTATGACTCCTTCAACAATTAACAGTATTTAGGTACTTATATATTGATATAAGACACTGATATCACACCAGTATCTGTGTATCTATCAGACACGTCGATACAATATACTAACATAACATATTTGAGAGTTATAAAATTAGTTTCAAAGATTTAAAAATAATTAAAAATTAAGGTTAAATATATTTTTATCTTTCAAATTTCAGTGAATTTTAAAATTAGTCTCTCTTCGAAACTTTATACCAATTTAGTTCTTCATCTTTAAAAATGCATGAATTTAATCCTTTTTACTAAATTTTTGATAAGTTTATTTGACATTTTAAACGCATTTTATGATAATATTTGAGTTTATATTAAAGCGAAAATGTAAACGGTATAAACAAAATACTATCATGAAATACGCTTGAAATGTCAGATAAACTTAACAAAATTTGGTTGAAATGACTAAAGTCATGTATTAAATTGGTCAAAAATGTTTTCAAATTTCACTGAAACTTGAGGGACCAAAAACTTATTTAACCCTAAAAACTATGATTAAAAAAATTAACAAAACTATGTTGAAAACCGTGATTTTTGATTTTCTTTTAGAAAAATGATTTTTTGACTACTAAATTTTGACAACTTTCTCTTACAACCTTAGGTGTATTTTTCTAATTGGTTTCCATTTTTTTATTTTCTTTTTCTCAATATTCCAAAATCACTTAAGAAATGACATTTCATGTTGTAAAAAAAAATTTGTCAAAATTTAATAGTCACAATATCATTGTTCTTTGTTTTAACCATTTTGAAGTTGTGAATATCAGATGGTCTCAGATTGCTGCACGTCTTCCTGGTCGCACTGACAATGAAATCAAGAATTTCTGGAACTCCACACTGAAGAAAAGGTTGAAAATGAACAACAACAACAACAACACTTCATCACCAAACAACAGTGACACATCAGACCCTGGAGATGTCATGGGGGGGATAATGGCGATGAATGATCAGCATGACCTCATGACCATGTGCATGGACTCCTCCTCATCAACATCATCATCATCCATGCAATCCATGCAAGCCAATAACATGCCACTAACCGACCAATTTGACCCCTTTCCCTTGTTGTCCAACCGCTATGACATGACCACCGGCGCAGCCGGTTTCCTTCACAACATGGCTGCATGCTTAACACAAGTTGGTATGGTAGATCATGATGATGGGGTTGTTCATGGTGGTTATGGGGCATTGGAACCTAATAAAATGGGGTTAGAAAGCGACTTTTCCCTTCCTCCACTAGAGAGTAGAAGCATTGAGGAGAATTCTAGTACCCCAATTGATGAGAAAAGCCATAACAACAACCACTTCAAGAACAGTTGCTTCAGTAACACTGATAATCACCATCATCATCATCATCATCATCGTAATTTTCAAACCTCCAACAACGTAGTTGTAGAGGATTTATTTGGTTTTGGAAATCATGGGCAAGGGGAAAACTATAGAATGGGAGAATGGGACTTTGAGGGTTTGATGCAAGACATGTCCTATTTCCCTTCCCTTGATTTCCAAGTTTAAGAAACTCATTAGATCCACCTCACAACACATAAAACTCAGCTTAAGTAGCTTTCCAAACACACATTAAATCTTAATCCCTTTTTCGAGCTTCCTTATTTCTTCCTTCCAATTGTGTAAACAAGTCTCTATTAAGGATGCTGGTTAAAGAAAACCACCAAATAAATCTCTTTTTTTCTTTTAAAATTATGATCACTAGAAACTACTATAATAAAGTGAATCAATAGCATTTTTTAAAAAAAAAAAAAACTTTAACGAGTACCTTAAACATACTTGTTTGCACTCTCTTTCTACAAGCCCTTTTTCTTGTTTTTTCTTCATATTAACTCTCATTGTTTCTTCCTTCTTTTCTTGCTTTTATTAAAAAAAATTGTCAATTGTTCTAGCTAGATTTATTTAGTTGTACAACAAAAAAAATTGCAGTGTACACGTATATAGGGTGGGCCTGAGATCTATATACATATTTCTTGCTTTGTTTGTGCCCTAGCTGTTTCCCTGTTATGTGTTTCATGTCATTTTCAAGGAATAGCTTGGTTGGTGCAATAATGTAAAAGAGAAATGTGAATAGTGATACTTTAGAATGTCAAGAGAAAAATAAAGCTAAGTTGAAATTGTATGTAGTATTGTGTATAACACAAGGAATAATGTGGAGTTGAAAGTGGTTATTTAGTGCTAGATAATAATATAGATCTTTCATACCATATGTAAACACACCAATAAGTATCAACTTTGAAATCCATTCACCTCTCTCTCTCTATTCGATCTTTTTCTATGTGATTTGTTATTCTTGCACTTGCTAGACGAAGGATGTGAGTAAATCAAATACACTACAAAAATTCTTAGTAACAACAAAGATATTTAAAGACCTGTATTGAGACAAATTTAGGGTTTTGATAGTTAAAATTTTGGTAACTAATGTTAGTGATCAATTTAAAGATTAATTCACAATAAAAATTATTTAATTACAAATTTAGAGATTAATTATAATTTTTTAAAATTATTTTAATTATTAATAATTTTTAGTTTATAAATTGGTATCTAAATTAGTCAGTTATTAATTATTGTGGTTACTAAAATTAATTATTATTCAATAATTTTTTATAATATGATAAAAAAATGTTATACTTTTTTATATTAACGGGTTTTATTACTTGTTTCGTTCTGAATTTTTTTAAAATATTTAAAATATTAGTTACTTTTAGAAAGTTTTGTTTTTACGTTAAATGTCATCAGGAAATTTCTTTACCGCCAACAGTGAACTGTAAAGAATTTTTTTCACATTAGGTTAATATTTAATTCTATATTAGAAAATTGTTCTTAACATTTTGTTGTAAATATTGCCAGAATTGTAAATCAGTTGATTGGAAAGTGTACGGGATTTACAGATTTGAAAAATATATAATATTCGATATTTAATATTTTTAGAGAAATTTTAATTTTATTAAGAAAACTTTCATACACATTCGTAAAACATTTATGAAAATCTCGCATTTGAAATTTTATTGGTTATCACGTCAAGTTTTAACTTGAACTTAGTTAAATACTTCCTTTCTATCCTTTATTCCCAAAATTGATTTTATTCCTATGTATCCAAATAGTCCAAATAATAACAATTCATATACATTTTCAAAGTGTATTATTACCTTTCTTACTTATTCCAGGTAAACAAAACAAAACTGAAGGAAGTGGTTCTTTGTCTAAAGATGTTATGCCTACCCAATTATCACACATTTTCCATATCTTCTAAGCAATCGAGCAACTAAAGAATAAATGATTCATTGAGTATTCACACTTTCCACACATTACAAACACATTGTTACTCACACTTAATCCTCTAAGGATGAGGTTATCGCATATTACGAGTTCATGATTACTTTCATGCAAAGTGTAGAGCAGTTGGTAACGCTTTAATATTCTAAAGTTGTCCAAAAGGTCATCATGTATATTAACCATTCTTTTTTGTGATTTTGTTATAAGTTGATTTCATTGTATATATATCAATGTGATTATCCTTCCAAACTCATTCATCTTCCTTGCCCATATCTAAAACACAATAAGATAACTTGTGCAAAAAAATAGTAAGATGAGGTTTTTCCCATTCGAACCATTCCCTTTGCCATTGAAATTTCCACTCCCATACCTCACTATTCCACTTTCCTATCTCTCTCACTTTAGGCTTTATAAGAGAATTAGCTTACATCCTTGAAAATCTTTTTATGAGAGGACTCACCTAACCAATTATCATCCCATAACTAAATATTATTTCCCTTCCTCTAATCCAAGAGATATTATTATCAAACAAATTCTATTTTTGTCCTTTACCACAAGCTTTCCTAAGGCCCCTCAGCCACCAAGACTCATTTATTTTCGGTTATGTTATTTATTGTCCTCCAAGATGCAAACTTTGATTCCATAATTTCTTTCCATAAGCCACCTTTATCCATTCCCATTCTCCAGTTCCATTTTTCGAGTAAGGCCAACTTAAAAGCTTCTAGATCAATAACTCTTTAGTCACCCTCTTCTTTAGATTTCATTTGGCACTTTTAATGGCATTCGAAACATGGAAAAAAAGAATAGAGGTCATGTTGTAATGACTGATTTTATGAGCACAATTCAGCCAGAAAACGACAAAACTTTCCCCCTCCACTTAGTTAGTTTATGCCTGGTCTTTTGTACCATAGCTTTCCAAAGATCACTCTTTTTGTGATTAACCCTACAGGCATGCCTAAGTAGGTGAAAGGAACACCCATTTTTCTGTAGTTCAGTAATATTGAGAATCAGTTAATTGTATATTTATCTATTCCAGCTCCCCCACTTTGAATTTGTGAAAGTTAACCTTCAACTATGATGCCAATTCAAAAACTCGTAGGATACGCTTAATAGTCAATATATTTTGGATTTTTGCCTAACAAAAGAATAGTGTATCATCAGCGAATTGGAGCATGTTTACGTCTATTTCCTTTTTTACCCACCTTTATACCCTTTAACAAGTTTTTGTCCACCGCTTGCCTAACTAGTCCCGATAAACCTTCTGCCACTATCAAGAATAGAAATAGGGCCAAGAGATCTCCTTGTTTTAATCCTTTAGTTGGCTTAAATTCCTCCGTTGGGCTTTGGTGACCGTTTCACAACAACCATTTCCTAACAAGTGTATTGGTACATAATAATATCAACAAGTGTTGTATCCATATGAATTTAACAAGTATATTGGTAGTTTGATTTTTGGGTTTTATGTTTGTAATAGAGAGTGCAAGTAAAAATAGATAATAGTTATTAGATATATTGAGTGGAGTAGGGGTTATGAATTGATTTCATCTCATCTTGTTTACTTACTTTGTAAATCATTTAATGTCCTATGAATACTCTTTCTATGTAGATCTAGGTTCATCCTTGATACACTAGAACCTAAGGACTTCAAACCCAGTATTATTCCTTAACTCCTAGTAGAATGAATCCTTACTTTAATGTGAAAGACCCTCTCCTCCAACATCCCCTATGGCTACTAATTCAGCACTAGTACAGGCATGATGATTGATTGGACCTTAGTTTGAGATCACTCTTTCAACTCAATCCCAACCAGTGAAATAGGATGAGTCGTCAATTCATCCACACAAGTTGAGACAAATCTTCCAACTCAAATCAAACCCGTGAAATAAGATGAGTGATCAAGTCATCATTAAGCATAAATCAAACCACAAACAATTGAATGAAAGCAAACAAGAAGTAGAGGTGAATATAATCAGAATTGATTACATCAAACTTGGACACAAAGGAGTTCAGCTACTCATAGAACATTACAATGCAATTCCAGCAACATCTACACATAAGATTTACACTAAGAGCACCTCCTATGTGCCTCACATACCCTATTCTATCTGATTGCTACATTGTGGAGCCTCCACTCAATGCCTAGAATGAGGACCCAAGGTATTTATTTATAGGAATTTTTAGGTGGTGCTCAGTCCAACTTTCGGTGCTCAGCCACAGAGGTTACTTCACAAGTGGATTTCCTTCTCAGCTCAGGCCCTTATCCTTGTGCTTAGAACGTGACCTTTTCTTCTTGGAAGGGTTTTCCTGGCTACTCAGCCTCGTGGATTTGGGCTCCAAGTTTTCTTGCAAAGAGGGTTTCCTCACGAGGCTCGGCTCCATTGTTTGTGCTCAGCCAGACAATTCAAATATGTTGTTTTGGTTTTTCTACTTCCATGGCTCAGCTCTAGTGGCTCAGTTGCATACTTGCTATTTTCTTTTATCTTTACTGCAAAACAACAAAATATCATTATAATTCATAAAACTCTATTTCTCAATATTTCATTATGTATCTTAAGCTAAGAAGGTTTGCTTTGTACACAAATGGCATAATTTGATACATGATAATTGTTAAATTTCAAATGAAAAATTTACTTATTCTTGACACTTATCAGGCTTCCATTAACTAAGACCGAAATAGATGTAGATTCTAAACAACCTTTTATCCATTGTATCCATTTTGAACAAAATCATAATCTTTCCAACATACAGAACAAAAATTCCCAATTTATTGAATCATATGCCTTTTCAAAGTCTACTTTTACCACCACCCCACTTTGCTTTTTCTTTTTAATTTCATCAACCACTTCATTATCAACTACTACAGAATCTAGTAACCTTCTACCTTTAATAAAAGCATATTGTTTTTGGTTTATCACCTTATGTAACACTTTCTTAAGTCTATTTGATAGTATTTTAGATAATATCTTGATATAACACCCACTAGTGATATAAGTCTATATTCATTTAAATGTTGTGGATTATCCACCTTTGGTATTAGTGAGATAAATGACGCATTAGTTCCTTTTGGCCATTTTCCTAAGCATGAAAATCCTTAACTGCACTTCCCACATCCTCCTTGATAGTATACCAAGAATATTTTATGAAACTAAAATTGAAGCCATCAAGTCCTAGGCTTTTAGAGCTCTTATAGTTCCATGTTGCTTTCTATTTCCACTTCAGAAAAACTTTTGGTTAGCATGCAATTGTCTTGTTTAGTGATAGATTGAAATACTATATTTCCCAGCCGTATTCTCACCTCTGAACTTTTTAAAAGTCTAGTTTGAAAGAACTCTTTAACTTGTTTCTTTACTATTTGGGGATCCTCACACCACTCATTTTGAATGTTTATTCCTTTAATCATGTTTTGCATTGATCTCCATCTAGTTGTCAAATGGAAGAGCCTTGTGTTCATATCCCCTACACCTAACGATCTTGATCTGGACTTTTGATTTTGTATTGTTTCAATTATAGAATTTACTATTTCCAGATTTACAAATAGTTATTTTCTCTTTAACTTACTTTGATCATCCAGTCCATTCTTCTCATCTCTTATGTTTAACTCACTTATTTTATATATGATCTTTTTCTTATTCATATTGTACATCCCCAAAAACCTTTTTATTCCATTCTTTCAGAACCTATTTTAACCTTTTTAATTTCTCTTTAAGAATGTATATACAACTTCCATTCACCTTATACATTTCCCAAGACTTTTAATGATTTCCCTAAAACTTGTGCTTGACTACCACACATCTAAGGCTTTAAATGGTTTTAGGCCCCAATCAAGTAGTGAAGTTTTTACCACTATTGTGCAATGATCTGATATTGTTCTATCTAGAATATACTGCTTGCAATTATGCCAGATTTTCAGTCATTCTAGAGACACTAGCACTCTATGTTATTGCAATTATATCTCGACAATTCCCTTCTTATTGCTTCTCCAACCACTTTGTTCGTCCATCCCATTGGTTTTGGTAAAATTGTATTTTTTTGGTACTTTGGCCTATTTACATGGATCTTGGTATTGCTTATCCAAATATTATCTAATTTCTTTTCCAGGCCCATCGGATTAGACACTCCAACAAATCTCACAACACCAAATCTTTAAAAACCTCCTAAACCTTTCCCCACCTCTGAAAAATCCTCCACATCTCGTATTCACCATAATTAGGTCGAAAATGAGAGAAGAAGAAGGATGCTGGTGGCATTGTGCATTTTAGTTCCCTTTTTTCATTTCAACTACAATGACAAGGATTTTGAAATTATAAAGTATTTAGTTTCTATATTGTATGAAAGTCATGCAAAATATCATCTCCAACAAATAGTATGTGCAATGTTTTTATGTGACAAATAAAATTCTATAATAGATTATATTATAAACCTCCACGTATTGTTTGTTGGGAAGAATGTTTTACATGACTTTTATAAAGTATATGAATGAAATACTTTATAATTTAGTTTAAAGACGAAATAAATTTTGTTATAATAGTTTTTGTACGAAAAATATATTGAACTCATGTTTTTCTGTTATGACCTTGTTATAATCTTCCAATGCATGCTTCCAAGACCAATTATATGTTACAATGACACTTAATAAATTGGTTCAAGACTTTCTCTGAAAGGTTTGCAACAAAATTTATTATTAATTGACTAATGATGACTAATTTTATGACTTTTTGAAGAACGGGAAATGATGTGGACATTATCGATTAATATTAGAGCTCTTAACAATTATTAAGTTCATAAATGAAAGCCAAAGACCGAATACAAGATTAAGAGGGTCCATGGCAATAGTAAGAGCTAAATTGGCCCAAGAAACATAGCAAAAGATGGTGGTTAGTCTAATGGGGTTATAGTTAAATAATGAGACGCAACATGAGCATGCCTACGTCATGGAGGATTTACTAAGATATATTATTTGTTTGGAATGAGAACATAATGCCAAATTGTTAGACTCTGAACGAGAAACCTTACAACTTATTTATGTTTTTTTTTTTTCTATAAAAAGAGGCATAAATAATTTTGGGAATGAAGAGAATAAACATAACTTACATATATAAATTCTTTCTTATTTCAAATATTTGTCTTATCAAATAATATTTATTTAACCGAGATTAATATTCTCGGTACTTTTTTTATTCCTTATAATCTCTACATCCGAATTAATTCAATTAACTCTCCTTCATTAAATTAATTTTTAATTTTTGACATATTAAATTAATAGTGAATAATCAAATTAATTGTGATAAAAGATGTTTTAATAGTAATTGAATCAATTATCAAACAATGTTACCTCATGACTAATTTGATTGCTATAAATAGAGTTATTTCATTAATAATTAATTTAATTATTGTTATAAAATGGAAACTTCTTCTGTAATTTATTCCGATTCAACTAAAATAAAGTAATACAGATCTTCCTAATTTAAATACAATTTAAAAAGGTAAATTGTATTGTAAGTAATTTAATGTTTAAATATTTTTTGTTCTTTAAATTTAAGTCTTTATTTTGTCTTCTAAAATTGAAATATAGTTTTTGGTTCCAATAGATATCACAATCTACTTTTTTGTTTAGATCTTTTTCATGAGTGTTGTTAACGCAATGACGAAGGACATTATCGCATGCGTTACAATAAAAAAGTTACGAATTTGACATTTATAACTGTACAGAATAAAGTCTAGAATTTTTTTTGTGAAAAGGTATATCAATAATTAATTGATTTTTTACGTTATATCATCACCTTATTATTAGACATTTGTATGGGTATAAACTTAGTAAATCCGTTTCAAGCATTCAGTTATATTATATGAATGAACTTAACTGGCTCATTTTAATAAATTATAATTTTTTTAATTAAATTCAACTTAGGCGGAATGACTCCTTTAAACATATTTTATTTTTTTAACTTATTTTATATATTTATTATTTTAAGAATAATAAATAAAAATTCGGTGTGAATTTATATAATTGGTAAATATATAAGTTAAAATTAAAATCATTTAAAATTATTAAATAACATTCTAATATTTAAAAAATCAATTTATTAACCTTCATAAAAAGTAATAAATAATTATAATAAAAAATAATATTTAAAAAATGTTATATTATTTGTGAAATCAATTTTGGCTTTTGTAAGATCTTAGAAAGGTGTCTTAAAAGTGATAATAGTTTAAAATTAGCGAGACTCGATTATTTTAATATCAAAAGGTTTTAAGCATATATAAAATTATTATAAATGAGTTTCATTATTTTAAAAAATAGATTATCTTTTTAGAAATAACTTTTCTAGAGTTCTTTGACTTCTTTCTAGGAGTTTTGTCTCTCTCATCGTCTCTCTCAGTGGCAGATCTTGACCAACATTGTTGGGGGAGCCCAAATAATACATCCAAAATTTATACATTTCATTATTGTCACTAACACAATAAAAATGAATACATAACTCAGTATAACGATAACTAAAAAAAAATCACAAATATCTAAAAGATTGCCCTTTGTTCCTTCAGATCCCTGAACTCATCAATAATTGAATAAGAACTAAAATTTTCAGCTATTTCTTTTTCAATGTAAATAATCATATTGTCGGCAAGAAATTCATCTTCCATTTTATTCCGCAATCTTGTTTTGATAATCTTCATTGCAGAAAATGATCTTTCTGTTGTAATTGTAGAGACAAGAAGAGTTAAAATAAGACGAATTAAACGATCAATCAAGTAGAATGTCCTTGACTTTCCTGTTCTTGCCAAAGATTGACATAATTCAAGCATGGTTGATAAATTCTTCAAATCTGGATGGTTAGGAGCATCAATAATAAAATGTTGAAGTTGAAATTTTAAACTAATCTTCTCTTGCTCACTAAAATCTAAAGGATAATATTTGTTCACAAGAGTGCATATATCCTCAATGTTAAAAGCTTTATAAGCATCCTTAGGAACTAAAGCATTGCTTAGAGTTAAAAGTTCCATTATTTGCTCACTAAACCTGTCATTTAATTCTTGCAACTGCTTGTCCACTGTAACAAGAAATATATTCACCCTAAAATGATGTTCCATAGTGACATGATCTTTTTTATGTCAAGAACGACCATGACGTGCAACACAAGTAGAATTAAAATCAGGAATATCAATGTCATGTTGTTCACAAAAGAATACCACACCTTTTAATAGATTTTTCCAACCATCCTCCCTCAACTTTTGAATCAAAATTTTAGTAGAACAAACCAATTGCATAGCATTCAATATATCTTGAGATTGTTTCTGCAAAGCTTGGCAAATACCGTCACTAATTCCCATAATCTCTTTCATCATGTGTAAAATTAATGTGAACTCAAATGAAGACAACATATTCAATGCAGCATCAACATCACCCCTTTGAGAATAAGTTTATCCATCAACAATAATTTTTTGAAGAACCAGACAAGATGCATTATATAGCTTCATCATACTACAAATGGAATAAAAATGCGAGCTCCAACGAGTATCACCAACTCGTTTTAAAGTGCCAATTTGATTTTTTCCTTTACCAGTTTCAAGTTCACCCATTTCTAACAATTGAGTTATTCCATCTAATTCAATAGCTTGTAACTCATCATGAAGTTTACTAGAGGAACACACAACATTTACAATAAAAGCCAAATTTGAAAAAAAATGATGAACTGGAATGACCTCTCTTGAAGCATCCACCAAAGCAAGTTGTAGTCTATGAGCAAAACAATGCACATAATAATCATAAGGATTATCATTGAGAAATAATGCTTGCAACCCATTCCATTCTCCCCTCATATTACTAGCACCATCATTGCCTAGAGAGAACGATACTCAATTCTTTTTTTAGAGTGGCGGCTGTTGTATCCTTAACATGCACAATATCAAAAAATTGTTCTTTTATATTACCATCCTTATCTACGAATCTCAAAACAATAGCCATTTGTTTTTTTTTTAGATTCATCACGTGCTTCATCAACAATTATGCAAAATTTAGAATCTCCAATTTCTTCTCGAATGTGACTTCTTACTTTTCTAGAGAAAATGTGCAAGATTTCTTTCTGAATATGATGAGAAGTATACTTAGCATTATACGGAGCATTTTCTAACACAACTTGTGCCACTTTATCATTATATGATGCTAGAAGTTTAATCATTTCAAGAAAGTTACCTCTATTACTTGACTTTGGTGTTTCCTCGTGGCCTCTAAATGCACAAGCTTGAAATGCTAGTCAACGAATTGTGTCAATAGAGGTTTTGAGCCGTAAATGATTCTTGCAGACTTGTTCTGAACTTTGAATATTTATAATGTTATTAATGTGCATAGATTGATTCAACAAGTCTTCACAAGCTTTCATTGCATTGTTATGCGGTGAGCAAGGATTATCTCCAATGTGGTTGAGAAATGCACATATTTTTCCTGCATTAACCTTTCTCCATGATCTAAAACCTTGTTTAGTAAACACATATAATCCAAAATGACCATCTGGCTTTAAACTAAATAGATAACATGCCAAACAATAAGCTCTATCATTAGCTGGGGAATACTCTAGCCAAGAAGGAAACATTTTAAACTAACTAGATTGAAATATCCTTGGATGTTTTTTCCTTATAATAAGGATAGTTTTCAAGTTGCATTTGATATGGACCCCATTTTAAATAAGTTCTTCGAATCTCATCTCTTTGACTCATTGGATATTCCCATATTTGAAGACGTTTTCCTGGATCACGTTCCAAGGAATTAATATGAAACTCCTCACCTATAATTTTTTGAACCTTAAAAGGGGGCTTCTCTGATTGAACAATTAGAACATTAGTATCATGCTTCAGAATATCTGGAAGAGTTGAATTTGTCCTGTTTCCATCTTCACGGGTAGCTTCCCTTTTATCACTTTTAAAAAATGAATCTATTCTTTTATTCTTCATCAATATACCTATTTAAAAAAATAATACTAAAAAATGATTTATCATAATCTAATAAAAATTGAGAGACATAAATACCAAAAGAAAATTCGATGATAATCAAACCACACTTAAAATTCAATTATAAAACACACACAGTACAATCATTTTTTTCTTCTATGTTGATAAAATAAAAAATTATATAAAAGAGGCTCATTAAATAAATTATTAAACTAATATTTCACTATCAAGTGAGACAAAAGAGAATTACCTTCTTCTTTATTTCTTCGAGGATGGAAGAGAACAGTTGAGAGATGAAAGCAAAAATAATTGATCTTTTTCTCTTCAGAAACAAAAGAAAATAGGTAAGAATGGAAGATGAGAACAATTTGTAAGAAATTCAAGGCATCGACATATAAAAGAGGCTCATTAAATAAATTATTGAATTAATATTTTACTATCAAGTGAGACGAAAGAATTACCTTCTTTTTTTCTTCCTCGAGGATGGAAGAGAATAAAGGAGAAATAAGAGAAAAAATAATAGATCTTTTTCTTTTCAGAAACAAAAGAAAACATATGAGAATGAAATATGAGAACAATTTATGAAAAACACAATCTATAATGAAAACAAATAATAAAAAATATCTTGATAAATCTTTTTAATCTTTATTCTTTATTATATTTGATTTTATATTTTATTATTTATTAGTATTAATTATTATGTTTATAAAAGAAATAAAATATTTGATTTAATACTTATAACAAAATAAAATCAAAATACATAATATCTATAATAAAATAAAAATAAAAATATCTATCGTAAAAAAAAATTCAAAATTTTTGGGGTGGCCAAGGCCCTCCTGCACCCATAATACTCCGCCGCTGGTCTCTCTTGAGTTTCCACTCTCTTTTCGGTCTTTTTCTGTTTTTTGTTGCATGTGAGCTCTCTTCCGCTTGAATGAGACGTTTTATTCTTCAGTATAAGTCTCTGTTGATCAATGATCATAACGGTATGTCATGATCGTTCTTGTGATGTTTCTATTTGTAGATAGAGTATCCTGTGGAGTTAGAGGTGTTTGGCATTCATAAAATTGTTTAAGCAGGATATAGGTAAGGGAAACTAATAGCATTATTTTAAAGCTACAAGCATGTTGAAATTGTAATTGTATGTTTGTAGTGTGACTTGTGATTGGTTGTTTTACTTGAACTGTTGAATGATTTGTGATATGTGAAAGCTATGAAATCTAAGTATTTAAATTTTGTTCAAATAAAATTGTTGATGTTTAGTATTTCAATTGAGGTTAATTGGTATTGATGTTTGTATTATACTGATTTTGATATGTGATTGCATCTGAGAAGGGTCTTAGGTTGTCTAGACAGGCTTGAGTATGCATAATTATGCAGAAATTAGATTTTGTAGAATTATGCAGACTCATTAAGCGAGCATTACTCGCTAGGTGAATGGGCTAATCTATAGAATTGTGCAGAATGCTGATCTGCAGAATTATGAAGATTCGCAAACTCGTTGAGCAAGTTTTCAAGTCAAGAGCTCCCTGACTTGGGAAGTCACTAGGTGAGGCGTCTCGCTAGGCGAGTTTCAAAGTTAAAGACTTCTTCATTTGGAAGTCGTTGGGCGAGTGATTCTTGTTGGGCGAGCAATGATACATTCGTTGGGTGAGCAGTTGGTCATTGGTCGAAAAGGCACTTTTCACCTTGTGAGAAGATGTGTTCGTTGAGCAAATTGATCAAAACCATAGTAATTGTTGATTGGTTTGTTTTAGAAGCTTTATATCTTTTATGAATGATTGATTTAGAAAAGATAAATATATGAAATGTAATATGAGATTGTGTATATGAGGTTGAGTTGAGAATGGTTGATGTTGATCCAATGAGGATTAGTACTTGGTTTTGTTAGTGTATGCATTGACATAAGGTAGGCAGTAAGGAGGTATCCTAATACTCTAATAAACATTAATACTAAAATAGAGTAGAATGTGTTATGTGGTGAGCGTGGCAGGAAGTCCTAGTCTATGGGTTTTACCTTGGCCAAAGATGTTAACGGACTTACCTTGAGAGTAGTAAGTTGATAGCCCTTTTGTTATGGCCTCTGTAGGGCGTAAATACTACTTCAAGTGCATGTCTCCAGTGATCTCCTATGTCAAATGCATGTATCTGGATGTTGAGTCTTGTTTGGGTCATTGTATATGGTATACTTATATTTATGAATGATTTGTATGATTAATCAAGTATGTGATATAAATTTTATTTCTATTATATGAAAATTCTTTTGCACATTAGTTTACCTTTCTTTTGTGTTTTTGTCTTGTGTTGTTTGTCTTGTTTTTGGGATGATCACATATTCGATGGGAGCAATGTGGTTTGCAGTTTCAAAGGCGCTTATAGTGGATGAGGAACCGTTTATTAGGTTGGGGGAGTTTGCCATGGAGTTGTTGTAAGTTAATAGTTTGTGTATAAATTTCTTTTTTATTTTTAGTTGGTTTGTATAAAGGCAGTGGCAGAGCTTTATTCTTTATATTATGTGTATATATTAATTATTTTGATTTTTTTTTTAATTTTCAAATTATATGTAATATATAGTAAATTTTGATAGAAGTTTAATTTAGTATTTTTTCATTTATTTTAAGTATAACATTTAATGTTAATAAATAATAAAACACAAAATTAAATGTAAAAAAGGATAAAAATATTTATTAAGATATTTTTTGATTGTATTTTTAAGTTTTTCACAACTTATTATGATCTCACATTCTCACATCTTTTGTTTTTGTTTTGAAAAAAAAAAGTTAAATACAAATTTATTATTTTTGCTTTCATTTCTCATTTTTTTTTTCATTTATGAAGGAAAAAAAAGTAAATTTTTTATATCACTTGATAATGAAATATTTGTTTAATAGTTAACATTATTTTTTACTATGAGTCTTATATTCATTTTTTTTATGATTATGAGAGAAAAAAATGATTGTTCTATATGTTTTTTCATAACTATCTTTTATTTGGAACTTGATTGTCATTGATTTTTTTTCTTTTAATGACTCTTAATTTTTTATTTTTTAATTAAATTATGATAAATTATTTTTTAATCTTAAACTTAAAAAAAGAAATAGATATATTGATGAAGAATAAAAGAATGAATTTATTTTTTAAAATTTATAAAAAGAAAGTTATATGTGGCGATGAAAACAATTCAAATTCAATATCTTATCTTAAGGTATCCTGAATTATGATACAAATGATCATATTGTTTAATTAGAGGAACATGTTTTATATTAATTATTTGGAACATGTTAATATTTACATTGAAAAATAATAGTTGAAAATTTTAGTTTTAATTCAATTATTGATGAGTTCAAAAATCTGAAAGAATGGAGGACAATCCTTTGTATATGTGTGATTTCTTTTGTAGGTACAATCATACTAAATTATTTATTCATTTTTATTTTTATTGTATTAGTGACAATAATTAAATATATAAATTTTGAATTTTGAATATATTATTTTGACTCTCCAAAATTATTAATCAAGATCCGCCACTGTATAAAGGTAATATCTTTATAGTCATATTTTTTTATAAGACTATTAATATACACTATCATTTGTTTTTTGAGTAAAATATCCTATTTTATTAGTTATTTTAAACTATTAAAATTGAGATGTTACATTGACTCATATTTAACAAAGAAATTGTATTTTTTTTTTTGCCCAATCAAACTAAAACTTATGAGATATGGAATTAACACAAAAATTTGTATCCATTTTGATACCTATATAATGAAATACTCTAACACCGAAAAATATAATACTTTCCCGTTTTAAATTTGTAGTTACTTTAATTTAGTACACAATCATGAAGAAAACATTATCCACTACTAGTGAAAACATATAGTCAATTTCAAGTATTGTCACGTATGTGAATTCCTATTTTAAATTTTTTAAAAGATAATACAACTTATAATTAAATATTACAATTAAAAAAGATTAATTTTTTTTTAAATTGTCTTCTCCTTTTTTTAGTTTAAGAGATATTAAAAATAAATATTAAATAAAAGGATTGCAAAAAACAATTATGCGAAGGAAGTTAATATATTTAATATTAATTTTGAAAAATACTGTTATTACACTCAGAAAATAATAAAATTTTTATTATATTAAAGTGATGCAGTTTTGAGAAAATATACCTAAAATTGTTAGATCTGTTTTAGAAAATATATCTGGTATTATTTTTAACTAGAAAAGTTATTTAGATAATTTTGAGTAGAAATTGTGTTGTTACGTATTATATTAAGTAAGCAATTATTTTTATTTATTAAAGAACATACTTATTTTATTAAAAAATAATAATAATAATTGTTACAAAAATTATATTGTATAAATAATTTTAAAATATTAAAGAACGGATCTTCTTCGAGGTCGAAAGATGCCGTGATCTTCCCAAATTTTAAAATTTATATTTCTTTTTTAGTTTTGTGTCACATTTGTTTTCCAATTAAATAAATGATTTTTTTCAATCAAAATAATTATTTTATTAATTTTATCTTTTAACTAATTGTTTCTTTAAATTTAATTCTTTTTTTTATTTGACATTTTTCTAAATTTAACACCTTTTAATTATAAAATTATTTAGAAAATAAATAGAAATTATAAACATTAAAATTACAAAAAATATTTTATAAGGGTTAAATATATTTTTTGATACCTTAACTTTCAACTTTGATTGAAAATTAAAATTAGTCCATTTTCAATTCAAGTTAACAAGATTTGACATTTGAAACTTCAAATAAAATTAACAAAATTTAATTAAAAAGATTAGATTAATTGTATTTAAAAATTGAAAAATAAATTAGATCAAAGTTATAAAGAGGGACTAATTTCAATTTTTATTCAAAATTAAAGAATAAAAAATATGTTTAACCTATATTATAATTATAATAATAATAATTACAATTTTATTATTTTTTATTTTTGCAAAAGAATGTGAAGGCAAGCGTGTACATAATGCATGTATGTTCACTAATATTTATAATGAAAATTTATTAAAATTAAATCACATACATTTTTTACTTTTTTTTAAAAAAACCACGTAATTTAATGTTAAAAAATTAGTAAAACATAAAATTAAATATATCAAAAAATTAAAAACTCATGAAGAATTCTTTTATCCATTGTACATTTTGATTATTATCTTTCACTCTCTTTCATATTCTCTTTCATGTAAAAAAAATTAAACATAAATCGTTAGTTTTATTCCCATTTTCCACATGTTTTGTTCATTTTAAAAAAATAAAAATATAACTTTTTTGTCTAGTAATCTTTCATGAACATAAAAGAAAAAATTAACTATTATGTATTATTTTCATATCATGATTGTGTCTTTATTAGTAATAATTATTTTCATATTTAATATTTAATTATTCTTTTATTAGTAATTATTAGTAATAATTATGGTCTTGATTTTTTTAATAGGTTCTTATTTAAAAATAATAAATTGGAGATTACATAAAACAATAAAAATTGTATTTGAGTTATTTATACTATTTGACACATTTTTGCTTTAATGTTAGGTCAAATACCATTATAAAATATGTTTGAAATGTCAAATAAACTTAACAAAATTTGATTAAAAGGACTAAATGCACATATTTCGATAGATTGAAGGACTAAATAAGTCCAAAGTTTCGAAATAGACTAATTTCAAAATTCACTGAAAGTTTAGAGACCAAAAACATATTTAACCCTACAATTATTTATCTTTATTTTATTAATAACAATAATATATATATATATATATATATATATATATATATATATATATATATATAGCATATTATTTTGATTTGTTGAAAATTATTAGTCAAGATTTACCAATAGTTTAGATATTTATAAATGATTTTTTTATGTAATGTAATAGTTTTTGTAGTATTTAAAATATAAAAAGTATACCTGAAAAACCATTGTTGTCTTACATTTTCAAACTAATTATAATTTTAATATATAACTAAATTGCTAAAACGGCTATACTTTGGAACAAAGAGAAAAACAAAATTTGTAAAAGATAACTTCATAAGTGAAATTTACGAAATGGTAAAAAAGAAACAGTAAATTTGTTTATTTATTTCTTTATAATAGTCTATTATTTAAAACGAGTTACTTGTTATACTTCTTTAGTTTCATTTGATGGTTCTCATTATATTTAAGGGTTTGGAAGGAAGGTATGTGTTCAGTAATTATGCAGAATTGGATAATACAAAAGTAATGATAGTACCTTATGTGTATAAGAATATTATACAAAATTGTTCTACCTTTATGTTCTACATTATTAAGCAGATAACTCTATAGAATATATCATAAATAGTTCATGTTTCTTAAAAGTATATATATATATATATATATATATATATATATATATATATATATATATATATATATATTTATTTATTTTTGTTTTTCTCTTTCGTCGACTTTTGAAGAAAATTAGTTGGATCCTACATATTTTAGTATTTTTATTATATTATACTTTTCTTTATTGAGAAAATAAATTAAAAGTTTTTACACTTTTATAATATTAAAATAATATAACTTCGATAAAATATCTATATTTTTATAAGAATGATTAAAAAATATGTGATGGTTTTAACTGGTGAAGTTGTGTATTATTGTATTTCATTAAATAGGCAAATTATTTTTATTCATCAAAAATAAAATTCTGTAATTAAAAGGGCTGTATTTCCTTTATATAATAATACATATAACTATTTTTATTTCATTTCATATTAATTAAGTTAAGGTTATAATTAAAAAATGTTATCTTAAAATTTTAAAAATAACAAATAGAAGTGATCAATCTTCTTCTAAAGAAATTAAACATTAAATAATAAATATAATAAATATATAATAATAAAATTATTAAATATTAAAACATTTAAATTATTAAACATATAAAAGTAATAACATTAATAAAAGAAAATTGATCCTATTTAAAAAATTGAGGCTTTGAATAAAAAATATAAATATTTTATATGGACTTAATTTAATACCAAAAGAATTATATTTGACGCCAAAATTAACATGAAACGCTAACATTCATACATACCGAAAAAAAAACTTTAAAAAGAAAAAAAATATATTAGTCACTTGTACAAATATAATGAAATGATTTAATTAAATCTTTTTAACAAAATTAAAACTTAATTAAAAAAATTAAAAAGAAGTATTAGTCCTGCAAACACAATAAAAATGACCTCATTGAATTCTTTAACAAAAGTTAGAAATTAATAGAAAAAAATAGGATTAAATATATTTTGATTATTAACTTTTAGTGAAAATTGAAATTAGTTCATCTTCTAAATTTTGATCTAATTTAGTTCACTAAGTGTTATGTATGATAAATTTAATCATTTTAATCAATTTTTGTTAATTTTATTTGAAATTTCAAACGAATTTCATAATATTATTTAACTTAAAATTAAAGCAAAAATGTGTTAAATAATGAAACAATTCAAATATTATCATAAAATGAGTTTAAAACGTAAAAAAAAAAATAACTTATTGTAATTTGGTTAAAAAAATTAAATTCATATATTTTAAAATAAAGAAACTAAATTGATTTAAAATTTTGAGAAAGAACTAATTTCAATTTTTCTTAATTTTAATTTTTTTAAAAAGTTAATGAAAAAAACATGTTTAACCTAAAAAAAATAAATAAGAGATCACTTTGAATAATTTGAACAAATAACTAAGATCATATTTTAACCTTTTTCTTTCTATCATTGTCTTCTTATTATATGACATGATCAATAAACCTTTCATTTTTATTTCCTCTTTAAGTATATATATTAAATGTTAATGCATTTTTTAGAGTCCAATGAATCATTTTCCTATTGATAAATTCTGCAGCCCGTAGACGATTAAGGAAAAAAAAGGAAGAGGTGCAACATCACACGTGAGCTTTGACAGTGGAATCAATGGCATTGATTCCTTGGAGCCTCTTCACCTACTGAACTTGTTAGTTGGATAAATTTCTCACTATTACATCATAATAAAGTGTTTGCTTTCCTTTCTCAGAAAAAGTTGGTGGTTCTTGAACATATGCTTGCAATTTCAACTTACTCTATAATGTACTTGTGTATATAACTAACATTGTTTGTACGTCCTCATTTTATGCACAGAATACTCTCTGGGATACCCAGATCTCAGTTTTCTTCAGCTCTTCCATTCAAAAACCAGGTTTGCCTTCATACTAGCCTCTGCTTTTGCCTTTTGTTTATGCAGTGCTACATTAGTGTTGTTGATTGGTGGTGTGTGTGATCATTGAACTTGTTCTGTTTGCTCAGAAATTGTATTTATACGAGGCCAGATTCTCTATTAATTTTTTTGTGTTGTTTTCTGTTATGTTTTAAAAATATATTGAAATTGGTACTTTAAATTTTTTTTTAATATATTTTAAAATGGAAATCGGTGCCTATCAATATATTTTAAAATGGAAATCAGTGCCAATAAAATTGAAGGATTAAAATGGAAATCGGTGCCAATAAAATTGAAGGCACAGCAGAGGAACAACTTAAGAAAATCCAGTAGAGAATCCAAATTCTTTTGTTATGGGTTTGCGGGAAAGCAACATGATGGTGATGATGATTCTGGTTAAGTTAATGGCTTTGATGATGAGATCGGTTTGTTGGGCAATGGAATCTGTGGTCTAATTTCTTAGTTTCAATGATTGTTAGATTTTATTGTGTAGAGTAATATGAAAGTAAAAAAGGAAACAAATGAATGGAAATGTTGGTGAGAAGATGACTCTGATTGCAATCTGCATATTGGATGGTTTTATTTTAACATTGTGTGCTTTCTTTCAAGCCATGGCTCATGCTTGATCTGTGCAATTCTTGAAAACTGTATACTTCTTTGGCACTTGTGCTTAATATATCTTCCTTTGGATAATTGAATGCTGAAATGGAACTCTGAATCTTATTCATGAAGTTGGGGTACTCTTGTGTTTTGGGAATCTCAATTTCTATGGGAAAAGTATCTGAGTTTTTAATCCTTTTTACCCTAGTGTACACTTTAGGGGTTATAGATGCCTCGAATCAAGTATTGTCCTCTTTGATTGTAATCTACACCTTCTGTTTTTCTTAACAAATTAGAAGTTCATGTTTTGTGCTTATTATTTACCTTTCTGGTGTGAAATTTCCAACCTTGAACAGGAAATTAGTTATGGCTCAACCTACAAACCTCACGAGAATAGGCCTAGCTGGTCTGGCTGTGATGGGCCAAAACCTTGCACTGAACATAGCTGAGAAGGGCTTTCCCATTTCTGTTTACAACAGGACCACATCCAAGGTTGATGAAACAGTGGAAAGAGCACAACAAGAAGGAAAACTTCCGGTGTATGGTTACCATGACCCTAAGTCCTTTGTCCAATCCATTCAAAAACCAAGGGTCATAATCATGCTTGTTAAGGCAGGGGTACCAGTGGACCAAACCATCAAGACCCTCTCAGCATACTTGGAAAAGGGTGATTGTATCATTGATGGTGGCAATGAGTGGTATGAGAACACTGAGAGAAGAGAGAAAGCCATGTCTGAATTGGGTCTACTCTACCTTGGAATGGGAGTTTCAGGTGGTGAGGAGGGTGCAAGACATGGTCCCTCTTTGATGCCCGGTGGTTCATTTGAGGCTTATAAAAACATAGAAGACATTCTGCTCAAGGTGGCTGCTCAGGTCCCTGATAGTGGTCCTTGTGTGACTTACATTGGCCAAGGTGGATCAGGCAATTTTGTGAAAATGGTCCACAATGGAATTGAGTATGGTGACATGCAACTCATTGCTGAGGCTTATGATGTGCTGAAGTCAGTTGGGAAGCTGACAAATGAGGAGCTACAAAGTGTGTTCTCAGAGTGGAACAAAGGGGAACTCCTGAGTTTCCTGATTGAGATCACAGCAGACATATTTGGAATCAAGGATGACAAAGGAGAAGGGTATTTGGTTGACAAGGTTCTGGACAAAACTGGCATGAAGGGTACTGGCAAATGGACTGTGCAACAAGCTGCTGAGTTATCCATTGCTGCTCCCACAATAGAGGCTTCTTTGGATGCAAGGTTCCTCAGTGGATTGAAAGAGGAGAGAGTTGAAGCTGCAAAAGTGTTCAAGTCAAGTGGCTTAGATAGCATCCTGAATGAGCAACACCAACATGAACCTGTTGACAAGAAAAAGCTTGTTGATGATGTTAGGAAGGCTCTCTATGCTGCAAAAATCTGTAGTTATGCACAGGGAATGAATCTGATCAGGGCAAAGAGCATTGAGAAGGGTTGGGACTTGAAGTTGGGGGAACTTGCAAGGATTTGGAAAGGGGGTTGCATCATAAGAGCCATATTTTTGGACAGAATCAAGAAAGCTTATGATAGAAATCCTAACCTTGCAAACCTTCTTGTGGATCCAGAATTTGCCAAGGAAATAGTTGATAGACAATCTGCATGGAGAAGAGTGGTGTGTCTATCTATCAACTATGGCATTAGCACCCCAGGCATGGCTGCTAGTCTTGCTTATTTTGACACATATAGAAGGGAAAGTGTGCCAGCAAATTTGGTTCAGGCTCAGAGAGACTACTTTGGTGCTCATACATATGAGAGGATTGACATGGAGGGATCTTTCCACACTGAGTGGTTCAAGATTGCCAAACAGTCAAGGATTTAGATTAATGCCTTTCAAAAATTCATCAATCAATAAATGAGATGTTTTCTGCTCAGCACTGTGTGCTAAACAAAAACTTAGATATTTCAATGTAGTGAACTTCAATTTCATTGTTTTGTCCACATTCATTGCTACACTTTTGTTTTTGTCAACTGTCTTCTTTGTTTCTTTGCCGATTCTGCAGAGTTTCTTTGCCTGCATATGCTCAATTTCTTTGCCTGTTCATGGTGACTTTTTAGTTCATAGCATTTGAGAATAATTATTTGTCCTTTTACTCCCCTATAATATGTGCATGATTTTTTTTATTCTCCATCAAATATTTCTTTTATAGAAACTAATTTAATATAAAAAAAATATTATAGGAACTAAAAAAAAAGGTACTACAAAGGTCTAAAAACGGAATTTTGCAGAAATAAATTTAAAAAGATAATAATAAAATATGACTATTTTATAGAAAAGGAAACGTGTTTAAGTACCTAATTAAGAATAAAGCACCATACTGTATGCAAAGAAAACGAGATGAGGAAGTTATATAAATCATGTGACAACTTTTATCTAAATCATATGAGTATTTTAGTAATTTTCCATCACTATTAAATTTGTTTTCAACATTAGTCATTTTATCTAACACCATTGATTTATAACTTGTTGATTTATCTATGCAACACTATTACTAATAATTTCAATTGATTTCATTAATTTTCTTCCTTTTCCATGAAAATTTTGCGAATAGAACAAAACTGACGTTGACAGAATGTGTACATAATGTTGGAGGAGTGTGTCTGCATGCTAATGATCAAAATGACAAAGACAGTCCAAGAATTATGTGCATAGAGGTTACATCACTTTTCTTTCATATTAACAAAGCAATTCTCTCTGTCATATTGAATCATTCAAATATGTAATTACAATATGTATGATAAAGAATCTAAAGAATGTGTAATACAATGTCTGCAAAATAAAAAGAAAAAGGAGTTATACAAATAGAATGATCACACAAGACACCACCCGATATATATGGCTATGTCTTCATTTCTTCAGTCTCAAAAAGTTGAGAAATGGTTTCTCTGGGACAGGTATCAACTTCACAACCCAACCTATTGGCCAGGAAACTGCAGCTAAACCAATGCAGATAGCCCATTGCCCCCAGTTTAGCCTCTCTGTGTCTGCAAATTTCTTCAGAAACTCAACCATAACAACTTGAAGGATTATTGTTATGCCAATGATGCCTAAAAACAACTTGCTCCTGTGTATGCCTTTGAACACATTCCTCTTCTCCATCTTCCTTGCATTGAACTCATTGAACACTTGGCAGAGAACAAATGTGTTGAAAATCAATGTGTCATTCACCCCTGATGTCACACCAAAGATAGACTCACCTTTGAATTGAAGAGTCAGCAAAACTGCTATCTGGTACAAAGCTTGAGCCAATAGATTCCTCCACATCACATTGGTGATGAGAGGTTTTGTTCTACCAACTGGTGGTTTGTCCATCAATTCATTGGTGGGTTTTTCTGTTGCAAGTGCCAAAGCACCTAATGTGTCCATGATCAAGTTCACCCATAACAATTGTACTGCTGTGAGTGGCACTTCCCCTGCTGACACTGCTGCCACAAAGTTGATAGCAAGTGCTGCAACATTCACTGTCAACTGAAACTGAATGAACTTCTGGATGTTGTTGTAAACACACCTTCCCCACCTTAAGACAGTGACCACAGATGCAAAATTGTCATCCAAAATAACAATGTCTGAGCTCTCTTTTGCCACTTCAGTGCCTTGAATTCCCATAGAGAGTCCAATGTCAGCTTCTTTCAGTGCTGGTGCGTCATTTGTGCCATCCCCGGTAACAGCAACTACATGGCCTTTCTGCTTCAGACATTGAACCATTAGAAGTTTGTCAAAAGGAGAAGATCTAGCCATCACACAGATTTTTTCCACCTTCTCCAACCTCTCTTCAGGTGTGTAGTTGCGAAATTCCTCTCCTTCAATCACTGCTCCTGCCGTGTCTTGATCTGGCCTCAGTATGCCACATTCGCTTGCTATAGCCCTTGCAGTGAAAACATTGTCACCTGTGATCATTTTGACATTCACACCAGCATTTTGGCAAGCTTCCACAGCATTCTTCACCCCTGGACGACATGGATCCTTAATCCCAACCACTCCTAACAATGTCAAACCGCTGTCTTTCACTTTCCCCGTTGTGTTTTCATCTCCAAGCTCTTCCTCTGGTACTTCTACATGTGCAAAAGCAATGCAACGAAGACTACTAGCTGCCATACCTTGAATGATGTGTTCAAACTTCAACATTGCATCAATGTCAAGATCTCTCACAGTACCAGAAACATCATAGTATCTTGAGCACATCTTTAGTACCATCTCAGCTGCTCCTTTCCAGTGAGCACTAACTGTGTTGTCTGCCTTCCTTCTCAACAAAACTCCACTCTTTTTCTTCTTTGAGTTGAAGGTCTCAACCTGAATGATGGAACAGCCTTTTGTCAAGTGCTCCATCTCCATGTTCAATTCCAGAACTGCCCAAGATAGGATTGCTTTTTCTGTGGGACTACCTGAAAACTCAAATTCAGAACCTGGTTTATTGGACTTGTGCACACTACCGGTTGTGTTTAGAGCCACCCCTTCTTTGATAAGTTGAAGAACAAACGGAGCAACCTTTGAGTTGGCATTTTCAGTTTCCGCCACGGGTTCTTGGCCAATCCAGAACTTGGTCACTTTCATCTCATTGAGTGTGAGAGTCCCAGTCTTATCAGTACAAATTGTGGTGGCAGAACCCATTGTCTCACACGCTGAGAGCTTTCTCACCATTGCTTGGTCAGCCATCATTTTCTTCATTGAATAAGCCAGAGTGAGAGTCACAGCCAATGGAAGACCCTCGGGGATTGCAACAACAACAATGGTAACTGCATCAGCAACAATTCCCACAACAGCATTCATTATATCATCAAACGTGGTCTTGCTTCCATTGTACTCTCTCACCCCATTGTCATCCTTCGTGTTCCCTGTGAAGTACCTAACCAACAAAACAACAAGAACAAGAAAAGCCACAGCCAAACCAACCTTTCCAATGGACGATGTTAGCTTGTTTAGCCTCTCTTGCAAAGGAGTTTGCTCATCATTATCTCGGCTTATCGAACTCATCATTTGACCCCATGTTGTGTTCATACCAACCGAGGTAACGAGCATCTTCGCATACCCATCAGCGACCTTGGTGCCCGAGAACAAAAATGGGTGCTGTCTACTAATCTCAACATGATCACTCTCTCCTGTCATGCTTGATTCATCTGCTCTCAGTGAATGCCCTTCTATGAACAACCCATCTGCTGGCACTTGATCACCAATCTTCAAGCAAATGACATCACCAACCACTATTTCAAAGATTGACACGTGTTGACGCCTCCCACTTCTCACCACATCGATTTGTATGTCATTGCTCACCTGAGACAGCTTGTCAAACTGTCTGTTCTGTCTGAAGTTGCTCACTGCCGACAAGGAAACCACAATGAACACTGCAACGAAGATGCTTCCACCGTCGTACCAACCTTCTTTGATTCCATGTTCCTTGATGCCAAAGCCAAGGGAAAGAGCAGCACAAGCCAAAAGGATGAGAATAGTGACATCCTTAAAGGCTTCCACCACAAAGTGGAAGAAACCTTTGGAAGGTGGTTTGTGGTAAGTGTTGGAACCAAACACTTGTGTTCTACGTGTGATGTCTTCACCATCATCACCTTTGATACCATACTCAAGGTGGGTTTCAAGGGCTGTTGCCACCCCTTCAACTCCACCAAAGTTATCAAGGTTCCGATGGTCTTTTTCTTTGACAATATCCGTGAGGACTGTTTGGTCAATACCAAAGGAATGGTGAGGGCTCAAATCAACCATGACGAAATATGGCGGTGGCGTCGGTGGCGGTGAGACTTTTGCTTTGATTTTGTTTCGAGTGGAGAGTGACATGATAGCTCGGGAGCAATAGATGGCCATGAATGCAGAGTGCCATCTTTTACTGGATGCACTAACAGAGTTCGATGTATTCAGAAGCATCTCAATACTGTTAAACTTCGTAAGAAAGGGCATTGTCATTTTCAAGAACAAGGTGACGACAAGCTTATTGAATAGAATAAATCAACTTCGCCGAAACAAAAATGAATACTAAGAAGAGAAGAAGAAACACAGTAATATATGTTGAAGGCAATGAATAGAAAGAATGAAGATATTTGTAACTCAGTATGTGTAGGATCAACAAAAGAGAGCACAGCTACAATCTCTACCTCGTACGTGAAACTGTTGTATGCAAATAATTGTTGGAGTTCAGATATGTTGGAACAACTAAACTTTTATAGGTACCATGAGAGATGGTTACATATCTATCTATCTATCTATATATAAAAGGATTAACAAGGATAATGTGTTACGCGTTTAGTGTGTCAGAGATTTCTTATTATTCAAGCAATGAAAGGTATGTTTCCCATGATGTTCCAGCTCTTTCATATCAATTTGGTTTTTATAAGTACGATGATGCTACCAGGAAGGTGCAACTTAATACTTTAGTTTAATAAAATGACAATATACATTAATAATTTAATTTTAAAACAGTAATTAAAATATTAAAGTAACTACTTGTTTCGTTTCTTTATTATAGTCTGTTAAAGCGTATTTTCTTACTTTTAACGTAATTAATGTTCGAAACAAACGGAACAATTAATGTTCTTTCTTTTGTCGACTTCTGCGTTCTTTCTCACGGAAGTCAATATCTTTTTCAGTTTTTTCCGTGTATGTTTGAAAAGCAACGTATGTTCTCATTCAAAAGTTGTTCACCAAAAAAAGCAAATTCTGTGACTCATCATCGTCCATAAATAGTTATATTTCAAAAAAAAGATATATATATATATATATATATATATATAAGTAATAATTCCCTTATTAATCTCCTGTTCTAACAATTTCATGATTTTTTTTTATTTGTTTGACTGTTTAATTAGTTCTAAATTGAAATTCAATATTACAATTTCGAGAATTAAAATTCCATAATTATCTGATAAGGAAATTCATTTGATGATGGAGGTTTTTATTTATTATATACATGACAAAATTTTAATGCATAAGTGAATATAAATCAATACTTTTATTTTTGTGAAAAGGACTTTTTATTGTTTCTAACAAGCTTTTTGACCTTGGAATGGATATGGATGAATCTATATAATCTCCATATTCAGGTGATCATTTTGTTCAAGTTAACTTGTAACAATAGAAAAGGAAAACAGAAAAGATATTTACAATAATAACTATTCCTTTCTCAATTTCTTACTTGAACATTTTTATTTATAAATTATCTATTATTAATATTAACAATTTCATATTTATATATTAGAATATCCAATTTCAATATTGTTCTTTTCAATCTTTTAAGCACAGTTCGAATATTCTTTAGTTTTCCTCTAAATTTACATTCTTAAGCAGAAAAAATTCCTTTTAATATCTTCCTATTAATTCAATTTTAATGTATTATAAAATCATTTATAATTAAAAGTAAGTTTAAATCATAATTTACTATAAATTTAAATATTTATTTACTGCAAATTTTAATTGTAATATAGCTTGAGCATTATTAATCTTACTATAAAAAAAATAAAAATCTTGTCCAGTAAATAAGCTTAATTTCCTCGATCTCAACCTTGTCCCAACCACCAATTAATTTGTCAAAAATGAGTGTGGACAGAATTTTTTTAAGAAAAAAAAAATGACTCGACGAAAAGATGAAAAGTAAAAGTCATTTTTTTTTTAAATAAGAGTTGGTACCGCAATATTTCATTGAAAGAATGTTGTGAATCTTAAATGTGAACTGAGAAAAATAGAAAAGTATCTATGAATTGAATTTACACACAATGGTGTAGAAGGATCAAAGTTGTGGAAATTTCACACCATTTTACTGTCATAATTCTTAACCACTTTTACCCAACTTTAACCATTGCACTATTGTAATAATTTATTTATTTTTCTATAAAATGTTAGATTTTTTCTTTAATAACCTTTTATTTATATAACGAAAAATAAATTTTTGTTCTGGAAATTTAACTCTGTGAAGTGAGGAATTATATCTTCTCTAATCTTAAATCATCATGTTGGTTAGTTATAACCAATATAGATAATAACATAATTTAGGAGATTTTAAATTTTAAAAATTATTCCACATTTAAGAGTTTTAAATGTTAAAAATATACCAAGAATCATAAAGATATACTACAATTGTCCCTGTGTCCATAAAATAGTATAGATCACATAGTCTCTTGTCAATATTTTTTCAGTTTCTTAAATAAATTATATTACATGTTTTTCAAGGAATAACGTGTCAAATTATCAAAATCAATGTAATGATCTAGGTTAATAAAAAAAATCAGAAATCAAATAAAATAAAAATTGCAAAACAAAAAAAAAACTAAAATATACGTTGTTATCTGAAATAATCTATTATATTAAAATTTAATAAATTATGTTGGTCAAAATCATATTACTTACTTCTACATTAAAATTTATAAATAATAGTTAAAATGTAAATTTTTTTTATTTAAAAGTGTAAAAGTTAAATGTTACAAGTTTAATTTTTTAGTGAGTAATTATTTAAGAAGATGGAAGATTGTTGCGAATTTTACAATTATCTTGTGGTGTGGACTATATATATATGGGCTAAATCTTAATTGAAGAGTTTAATTACTCGTGGAATAATTGTTGAAGAAAAAATAAATCTTGTGCTGTATTATCTCCTAAACAAAGTTAGGACCAAATCCTAATCAAATTATGATGTTTCAGCTGTTACCATTTTTAATAAAGATATTTGCATCAGTTGTAACTTTTCATCCAATGATAAATTTGAATTCAACAAAAATGATCAAAAGACTAAAACACTCTAATAATATTTCAAAATGAAAACATATATTAAATATCATAAATACCATGTTTGCGTGTTATTGTAAATGTTGATTTATTTTGCAGAAGCAATTTGGTGGAACATGTTTAATCTTTTCTTTTTCTTCTTTTATATATGACAAGTTGTGGATAAGGTTTAATAAAAAACAAATTTTAATTAATGTTGAGAAACTCATATATATATATATATATATATATATATATATATATATATATATATTAAGTCAATTACTTTGATTATGTTATTAAAAAATTAGATGATGTGTTTTGATGGTGACTAACTGAAGTATGTTTACACAAAACTATTATTTTTCTATGATATTTTCTAACTTTGTGGATATTATTAAGGAACTTCTAAAATATCTTGAAGGCACAAGTTTAAAACAATTGCTTTCAAGAAAGTGGTATTTTACCAAAACGCAACGTTTCCCCTTATCTTTCCGAAAATGCTGAAATTTGTTTAAAGTCATTGTTATTGCTTCTACTTGCCTCGTGTTATGAGTTGATTAAGGTAGAAAAAAACAGAGTTATCACACTTAATGTTGAAGTGTTTGACTTATTCAACGCTAAACGACAAATATAATGAATAAATTATACACGTGGCAAGGCATATAGAGTGTTATTTGAATTTAGTGAAAATAAAGTTAACTAATAAATTAATTATAAAGTGGCCACGTCATTTACGCGTTGCTTACACTGAAAATTTAATTCAAATGTTTTCGATATGATTAAGGAATTCACTTGAACGTTACACGTAAGATACTTGGAGTGCATTCTTAAATGGCATGTCGGAGGAGTAAAAGCATTCTTAATAATAAAGTATGTTTAGTTTGAGATTTTTAAAGTAAAAATTGTTTTGATATTAAAATTGTGAAGAAATATCAAACCTAATAATGAACAACTTTTATTTCTTTTCATTAAATAAGTTTTGTGCGTTATTAATATGGCGGTGCAAATTTTTATAATAGAAATATGCTTGCACTTGCAACTTTATTTTATTTATTTTTTCAGAGCAAATTATATAACTTTCCTCCGCGTGGAGAAATGAACACTATCAAATAATGAAGACAGACATATGGCTGACAACGAATAACTATATTTTATAAAGGTATGGTTATGCGTGTAATATATATATATATATATATATATATATATATATATATATGTATATATATATATATATGTATATATATATATATATACATATATATATATATATATATATATATATATATACATATATATATATATGTGTATATATATATATATATATATATATATATATATATGAGTTGACATAGGAGGATTAGAAGCTTTTATATAGATCCAATACTTTTGCTAAATACCTTTTTTATCTTTCTTTCGAAAATTTAATTAAATCTTTGATTTTTATTTGATTTAACTAAGTACTCTAATTTTTAAAAGTAATCTAGTTTGACTTTTCGTTAGATTAGTGTTCACATATTGTCCGTATGTATTACGTGTTAATAATATTTTTTTTTTTAATTATTTTATATAAAAAAATTGGCACATGACAATTTATTACAGTATCATGTGGTAGTATTAGTATTACGTAACAAACTCATATGTCACTTGTTTATAGTGACCTGTTAGTGTTGTTGGTATCACACAACAATATCTTGTTTAATTTAGAGAACTTAATGGGATATTTTTAAGAAGTTAGATAACATAATTAAACTAAAAAAAATAGGATCTAAATGAATCTAAAATTCTTTATAAATTGGTATCATATATACGTAAAGTATCTTGATATAGCTCAAAGGATAAGTGAACTAGTTAAAGAAATACTAAAAAATATGCAAATAAAAAAATTATACATAACTTTTTCTATCCAAATTTGGTAGATTAAGTTTATTTACTTAAATTTTTCTCCTTTATATAATTTTTTTAGTTTAAATTATGAAAAAAGTTATATTTTAAAAACATTTTATAATATAATGAAAAATATAAAAGATAAAAGATAACTTTAAATCAATACTTACACTCACTATTTAAATATAAAGAATTAGTTTTTTTATTTAGTTATGATATAAATATAAATATTATCACTATTGTAAATTGAATGTTCCTTTCAAAATATCACAAATGTTTTATACCATCAATTATCTATTTAACAAATTATCTTACAAATATTTCAATTTATGTCAAAAGAAATAAGGGTGACAATGTGGACTTGGTCCGTCGACTGATCCTTAGGTCCACAAAAAAAAAAAACCACGGGACGGGCCAAGATATGAGTCTGTTGGCCTGCAAAAGCTCGGCCCGCAAAAGCCTACGACCCACATAAAAAAAAAGAAAAAACTTTATACTTGTGTATATCAGTTACTTTTCTTCTGGACTTCTGTATGAACGTTCCAAATTCTTGTATGACGAGAAAAAACAAGTATTATATATTTTTGAATGTTCTAAAATTTGAAGAATACATCGTGTATGTCAAAGTACGATGGATATGATGAAAATGTTGAATTCATCGTGTTTGCATAGTGTTGAGAGTACTCCACCCTATTGCATTTGAGAGTCTCCTTTGCTAGAGGATTGAATCATCTCCTCTAGCCACCTTCCCCTAGCTTTCTCTTAAGCTAAACCTTCAAACACCTTAGTTTGAACCAATGCTTAGCAAGAGCCTTAAACACTTGCTTCCATTTCCTTCTATGGATCATGTCTACTTCATGGAGCTTTCATCCATTCCGCACCAAGAGCTCCACCAGCTAGACTGTTCAACTCGCGTTGAAAATGTAAAACGAGCCAATTTGACTTGTATTTTGCAAGCCAAGTCCGGATCAGACCTAAATGGGCTGGTTCGACCTGCATTGCCACCCTTAAAAAGAAGCCCACAAATCCAACATTTGAGTGAAAGAAGAAGGTTACTTTTTCTTGCACCTCCTTTTTTATTAATGTACCTCCAAAAAACTTAATATACCCCTTTTGCTCCTAATTAAAATTATATTAAAAAGGCTAAATGATATATTAAAAATTTGGGAGTGTGGTGGTTCTTGGGTGGGAAACAGCTGAAATGCGGGTTTTTTTCATGGAGTCATTATTAATAATAAAATACATATTTTTAATTCACTACTTAAATATAAATAATTAGTTTGTTTATTTAGTTATAATATAAATATTATTATTATAAATAAAGTGTTTCAGGATAAATTCTTATACTATGAATTTATAATGAATTGAATACGGTGTAAATTCTCTTTATATAATATAAATTTATTTGATAATATATTGTAGACACTAAATAGGCTCACAAACAAGATAGTTAAAATCGAATTAAGATAATAAATAGGATTGTAAAGGGTTCACATAAGTGAAATTGTAACAGATTTCAATTTTTTATAATATATATATATATATATTTATATTTATATTTATATAATTATTCAATTTTATAAGGAATAAACTTAATTTATCTTTTGAAATTTTAAATAACATGTATAAAAATAATTAAAACATAGAAATATGAAAAGAATTAAAATAAAATAACAAATGGAAAATAAGTCAAAAGAAACGATTTGTTATCGGTCTTTATAAATAGTATTAATATAAATTTCTTTATATAAGAAATAATAAATACTAATGTTATAATTAATAAATACGAGAAGTAATAAATACAAATGTTATAATTAATAAATATTAAATGTTATCATGTTTTAGGTTTATACAAAATTGAGAAATTATAATTGTATTAAATTTTAATTGAAGAGTGGTGCAGTTATATTTTAATTGTATTAATTTTTTATTGATAAATAAATTTTAATTGTATTAATATTTAATTTAATTAAGTGAGAGGTGGTTGTGTGACTGAGAACACATATACCAATGTAAAATTTTAATTATTTGCCAAATGATATCCATAGGTAGTGCAACAGAATTCAAACACAAAAACGACGATTTACACGATTTTACAATTTTTGTCGACAATCCTACCAATCCTACTGTATCACGATTATGAGTGAGATCTGACTCGTAAATACTATATAAAGCATATAAACTTACGATGTTACGATTTAAATCTCAATTTTGACTACCTTGCTCACAAAAATATGACTTTTACAAATTTACAATCTATTTAAAAAATTATTTACAAATATTCAAACTTATATAAAAAGGAGACCACAAATCCATTATAGGAAGAAAAAACCAAGATAAAAGAGTCCATCTTAAATTGGGCTAAGCCCATTAGGATTGAACATGTACACAAAATGATTTAAAACCCTAATTCACACAATATTTGGATGCGGCCATCTTCAAGTGTGTCAACAAGAAGTAATCTAATACTATAAATACACAAGAAATGATGAACACTAAGAGAGTACAAGAAGAATCTTACATACCTATAAAGGTTTTTAGATAGTGGTATACTAGTTGTCCATTTGATGTCGGTGGAGAACTTGTAACCCACAAATATAGTACGTGATGATTAGGTTAAATTGTAACTGTGATTGGTGTATCACCAATCATGTCAGTTTTATTTATTTTCTTTAACTTTGACTCTAGTTTTAATACAATTTTATTTACTTTTTATTATTTTCAAACACATTCATTTTTGAAGAACAAAATTTTCGTATGTAAGATTTTTTTAGTAATTGTTGACGATGGTTGAAAATTTTGTAAGTGGTTGGTAGGAGTAGGGTGGTGGAGAAAGAACTAATAAAAGTGTGTATTTTATTTATCATCATAATTTTTTTTTCTTATTTTGACCATTCTTATGTAATTAAGTATGTTTCTTGTGTAGGTACTCAATGTTATGAGCTCACCTCTTCTCCGACAATATTTTTTTAAAATAAAATCAAATGTAAGTTGATTGATGGATGATAGGTGATTGTTGAGATAACTCAAATATATGCATATACCTACTTACTATATTTTTTGTAATGAGTTAAAATGGATAAATGTTTTATTTAGAAGAACACATTCTTTCTTCGCACAATATTATTTATTGATATATTTAATATACCATTTGCTTGATATTTAATGTAGAAGAACACACCCTTCTTTTATTCATATTTAGCCCATATTTATCACCAATTAAATTGTTATTTTTGTTCTCATATTAAAGTATCAAATATGAAATAGGAATTAAAAACATATTAATTTTTTTTTAATTTTATGTAATGTACAAAAGATCTCAATAGTGCAGAAATAATGATAATTAACACTAACATTAAGTTTTTTTTTTTAATTTATATTACATATTTCAAATAGTAAGATTTGTGAAGTTACATAGTAAATATATATATATATATATATATATATATATATAGTATGTATGCATGTATGTATGTAGACTTTGCATATAATACTTTTTAAGTGAAATATATGTTATGGGCATAATGGTGAACAACACCTCCTCAACCATTGTCATAACTTCATGTTGTCGTTATCATCCTCATCACATGAATCTTCAATATCAAAATCTACATGAAGGAGAAATAAATATTATTTACCAAATTATGGTCGTGAATATGAATATGACCATGTGAATTATGTCTTTGAAGATTCATGAGATGAGGATGATTACGAAAATATCAAGTGCAAAAATAGTTAAGGATTCAAATGTAAACCATTAATGCCTATAACATTGTTTTAGATATATCGATAAATGTCATGGCTATGAATGAAGTGAAAAGAAGAAAAAAAGTTATACTTATATGTAAGTTGGGTGGGTTTTGCCAATTAGGAACTTATACTCATTTAAGTAGAATATTTTGAGAATCCTTTCGATTGAGAAAAAGAGATTCTAGTAAAACATCTTAGTTTGAAAGACATTCATAAGGACTATATTACTGACATGGTAAAGTTGATTCATGTCTAGTATACATTTTTGTAAGTATTTTACTTGTAAAATTTTATGTAATGTAATATGTATGACATTTTTTTTTTGTTAATAGCCCTCATGATCAAGTAAACTTTTCTTTTTCTTGAATTGATTGAATAAACAAAAACATGTATTGGTATATAACTTGTGTACGAAGTGAAGACAATGTAAATATGAATTGAAATAAAAAATATATGTGTTGGTAAGACCAAGAAAAACACAATTGTGCACATCCTTAATTCTAAGGATGTTGCATATCAATATCTTGATTTAATACATTATTGGTGTTCTCAGAAGAAAAAGATATATAATGCAAAACATATATACTCACATTGCACAATAATTAAGAATCTTCCAAAACATATTAATGAGATAATGTGTCTCTTTTAGTGTTATCTCTTATCACATTTGTTTTATTCATTTTCTTATTCAATCTATTTACAAATAAGATGGTTATTCAATCTAATTCTCAAACACAAATTTATGTTGGCACTCAAACTTAAAAAGATGAATATCGTTGCTGTGATTAATGGAGTTTTATTTTCAATTTGTATGTTTTAAAATAAAAAGACACATGGTTTCATTGCCATAACTTTTTCAAAATGGCTTAACATTATAAAAAGAAGTCATACATAACCAATAAGTCATGACAATATCCTCAAATCATATAATGTGAATTCCTTTGTTTAAAGTAGATATCCGTGCTTGCTATTTTAAAGGAATCATGGATAAAGTTAAACTAAAACTTGATTCCTAAAAAGGAAAACTATTATCTTCAATGGGAAAAGAGTCCAACTTGTAAATATTATCATAGTAGATATGTTGTTATATGGGTTCTAGATTTATGCTTAGCCTATGTCATTCTTTATTTGAGTATAATTTTCTTAAAATTATGTTTTCTTTATTAAAGTATAAGTTTCTCATATAAGTTTGTTTGTGATTTTTGATGTTTGTATCTTTTTCTTTTAATAAAACTTTAATATGTTGCACATGCATTTTATATTTTTTATTTAAAATGTATGTTTTAATGCTTTATCCTAGGCGTGACAAAATGGGACTAGCTTAGCCCGTTTTAACTCAGTTCGTCATTGGATTGCCAAAAAAGGGCTAGACTGGGATGGTCTGCCAAATGAAAACAGGCTAAAACGCATAACCCTACCCATAATGAGGTGGGTTGGATCGCTAGTTTTGATTTACTTTTTTACTAATTTGATTATTGAGGCCCAATTTGAGATTTTTTTTTTCTTGTAAATGCAAGCCTAGTTCAAGTGTCTTGCGTTTCAATAAATATTTTTGTTTTATCTTCATGTGTACTAAGCAAGTATTATCATCATGTTTCGTAAAGCTACCAAGTAGGACAAAGATTCTTATGAATTAAAGCCAATAGTAGAAATTAGGTTGTGCAATAGCAGATATTACTAGAATTTAACAGAACAGAAAATTCATCAACATGAATTAAGATTACAACTAAGTGTGCAAACTCTTCTTGTTGTTCCCATTCTTTTCCACTTCCATCACACTTTTAGTGTGCAATCATCTTCACAATCACGCTCTTCTCTGCTACCACCTCATTCGTAGGTACTATACATTTTCTCTTCTCATTCTCCTTGCAATTGGGTCTCTATCATTTTTCAAACTTTTTTTTCTCATTCCTGTTTACCCTTATCTCATGCAGACAAGTATAATAAAAAAATGATGAAAAATATGGCAAAATCAAAAAAGGCTCAACACATGTTCGTGAAAATAAGGGAAAATTGAAATAGTGCAAAATGCGAAATGTGCCTAAATGTGAAATAGGGAAAAATGTGAAACTTACTCCTCGAGTCATGGTGGTCATTGCCTTGGAACTGATGTTCTCCGTCGAGGCGTTGGCTCACATCTGTGACGATGCTGTGTTGTTGACCCAAGACACACTTGTCCCACACTTCTGGTGGTGGCTGCTTCGTGGATGTCGTGGTGGCTAAGTTAATGAGTGTGCTTGAGTGTGAAAGTGAGATGAGATGAGAGTGTAAGTTCGAGATTTGAATGTTTGAGTAATAGAGCCTGCAGGTAAGTAAGTATAAAAAAAACACTACAACACACTTAAAAAAAAACAAAAGGGTTGCAAGCTGGCCTAATTAGACCCGTAGGCTGGCCCGTCAAGTTGACGAGTTGAGCGGAGCTAGTTAAAACGAGCTAGCATATTGAAATCTCTGTCCTGACTCATCTATTTTTGGCGAATTGACCTACCGAACTTGACCCATTTTGTCATTTATACTTTATCCTATACTTTTATATTGTAAAAGAATTGTAGTTTTTATCTACACATATTACAAAATAGAGACACAACTTCCAACTAAAATTAAAAGTATAAGTAATAGTTGTTAGTAATTTTGGGTCATGCATATATATGATACATAATTAAATGTGTTAGGGCCATTATTTATTAAGCCAAATAATAAAGTGATCTGACTAAATTAAAGATTTGGCTACAAGCATATGTCATGAAAATAAATATTGTGTAGAGACCATATAGTAATTTCTAATTTGATGAGGGGCAAAATTAGAAATACTAAAACTTAAGTAATTAACAGTTTATAAGTGGTCATGGTCCAGAGAGCACCAGAGTCATAACATACTTTTCAAGTTCCTGTTCCTTTCTCTCTATCCCTATTAAGACCATTAAGAGAGAAAACCAAAGAGAAATAAAGGTGCTCTCCAAGAGGAAGATCACTGGGATCAGTAGTACTCTAAAGAAGGAAATATCATCGTTATGGCCAATTCAGGTACGCTTCCGTTTATTGTTTATAGCATGATTATCAGTATGAGATATTGTTTATGATTGTTTGTTAGAATCAATATTAGGATCATATTCTGGTTTTTTATGCTTACAATAGTTTGTTTGAAAAAAAAGATCATTGATAAACTATTAACCATCAATTATGAGGGTAATAAGTATTTATAATTTGAATAACATATTCATTTATTCATATTTTTTAATTGCTACTGTGAGTCTTTTTTAACATAACACATTTTTTTCTTATTACGTAAATTAAAGGTGTAGAATGAATATATACTTTATAAACGAAAAAAATAAAATATAAAAAAAAACAATTAGCTTGTTTTCAAAATTAATATTATTTTTATAATACATACAACAAGAAGACAATTTTAAAATCAAAACAATTCATTATAATATTAACTAAATTAAATACTATTTTATAAATTAAAAGTTATTATTATCTAACATAGTGTTTCATATAAATTAAAATTGTAATTATTACGTCATGTTAAATTAAAAACTACTCTAGAAGGGACATTTCCATCTCCAAATTCAATTTCTAACACTCTTTTGACTTGAGTTGATTTAGAAGTTAAGAAATTTTTATGACTAAAATTCATCTTTAATATAGTTATTAGTAAATATATCGTATTATTTACCAACATTTTCTATTTTTAGACCTTCCTCTCTAATTTAAGTTAATATTAATTATATTATACATTGTTTACTTACAATATTTAGTTTTTCGTTTTTTGATTTTAGAATTTCTAAGTTATTGGTGTGATTAAATTTAGTCTTGAAAACCTTTTAAGAATATATCTATTTGATGTTATCATTATTTTCACTAAACTTCAATATTTTCAAACTGATATATACCTCATACATCTCCACGAGAATAGATAATAAATAGAGGTGTATACTCAAATCAATTTATAGTAACACTTTCTTCTTTTTATTTTTTTATGTTTGTTTTTCAAATTTACCTTTTAAATAAAATTTATTTAAATTAAAATAATTAATTTTTTAATTTATTTAAAATTAACCATGTTTTTAAATTTAACCATATTTTATTTAAATTAAAATAATTAATTTTTTAATTTATTTAAAATTAACCATGTTTTTAAATTTAACCATATTTTTTTAAATTTAACCATTTTTTAATTATAACACTACCTATAAAATAAATGAAAACTATTTCAATAAAATTATATACATTATTTATATTTAATTTTATAATAATAATAATATATTAATTTTTATTATCGTAAAAAAAGAGAGTAAATATACACATGCATAATGCATACATTTTTACTAGTTTTATTTCTAAGATTTTTGTTTAGAAGAAGACATTAAAATTAAAAATCATTATACCTTACGTTATTTTAAATGTTATAATTTCTTTTAAAAAATAAGTTTTAAATTAAAAGGATGTGAAATTCCACTAAATAATTTTCCACCTAAAAAGAAATTTTTGTTTTTAAAATAAGGCATTGAACTTGAATCATAATTATTTATTTAAATATTTTATATAAAATTATTATTAATAAAATGCCAATTCTTTTGTATTTTTGTTTACACTCACTATTTAAATATAAAGAATTAGTTTTCTTATTTAGTTATGATATAAATAATATTATCATCTTATCATTATTGTAAATTGAATGTTCAGTTCAAAGTAGCACAAATGTTTATACCATCAAACAATACAAATGAATTTGATATAAGTTTCCTCTAACAATACACATTTATTTGTTAATATCTAAAAGCAATTAAGTCAACTAAGTGAGTATATTATCTATTTAACAAATTTTCTACAAATATTTCAATTTATGTCAAAAGAAGCACACAAATCCAACATTTGAGTGAAAGAAAAGAAGTTCATTAAAATTATTTTAAAAATCCTAAATTATATATTCTTCGCCCTTGTTTCTTCCTTCTCAGTGCCGCATTGTGAATATTAAAAATATTTTCTGAAAATATATTTAGAAATGTGTTTTTCAATGTATTTTAGATTATTTATTTTGTAATATTTTTTATCCAGAAATATATTTTGGGATGGATATTCCAAAATATATTAAAAAACACATTTCGGATTACTATTTTAAAAAATATTTTGGATGTATTATGAATTATTTAATCTAAAAGATATTTTCAAATTTAGAAATATCTTATTACATAATCTGAAATAGAATTTTCAAAAGTATTTCTGATATCCGATTCAAAATATATTAAAAAATAGAGATGGAAAATAATTTTTACTTTTTTATTATAAATTTTAATGATGAACAATTTAAAGTTTACGGGTTTTTATGGGATGAGGAAGAAAAAAAAGAAGGTTTGAGAAGAAACCCAGGAAAGAAAATAGGCTAAAAGAATGGGTCTTGAACTGGGTCAGGCCCATCAAAATTTAAAATCTTGATTCAGACAACCGTTGAATGAAGCCGTTTTCTGTTGCAACAACAACAACAATTACCTATCTAAGGCTATAAAATAAGATCCCAAAAAATAAAGATAACCACGACTTTATTTGTTTTAAAAATAATGGATATCATGGAAACATAATTAAAAGTAACTTTGTTTTGATTAAAAGAAAAAAGAAAAAATATTATGAAAATTTATAATTTGATAAATACAAAAATTTTTAAAAATTATAAAATGATTAGATTATTTTTATTATTATAAACTAATTATAATAAATTGTTAAATTATAATTTTATTATTAATATTAATCATATTATTGTTACTTTTTGTTATTACTTTTAATATTTTTAATATAATATATTAGTTATATATAATTGATAATTAATTATTATGTTAGTATATATATATATATATATATATATATTGAGAGAGAGAAATTGTCAATAAGTTCAAAAATTCATTTTTTTAACACTACAACAAAAATAACTTTAGACAACATTAATGTGGTCTAAACATTGTAAATGCAATATTTGTTTAGATGTGGCTTAAAAACTATCTTAAGCAATATTTATATAAATGTCGCTTTTAAAAAGTGTGGGCTAATCTATAAAAATGTGGTTTAAAATACACTAAAAATTAAAGCTTTTAGATTAGAAATATTTCCTCTCTTCTCTTTTGACTGAAAATACAAAACTTAGTTCCAAAAATGCAAAAATTTGAATTTCTTCCCTCCCTTTGACTTTAGACTAAAATGCCAATAACTCACAGTGTTGAAAATGTGAAGGTTTCCAAACACATACATCAAAATTGTTGCCTTTTATGAGGATTTTAAGCAACAATTTTAAGATTGTTGTCGTACTGAAAACCGTGATCTATTACCTACAGCTACAATCACCTAGACTATACCTAAAAAATTGTTGTCTAAACTTTGGCCCATGATTTTTGTGATTTAACTCACAATTTTGTATTGTTGCCTAAAGCGATTTTTTTGTTGTAATGTAATTTATAACCCTTATTATTTTAAAGAAGATAGGATATTAATCACATTAGTATAATTGGTATATTTAAAAAAATGGTTTGTTATCAACACATGTACCATGTCCTTTTCTCATTCTATTTACTTTAATGATTTTTTTTTTTATATTGTAGCATTGTATACTTGAAAAGGTAGATAAGAAGATTTAGATGATAATAGAATTTGTATGGTATAACCAAATGCCTTTAAAAACTCAGACGGAAAAACTATGGTATGTATAGATATGCTATTGGCAATTGTATTCTTACCGAAAAAGAATGAGAATTAAGTTTCTTTTTTTATTATAGGGTATTTATAGTTGTCGGTATCATGGAGGAAAGAATGTACCAACAACCAAAGATATAAAAATATGCAATAGAAATAATTTTTTCAAATTTAAAAGAATCTATAAGGAACAACAACAATCATCATAAAAGAGAACATCAATATTTTATTATAGGAAAATCATATCTCAATATGAGAAGTAAAAATCTACGGACACTAGCCCATCAATCAAATTCTACTAAGATCAAATATGGGTACAAGCAAGTTAAGTTAAAAGCACAAACAATGGCCTACAACCAACCAATACATCTAAGTAATAATGCTCTTAAGTATGAAGAACAAATAAAGAAAAAACTAGAACAAAGCAATAGTACAAGACTGATTTTAAACACATATATCTTTTTTAATTCACGATCCCAACGATAAAAATAACAATAATTTATAAGTTATTGGTGTGATTAAATTTCATTTTGTTGAAAGCCCTCTGACAATATATTTATGTGGTGATATTTTAAGTTATTCTTATTTTATTAAATTTTAATATTTTTAAAATGTTGTAGCTCACAAATCCAAACAAAAATAGACAGAGATGTATATCTAAATTAATCAATACTTCCTTGTTAGCATCATTATTATTATATTAATATTTAAAAATTTTAAGACTTTAATAGTTATTGTATCATGCATTATTAAATTTTATAATCTTGAAAGTAATTGCATGAAATCATTTTTTATCTAAAAATCTCATCAATAATTTTAATTAAGGCATGAAACTTGTTTATTTTTAAAAAATTATGATAAGTATCATTATTAGCTTTGACATGTGATCATATAAATCAATCCATTATAAAAAAGAAGAGAAAACTGATCTAGAATGTATGATTTATGCATATGAAATCTATGGTTCTACTTCCTAAAATTAATTTTAATGAATAGAAACTATCTATGGATTCATGATATGTGTAAACAAACCTATTTGAACATATTCTAAACTTTAAAAATACTCAAAACACTATAGGACAACAATTGCAAAAATTGTTTGATAAAATGCTTAAGAGAAAACCTAATATGAACAAGTATTTAATGGAATGTCACAATGAAATAAGAACCTAATTTATGCATGTTTGAATGATGAAACAACTTTACATACCTAAATTTTACCAAAATATGAATGTGAAACTCACTAGAAACTTTAAAAATCACAAAAGCACATTGGAAACTACCAATTGACAAACATGGCAGCAAAGTCAATTTTAACTTCTTTTCACATATTATGAAAATTTTTATTTAAATGCAAACTCAAAGCTATGTGCATCGTAAATGCATGAGACACATTTGAATCACTAAAATAATGCATATGAAATGTGTGAAAACGGAAAACAAAGCTAAAAACCCATGATCAATGCCTAAATTGAAAATGACAACACCTATAACTAATGCTAATGTAACAAAAACTTTAAATCCTATTTTATGATGCAACATCGGTTAAATTGAGTATTAAAGATGAAAACATGTTTATTTTGATCCTAATTGACTAATGGAACAAAGAATTCAATAAGAAAATAACTAGAATTAAAAATCCTAATTCTAACCTAAACAAGAAAACTAAAATAACTAAAACAACTGCCTCACCTATAAAAAAAATTCAACATTCGAGCACATTTGTAATCATGAAAACAAGTAAGGAAACATGAATTAAAGTTCAAATAATTAGGAAATCGAAAATTTGCATGTTAGAGCAACATCAGTGTGAGTTGTCAAAATATGATATGCTTCTAAATCAAAAAATAAAAGTTCAAATTCTAATTTAAGTAATTCTTAATTCCACTTGCTAAGGTTCATGTTCGAGTTCCTTAGAATATAGATAATCACTTTGGATTCACTATAACTCAATATGATTCCATAATTGAGTATAGTAAGGTAGCAAAATCAAGAATCACTTGAACAAGAAAAGAAAATCCAAAATCTGATTTAGGAGAAGAAGGACATAAACGTAACATTGTGATAAAAGCATAATTGAATGAAACATGACACTTAAAATAAAAAAAAAACAATAAAATTGAATTGGTAGAGTTAAGTGAAAAAGGTACAAGAACATAAAATCAACTTGCAAATTCAATTAAAATGAAAGAAAGTGCACAATACTAAAACGCTTGGAGTGATAACTCACTATGGAGTTAAGAACACCTGAAACTTCAACAAAATAAATTACACTTAAAACAAAAAAATAACAATGAAATTGAATCAGTAGAATTAAGTTAAAAAGGTAAAAGAACGGAAAATCAACTTGCAAATTCAATTGAAATAAAAAAGTACATAATACCAAAACTCTTGGAGTGTTAACTCATTTTAGAGTCAAGAAAACCTCAAGCATTAGCAAAAGAAAACCTATAAACTTTAAAAGTGTAGAGAATTATGTGTAATATAATTTCTAAAGTGTTGAATTGTGTAATTATGTCTCTTCCATGTCCAGATTTTCATTTTATACTCTAACTAACTAAGCAATTGAAAAACCTGTAAAAACCAATCAAAGAAACTTCTAAAAACTAGTCAACTACCCTTACAGTTGATTTAACTACATTAACTAACATAACCTAGGTAGTAGGTATCCAGGTGACGTCCTTCCAAACACAATTGACTAGTGCAGGTTGCCCAAGTGCAGTCGTCTTGATTGTTGGAGCACTCAACTTGCTACTCCAAGTCACATTAACTGTTGTTTTTATGTTCCAAGTCATCTTATGCACAATTGACAGCTTCCTCTTCCTCTCTCCCAACATGGCAACAACTTCTCATGCAAGTTTACTTCAATGCAAAGCTGTCACACGTAACATCAAACACTTGTTTTAGTTCCCATTTCAACAAGCCTTTCTCGAGCAATCCAAATCTCTCATTCACAACAAACTAAAGTAAACTAAATCCTCACAATCCATTACAAAAACACATGGGAGATTACATAATAAAACATACAAAACTTGTTTTTGTTTTTAAGGAATTACATAATAAAAAATTAAAAGGATTTGAAACCCATTATGAACAAACTTTAAACTAACAACAAAAAGGAATTTCTACCTAATAATCTCATTATTAATTTTAATTAAGGCATAAAAATTTGTTAATAATTTATATTTTATAAAAGTCATTATTAATAATAAAATACCAATTATTTTTGTTTGTATTCGCTACTTAAATATAAATAATTATTTTTTATTTAGTTATTATAAATATTATTACTATAAATATAGTGTTTCATTTATTATAGGAAGCACGACAAATTCTTATAGCATGAATTCATGATGAATTGAATTTGGTGTAAATTTTATTTATAGAATATACATTTATTTGATAATATCTTGTAGTCACTAAGTAGGCTCACACAAATATGTCTTTTATAAATTTAGAATCTATTCAAAAAATTACTTACAAATGTTCCAATGTATATAAAAGGAACACCACAAATCCATCATAGAAAGAACAAACTAAGATAAAAAAAAAGCCCATCTTGAATTGGGCTAAGCCCATTAGGATTGAGCATGTACACAAAAAATGGTTCAAAACCCTAATTCACATAATTGTTCATGCGGCCGTCTTCTAGTGCATCAACAACTAGTAATCCAATGCTATAAATACACAAGAAATGGAGAACACTAACACAGTACAAGAAGAATCTCCCATACCTATACAGGTTTTTAGAGAGTGGTTTAGTAGGGTTCTCTTTTGATGTTAGTGGAGAACTTGTAGCCCACAAATAGAGTGTAAGAAAAGAAAAAAAATATTAGAGGAGGAGGTTGTTATCTCCATAGATTGTCCACAGGGATGATTAGTGTCAAATCATAATAGGTGATTGGTGTTTCACCAATCGTATCAATTTTCTTTATTTTCTTTAACTTTGACTCTGGTTTTGATACACTTTCATATACTTTTTACGATTTTCAAACCTATTCATTTTTTTACAAAATTTTCATATGTGGGATTTTTTAGTAATTATTTTGTTAAACATTTTGTAAGTGACTAGTAGAAGTATGGTAGTGGGGAAAGAAGCAATAAAAGTATGTATTTTATTTATTATCATAATTTTTTTTTGTATTATTTTAATCATTCTTATGTAATTAAGTATATTTTTTTAGGTACTCATAGTTATGATTTCACCTCTTCTCTGATAATTTTTTTTTTATAAAATCAAATGTAAGTTGATTTATGGGGTTATAGGTGATTATTGAGATGACTCAAATCAATGCATATACCTACTTACTATATTTTCGATGAAGATTTAAAATTGATATTGATTTTAGTTACAAGAACACATTATTTTTTTGCTGAATTTTTTTTTATATATTTAATATGCAAAGTTGTATCCCCTTTACCTTCTACTTTTGGTACTCTTTATAAATTTGAAAACCATAAAAGACACCATTCCCCTTTATCTTACATATAATCTCATTCTTGAGGTAATATGTGACATCTGCTCACTATTTATTACCTTTTATTTTATTCACATTTAACCCATATTTATCATCAATTAAATTATTATTTTTTTTCTCATATTAAAATATCGAATATTAAATATGAAATAAAGATATATTCATTTTTTTTAAGAAAATTATCTAATGGATAGTAGATTTCAATAGTGAAGAAATGATGATAATTAACACTATTATTACCTTGTGTTTGTATGAAGCATTTCAACAACGCTACGAAATTGAAATGCATTGTATATGAATTGCTAGCAATTAAATTCCCTTCATTTTTTAAATAACTTGTTTGGATAAAGAAATTAAAATATCTTACATTTCAATTTCATATTTGGAGTCTATATGATAAATTTGGAAACTTTCAATTGAGTCTCTAATAAATTTTTGTGCTCTATTGAGTTTTTAACATTTTAAAACTTTTCAATTGAGACCCCATAGTTAAGTGTGTTAACTTTGTAATGTGACACTTACACCGTTACGCTCCATAAATGTTTCCACATAATATTGTTTTTACACGAGACCTTGATGATGAGATTTTTTCTAAATAGTTGCTGCATTTAACGAAAATAATTTTTAAATTTTATTTAAATTATAAATTAAAAAATTAAAAATTAAAAAATATAAAATTACAACAATTAACAAATTATAAAATTATTAGATTGTAAAAATGTATAATTTCATAATTATGAAATTATAAAATATATAATATAATTTTTTATTTTATAATTTGGTAATTATGAAATTATATATTTTTTAATTTTATATTTTTATATTTTTAATTTTTTATATTTTGTTTTTATAGGTTTTTCAGTTACATGTTTTATATATTTTTTAATTATTTACTTATTTTCTTTTTAATATTTTAATTTGTTAATTTGTCAATTTTTTAATTTTAATTAATTTTAAAAACTATTTTTGTTAAATACAGTAACTATTTAGAAAAAATCTCATCATCACCGTCTTTTCTAACAAATATTATGTGGCGATATTTATAGAAAGTCACAATACAAGATAACTACCACATTACAAAGTTAACAGCGACACTTAAGTGTAGGAACTAAAAAGTTTTAAAATTTCAAGGAGCAACCACAAAAATTTTTTAGGGACTCAATTGAAAGTTCCAAATTTATCAAGGACTTAAAATATAATTAAGCCTTTATTTTAATGTATAAAATTTTTAAATTAAATTTTAAAAATATTAGTCAAGTTAAAATATTTAAATAATTTATAATATTAAAGGTCCATAAAGTTCAGAGTGTAAGTTGTGAGTGAGAAAAAAATTTAAATTCCACTTATTTTGAAGGTATTTGAATTTTTACTAATTTAACTAATTGAAATACTAAAAAGAAATGCTTGCATTTTAAATTCTTTTTAATTTCTCTATCCAAACAAGGTATTTCATTACAAAGAAATCTAAATTCTTCAAAAAAATTAATTGTTTAGATAAAATACTCTATCAAAACACACCATTAAGGTTTTTTTTATATTATTTTAATTTATATTACCTATTTCAAATAGTAAGATTTGTGATTTGTTATCTGATTTTAATTATATATATATATATATATATATATATATATATATATATATATATATATATATATATATATATATATATGTTAAATATTCGCTTAAGTTCACATTCATTTAAGTCCGCTTCCTAGCTAAATCTGCATTTGAAAATAGAAAATTATGGGATCAATAATTTTGTGACTTTATTTTTAGAAAAAAAATAATGTAAAGCCATTTGATTTTATATTCTGTTACAATTTGTTCTATATATATATATATATATATATATATATATATATATATATATATATAAAGAGAAAAAAAATGAATAGAATAAAATAACAAATTCCTCCTATAACATATCTCTTATATCATATATCACAATCCTTAAAAATTGTGAACACTCATACTATTTCATGTTGTAATTATATGATTCCTAATATTCCATATTGTAATATGCCTCTTAAAATTTCATATGTTCGCATCTTAATTAAGTCCATATCAAACTCTTGAGATCAAAATACGGACTTTAAGCAAATGTTTAATATATATATATATATATATATATATATATATATATATATATATATATAAAGAGAAAAAAAATGAATAGAATAAAATAACAAGTTCCTCCTATAACATATCTCTTATATCATATATCACAATCCTTACAAATTCTCAACACTCATACTATTTCATGTTGTAATTATATGACTCCTAATATTTCATATTGTAATATGCTTCTTAAAATTTCATATGTCCGCATCTTAATTAAGTCCATATCAAACTCTTGAGATCAAAATACGGACTTTAAGCAAATGTTTATATATATATATATATATATATATATATATATATATATATATATATATATATATATATATATATATATATATATATATATATATATATATATATATATATTTTGTAAGATCCCATTTTACGAGTATAAAACTAATAAAATAAGACATTTCATAATAATATTCAAAGACAGATTAACAAAATAAAAAGTATATTAATACAATCCTTTAAGAGTTCAAACTATAAAAATATACCATTTATACAAATCAACTAAAACCAACCAAGCTTTATACAGAGGTTAACCACTTACTACAACTCCCAAAAACCTTTCACTAATCTAACCGATGGTTCCTCATTCTCTTAAAACCATCACACTTCCTTAGGACACAATTCACAACCATATACATCCTTAATCATATTTTCATATTCATATATTTTACAAAAACATACCAAGTCAAGTCTAAAAATACTAATATTATTCATGCATAGCTTCATACATCGTATTTTTAAAATTAATTCAGTCAATCACATGTTAAAAGTAATAAATTTAAATTCTGCAGCATTCTTGCTTAAGCTATATTTCTCTCGCTTGAGTTAGAAGGCTCTCGCTTAAGCTAGATATCTCGCTTGAGCTAGAAGGCTCTCGTTTAAGCTAGAAATTTTCGCTTGAGCGACAACTTGAACAAAGAGCATTGTGATGCTATTCTCGCTTAAGCTAGATTTTTCTCATTTGGGCGAGACTGATCTCGCTTAAGCTAGAATAGCAAATTTTCATTGATTTTAGCTTGCAAAACCAAACCAAAAACAACACAACCACTCCAATTCAGTATACTTATCAATCCAACACATCAAGATGCAATCAAATACCAAGACAATGAAAAAACCCCAAGATGGTTTTCAAACTATAAAACCCCAATTCAATGTGGAGGAAGGAAACGTTCGGATGGATTTTAAGAGGACTCCGCAGTGATCCCAGTGATCCCAATTATGGGATCTGTTTCAAGAAAGGATGAAAATCATAAGGGAAAAGGGAAAAATCAAGGTTGAGCTGAAATGGAGAAAGGAGCAAATGTTGAGAGAGAGTGCATGAGAGGAAGACAAGGTTTTGTTTCTTTTTACGCTTGAAAGGCTAGCTTGGTTTCTTTTAATGAAGCAAATTTTCTACAGGAAAAGAAAGGATTTACATATGTTAAAATATAAATACTTTGTTTATAACATTTTTTAAGTTCAACATATGTAATAGGCATAATGGCGAACAACACATCTTCAACCATTTTCACAACTTCATGTTGTCGTTATTATCCTCATCAGATGAATCTTCAATATTTCAATCCACATGAAGGTGAAATAACTATCACTTACCAAATTATGGTCATGAAAGGAAACTACTATCTTCAATGGAAAGAGAGTTCAACTTGTAAATACTATCATATTTACGTTGTTATATGGGTTCTAAATTCATGTTTAGCCTGTGTTGTTCTTTATTTAAGTATACTTTTTTTAAGATTATGTTTTCTTTATTTAAGCATAAGTTTCTCATATAAGTTTGTTTATGGCATTTGTAGCTTTTCCTTTTAATAAAATTTTAATACGTTTCACGTGATTCATAAATTACAAAGTACAACCAAGTTGATATCATAGTTCATAACACTACACTACATGCATGTTAAATATTTTTATTTAAAATGTTTGTTTTAATCCTTTATCTTTTGTTTTTATATTGTAAAAGAATTATAGTTATTTACACATATTACAAAATGTAGAGACAACTTTGAAGTGAAATTAAAAGAATAAGTAACAATACATTTGCAAATAAAAATTACAGTAATACACTATTACCCATCATTATGATGATAATAAAGTATTTCTAATTTAAATAGTATATTCATTTATTTATAGTTGTTATTTCTATTAACAATATATTTTTTGGACATAAAATATTTTTTTTCTTACTACATAAATTAATGGTGTAGAATGGATATATATTTTATAAATGAAAAAACTAAAAAATAAATAAAAAACAATTAGTTTTCTTTCAAAATTAATATTATTTTTATAATAATTTTAAATTAAATAATATTTTAGATACTAATTTCTTGAAGTTGCATTACTATGAACTAATTGACAATTTTTGTTTTCAAATTCAATTTCTAACACTCCTATTGACTTGAGTTGATTATCAGACTTAGAAATTAAAGAATATTTATTATTAAAATTAATCTCTAATATAGAAAATATATCATATTGTTTACCTCATTTACTATAAGAAAATATTTTATTAGTGACCAATTTTAGGGATAAAAAATAATTAGTTACTATATAGTAGTCAATTTAGATATCAATTTATAAATTAAAAATTATTGGTAACTAAAATAGTTTCTAAATTGGTCTCTAAATTGATCGATATAGTGAAATGGCCTCTAAATTGATTATTAACATTAGCTATAAATGTATTAGCTACAAAAAGAAAATGGTCTCTAAATTTGCCTCATTAGTGACCAATTTAGATACAAATCTTGATGTGGGTTGGGCTCACTTAAGCCACGAGTTATGCCCACTTACCTTTTAAAAACCTATTTTTTATCTTTGAACCAAAAAAATAAACTTTGACTTCATTGTATTTATATGCATATCTTGATAACTTTGAGATCCTACAAATTTCAATATCTAAAAAAGATAAAATTGTTTCCATTCTACTATTTTGAATATTTGAAAATGATTGAAAAAAATATTTTTTTGATTTATTTTTATATGGGTTGGTGAGCTAATACACTTAATCTACTAACCTATGGTAGGTTGAATTAGGTTATAAAATTTTTGGTTCACCAGAAAATGAGTCGGGCTGGGTTCACTCATAAATGGATAAACAAAGAAACTCACGTACATTTGAGGAATAATAAATCTGTAAAATCTGTTATAAATGACATATAATTAAAATTAGTGAAGAGATTGTGAAACTATGACTTATTTGTTATGTATGTATTGTTTTTGTAAGGTTAAGCCAATTTGAAAAAGTTATGACAACAAAATCGTGTGTCTTTTTATTTTAAAACATAAAAATTGAAAAAATAAAAAACTTCATTAAGTCACAACAACAATCCTTTTAGTAACAATGTTCTTTTTAAGTATGAGTGTCAATATAAGTTTATGCTTGAGAATTAGATTGAATAACCATCAGATTTGTAATTATATTGAATAACAAAAGGAATAAAATAAATGTGATAAGAGACAATACTAAAATAAAAGAGACACATCATCTCATTAATATGATTTGTGTTATAAATAAAGTTAATAATAGAAAGGGTATAGAAGACAACTAAAAGGGTACAACTCAAGGGTTGCATACTTAATGTAAATAATGTAAATATCATCAATAGTAATCAAGTTAAGTAATTGTCAGCAACTCAATGGACAATCCATAACTTTCATAACACTCCTCCTTGATTGTCCATTGATCAAAGAATGTGTCTCGTTAAAACCTTACTAGGAAAAACCCTTTGGGATAAAAACCTAGTGAAGGAAAAAGAGTACATCATTCTTAATTCTTTGATATAATGTTCTTCTATTTCTCCCCCGGATGTAAACTTTCATCTTTAAGATTTCAGAGCCCAATCTTGTGAACCAATTGCTCAAAAGTTATTCTTGGCAAGGACTTTTTAAATAAATCTTTAATATATCATTGAGCAATACACGCACTACTGTCTTCATATATGGTTGTTGATTCCATTTTTCCTCATGTAATGCTAAAAGTTGCATGATTTGACGATGTTGCTATTATGGTTTATTTTATAGACCACCATGAAATCATTGTGCCACCACATGTGAAGAAATATCTTGTTTGTGATCAACTGTTGTGAGGATTACATAAATAACTTGCATCTACATAACTCATTTGACTTTGAATCATTTGGATAAAATAAGTCTATATTCAAAGTACCCTTAAAGTAACGAAATATATGTGTTACACTAATTCAATGTCTTCTTGTAGGTGAAGAATTATATGTTGCTTAACAAATTTTCAACACATACTATATCAAGTCGAGTATAATAAGCAAAATACATTAGTTCTGTTATAACATTAAAATATGGTATTTCTTGACCAAGAAGTTCTTCATCATTGTGAGGTTTAAAAGGACATTTATCAACATCTAACAGCCTCACAATTGAAGTGCAAAAATGATATAAGTAGTCCATATAAAACCTTTTAAGCACCTTCATTATATAAACCTCTTGATGTACAAAAACACTTGTATTTAAATATTCAATTTGTAATCTCAAACAAAACTTTGTACTTCCAAGATCTTTCATCTCAAATTCTTTCTTTAAGCAATCAATTGTCTTTGTGAACTAATTAGGAGTTCCAACGATGTTTATGTTATATGCATAAATAACAATTATGACAAATTCATTTTCCGATATTTTCATATAAATACAAGGATAAGTACCTTTCTTTTAACAAGTACTTACAAAGACAAGTATATCATATACGTCTTGATTGTTTTAATCCATAAAAGGGACTTGTTCAATTTTATTGAATAATCCACTTTAGAATTTGCATTGTTGGGTAAATAAAATCCTTCAGGGATTTTCATATAATTATCATTCTTTATAATATTGTTATGCACAAAAATCCATTTGTACTCAATAAGGTTTACACCTTCAGGTGTGCAAACTACAGGTCCAAAAACCTTTTGTTTAATAAACAAATATAATTTTACTTTTATTTCATATTTCCATTTGGCCAATCATTTCTTTGTCGACAATTTTGATCCTCGTTGTCACTCATAACATTCATCGTTATATTATATGCTAAGGTCGTCAACGTTGACTTCATTTTGGTTCCATATTATCTTATTCATGACATAATTTATTGAGATCTCATAATTTTCAACAATTTTAGGTACCTGAGGTTCTTCTAGAACCAAGGTTCTTCTGGAACCCAATTATTAATTATGTCAAATGAATCTTTTGTGATTTACACCTCCTCGATTAGGTCATCTTGTCTTTTTAGCTCCTTTCTCATTCGAGGATTTTTATCTTTAAATCCAATAAGCTTACCACACTTCAATCGTGTTATGAATTAATATTAATTCTATTGGGAGCATTAGCAATTGGTATATGTGGTTTAATTACCCTATTTTTGTTAGTAAAAACATTTGATAATTGATTGTCTAATTTGGAAATGAATTATCATTTGAACTTCAAGTTTACATTTTTTTTGTACGAGGATCAAGACGATACAATGATAATTCATTCCAACTGATATCGTTTTTCATTTGTTTTCTTTCTCCCTCTAATGTTGGAAAAACTTATTCATCAAAAATGACAGTTGACGAATCAAACTGTAAATATGTCCCTTTTGAAAGATCAAGATATTTTATTATTGATTGAGAGTCATTTCCAACATATATTCTTGATCGTCTCTAAAAACTCATCATAGTCCCTTTTGGTGGGGAAATTCTATCATATACAAAAATTCTTAAAATAGACAATTAGGTTACTGACCAAAAACCAACTACATAATAGAGTAATTATGATAACTTGTTGGCTTGATGCAAATCAATATTATAGCATGTAAAATTCAATATCTCCAAGTAGTCATTGGAAGATTAGCTCTCATAAGTAATAGACCAACTTTAGACATTTTATTCATTATTCTACAAGTCAATTTTAGCATGAAATACATAAGATGTAAATTCACCGGCATTATCAAGACAAATTTTCTTAAACGGATAATCTAGGAAGTGATATCTTAATTTAACTAATTGTGCTAATACTTTGCAAATGACTGATTGCAAGTTGATAATAAACACGTGACCATTTAGCTGATGCATCAATTAAACTATGAAAAATCTAAATGATCCACATGATGGGTGCATTGGACCACAAAATCACCCTGTATTGATTTTAAAAGATGAGATTGACTCATCTCTAAAGTTTTCTGGTGATGATCTTACTATCAACTTTCCTTGTAAACATGTATTACATGAGAAATCATTGGATTGAAGAAGTTTTTGACTCTTAAATGGGTGTCCACGAGAGTTTATAACTATTTTTTTTGCATCATGATAGATCTAAGATGACCTAACTAATCATGCCAAACAAAAAATCCCTTTTTGATTCGTAAACTTCAAGTTTACAATGGCACGCATTTCAGTTATACTAATATATGTTTAGTACAAGCCATAAGAGAATATTGACAATTTCTCCAATACACATTTTATTTATTTTTATTCAACCCAAGTCCATTGATATAAAGATATTTCATATCTCTTTCATTATTTGTCTCAATATGATATCTGTTTAGACAAATAACTTTAGAACTTAATAAGTTTCTATTAGACTTTCTTTGTAGAAGTGTAGTAGCTCTTCTAGAGCCTTCAAAACATTATTTGTGATATAAAAATAATGATAATATTGACTTCTCGAATAACCAAACATGAGAAAAATAAATTAATAATCTTGAGAGTTTAATTCTTGCACTATCAGCAAAATATAGTACATTTAGTCTATCCAATATTACTGCATATCAAAATGATCATATATATATATATATATATATATATATATATATAAATTAAATTTTAATGAACTTAATAACCTCAACTTGTTATAAGTACCATCCAAAATTAATCAACTTTGCAAGTCATATATTATCAAATAATATCAAATAAAACTAAGTATAAAATATCATATCTAAAATCTTTGAACCTTTATATATGTATAGTATAATAAATATGTATTTTTTAATATATCATTTAATGCAATCTTAATTTACCAATTATATTTTAATACTAATCAAGTTCAAATATATTACCTTCCAAAACCTAAATTTCCTGCACCTATCAATGCATGGTCCCTTTTATTTACTTTTATTTAAAAGTTACTTCATTTCTCCTTGTTACGTTACCTGGTTGCATCCACCAATACAATTTCAATCAATTAATGCACCACAATCCAATTTTTTCCCATTTAATTTATACACGTAAATGCACAAGTGATGACCTTTTCTATTCAACATTTAAAAATATGCAATCAATAAAATCCAACATTTCTATTTCTATCCTGGGACATTATATATATTTTTTAGGAAAGACTTTTCAATTACCATGCATATTCCCTACGTAATACCAATTCAAGTTTAATAATGTTATTCATGTGTCATCCAATATTAGAAAAAAAATCATTATTATACATTCACACTTTTATAACAATTACTATATAATAATAATAATAATAATAATAATAATAAATGTTCATTATACACTCATTTCACATATACATTTCATAATATAAAAGAAAATTTGATTCTTCTTACTTATACATAACCAATATCAAACATGCATATTTTATATAATAATAATACCATAGACAATTCACCTTAAATTAATTAAATTATAATAAAAATAATTTAATATATATAAATATATTTTATACTATCACATAGAAACTTCTTCTGCCATTTTATAAAAAAAAAAAATCTTAACACTTCCATCACTAATGAGGTGATCAATGTTTCCATCTTCCATTCCATTTAGTTTAGCAAAGAAAAATAATAATATCAAGATGAGTGACATCTAAATGGCTAAAATCAAAATCACCATCTTTATAAACACAAAGTGTGTTACTATCTTCTTCTCCTGTTTTTAGGATGGTTTGATGTAAAACAAGTACGACCCAAATGGCTTTACCACCGCAATGATAAATTATATTGTCATATTATTTGTTATTGTTTTCATCTTTTTCTTTTCTCTTTTCACACTATTGTTCCACTTCTGATGACAAAATGTCTCTTTGAAATTTCCTTTATGACCATGAAAATATGAATTAGATGTTGCTATATTCACTTTTGGGAACAAAGCATAACCAATTTAGTCTTGTGGATGTTGTTGCATTCACTTATGAGAATGAGGCATAATCAATTTGGTCTCACAATTTTTCATTAAAAACTCATTGTTTTGTTTGGCCATAAGAAGGCAAGGCATTCAGATGCTTTATTTCCACATTCTTTCTTTTTTCCTTATTTTAGAGTATCATTAAGACTCATTGCATCTAGATGTCTTTCAACCTCTAATACTCAAGAAGATGAGTAATTCTTCCTTGTAATGTCAAACGTCACAAATTCAAATTTTGTAAGGTTTGACTTTTTTAAAACCGACTCATAAAATACTGATAATAATCAAATTTTATTTATATAACTATAAAATTAATATAGACAATAATAATAATAATAAGACAAATATGAAAATTGATAAAGTCAAATAATTTTTTTTATCACAAAAAAGAAGAATAGAAGAAAAATTGTCAATAAGGAAAAGATTAGAAAGAGTCTAGATTGAGATACACAGAGCATTGTCCTTAAAGAGAAAACATCTCCGTGTGCTGATAATGTGTTATAAATAAAGTTAATAATAGAGAGAAGAATAAAGAGAAAAAGTAGAATATCAAATACTAGTTTTCTGTGTATCATTATTAAGGTAGAAAAGTCCCTATTTATAGGTACATAAGACAACCCAAAGGGTACAACTGAAAGGTTACATACTTAATGTAAATAATGTAAATATTATCAATAGTAATGAAGCTGAGTAACTGCCAGCAACTCAATGGACAATCCATCAATTTCATAAAAATTTGAAAGATTCTTAATTCTTGTGCAATGTGAGTATATATAATTATGTTAATTGAAGAATAAACGCCTTATATATATATATATATATATATATATAAATCTTTCTTCTAAGAAGACCAATAATATACTAAATCATGATATTGATACGTAACATCCCTATAATTAGGGATGTGCACAATTGTGTTTTGCTCAGTCTTACCAATACATATTTTTTTTCATTTCAATTCATATTTACAGTGCCTTAACTTTGTACACAAGTTATATATTAATACATGTTTTGCTTGTTCAATTAATTTAAGAACAAAATAAATTTTACTCCATCATTAACAAAAATAAATGTCAAACATATTACATTACATAAAAGTTTACAAGTAAAATACTTAAAAAAAGGTATACTATAGAAATGAATCAACTTTACCATGTCAGTAATATAGTCCTTATGAATGCCTTTCAAACTAAGATGTTTTATGTCTCTTTACTACACTCCCAAAATCATTTACTAGAATCTTCCCTTTTCAATTGAAAGGATTCCTGAAATATTCTACTTCACTGAGTATAAGTTTCTAATTGATACAACCCACCTAACTTACATTATGTATAAATTTTTGTCTTCTTTTCACTTAATTCAAAGTCATGACATTTACTAATATATCTAAAACAATGTTATGGGCATTAATGGTTTACATTTGAATCCTTAACTATTTTAGAACTTGATATTTTTATAATCATCTTCATCTCATGAATCTTCAAGGACACAATTCACATGGTCAAATGCAGAGTAATAATGATTCACAACTAGAGTTTGGTAAGTAATAGTTATTTCTCCTTCATGTAGATTATGATATTGAAGATTCATGTGATGAGGATGATAACGACATGAAGTCGTAAAAATGGTTGAGGAAGTGGTTTTCACCATTATGCCTATAACATATTAAACTTAAAAAGTGTTATGTGCAAGGATGTTTTTTGTTTTGTTATGGCTTTAGTAACACATTTTGATTTGGAGCTGCATCAAATGGATGTCAAAATAGCCTTTTTGAATGGAGATTTATTTGAGTAAATGTATATGCATCAACATGATGACTTTGCTAAAATAGGCAAAGAGCATTTGGTTTGCTGGTTGAAGAAGGGTATATATGGGCTAAGACAAGCTTCTAGACAATGGTATTTGAAATTTGATCAGGTGGTCACTTCTTTTGGCTTCAAGGAAAATGCCTCAGATCAATGCATTTACTTAAAGACTAGTGATAGCCATTTCATCATTTTTCTCTTATATGTTGATGATATTCTTTTTACTAGTAACAATGTTGAACTTTTGACTACGACAAAATGTATGTTAAATAGCCATTTTAATATGAAGGACCTTGGTGATGCCTCTATTGTTCTAGGCATTCAGATTTTTTGTGACAGGTCACATGACATTCTTGGATTGTCTTAGACAGGATATATTGATAAAGTCTCAAACAGTTTAACATGCATTCTTGCTCCTCATGTGTTACACCTATTCAAAAAGGTGACAAACTTTCTAAATCTCAATGTCCTTAAAATGATAATGATAGAGTTGAAATGGAAAAAGTACCATATGCTTCAGTTGTTGGTAGTTTAATGTATGCTCAAGTTTGTACTCACTATGATATTATTTTTGTTGTTAATGTTTTAGGGAGATACTTAAGTGACCTAGGTTTGGGTCATTGAAAAGTCGTTAAAAAGGTCTTTAGATATTTGCAGAGAACCAAGGATTACATATTATGTAACATCCCGGTCGCATATTACTAATTTAAATAGTTAAAATAGGAAATAAGTATAAAATCGCATTTATGACAATTCCTTTTTCCAAAACATAGGAAAATTTAAAACATTTATTATACCGCAATAAACCAAAATCTACAAACTATAATCGTCGATTACAAATTTCGCGTCTGTAAGATAAAGGTTTACAAAATTTTTAAAATCCATAAAACAAGAAAACATCATAAACGTTTTTTTTCCAAGCTAGCCCCTCTCCAAATTTATGCTTCACCAGCAACACCTGCAACATCTTCTACTCTCGTGTAACGCATTACACGATCATCGCCAAACACAAGCAGATAGGGTGAGCTTAACAGAATAAAAGTACACTACACAATATAATAAATAATCATTCACTATTCCAAACACATCTAATACTCCCAAGCCTCATCACATAGTATACCATTCCCTCATAACCAATTAGTTTCCTTTCTTGCGCCCCAACGCCTCTTGGAAGCATTTCTCCCCTTACGCACCAACACCTCATGGAAAGAACAAGCAACAACCCTTACCTGGTCACCAAAACCCAGTAAGAGCATTACTTTCCTTAGGACTTACAAGCAATCGCTCTTGCCTACTCACTAAAACTCGGCAAGAGCACAACCCTTACCTATTCACCAAAACCTGGCAAGAATGTTGTTTTTCCTAAGACTCACAAGCCACAATCCTTAATCCTCAACTTCCAAAACTTTCCCTGGACGCATCTTGATTATACACCCTTTGATGAAATTGATCGATCTTTGCTACCACGAGTGTCTATTAGCCCCTCCGACTACAGGCCACCACCTAATAGTCCATACGCGGGAATAAATTTGTCACGACCACAATCCGCAACACCAAGTGGAGTTCCTGAATACGAACCGTAGTCCGTATTTGTCCCAAGACTACCAAACTCGTCATCTAACCTTAAAGAGGGAAATATTCCAGAACTCATCCATACGAGTCACGATCTCGTACACTCCACTAGACTTCCAAAACCACCAGGGTACAACCTCGAGTGGCAACGTGTTACTCCAATACAAGTTGCACTCATAACTGGGCCCCAACAAAGAATCGCATCAAAACCTCTATCCAAGTTGTGTAGAATCCTCCTCGCGATCCAACTTTGTACCCAAAACTGCCTGGCGCATCGTTTGCTTTGCTAGGCGGAAATTGGTTCCAAACCGCCTGGTAGTCTCCTTCTGTCGCCAGGCGATAAGCCTTCCAAGTGCCTCTATCAGCAAACTCCGCCTGGTAGCTCGTCCCACTTCGCTAGGCGTCATACCAGTAGCGCTATTGTTACTAGTTTTGGCACTTTTTGGTAGGTTCTAATGAACCCCAATCACACAACACACAAATCATAGCACCCTTACAATTATCCAGTCATAACTATATGATTGAATTACCATGCAACACATTTATAGTTTCCTAATTAAGGTTATACCTTTATTCAAATATGATGCAATCCAATATATCCCCATTCATTTACTAAATGAAACATGCCACATTCAACTTAAATCAACATCACAATTCATAAGTAATAGCAGTCCCAATAGGCAATGAACAACATCATGGTTAAAACCAAACATTGCTTTTACATGCATATCATCCCAGTTATTGTCTCTTCACACATATCATTAATTATCTTTGATGTAAGGTTTCCTTCCCACATCTTATGTTCAATTTCCTAAAATCCTGCACGAAATTTCCAGATAGCCACACCTAGAACGCAACGCGAAGCCTAGTCTACGTGTCGGCCTACAATTGATGTGTTGCCTAGCGGCAGTTCATGTGCCGCCAGGCGGTGCATAGAAATTCTAGGTTATGCCCAGATTTTCATGTACCTGCCATGACCCTAAATCCCCTAATCTCAATTCCAACATTCATCTTGAAATGATTATATTGTGCAAACATCATATTTGTTCAATTTGGATTATTTGTATGCATCATATCATAAATCATACATATAGATCATGTTTATTCCTTCGCAAGCCCCACATAAACCCCTCAATTATCTCCATAATCATAATTATTACCAATCATACAATATCAAACATGTAATTAAATACACAATTACGCAATTTTTATATATAACTCATTCAAGAATCATCAATATCACAAAACATCACGAGACCACGAGAAATTGGGCAACTAGTGTGCGTCGCCTGGCGAATCACACACAGCTGCCAAGCAGTTCATAGGGAAAACCTAGAAAATTTCTTTCTAGAGCATGAGTCGTCTGGCGGACCTTCAAATTTGGAAGAAACACGAACAATTTAAGCAAAAACTTGGCAGAATCCAAGAACCATAGAGATACATACATCACAGAATCATTTATCAAAAATAGAACACAAAATGCAGCTCCCCTAACCTGGTTTCCTTGGTTAAAAATGGAGTATATGATGGTTCCTCCTTGATCACCAATGGCTTCCCTTAACTCTCCCATAGTTCAACCCCTTCTTCTCTCCCTCAATTGGCCTCTTAAACCCATCTTAATTAAGTTTATTGGTCATAAAACAAAAATTGAACAAAAATTGCCATTAACTGAGTATAATTATCATTCAATGGCCATTTAGGGTAATTCTCCCAGCCTTCTTGGTTGCCCTCTAACGGCTAGGGTTTTTCTGACCATTCACCTTCATGTCAAAAAGAATTTTGACAAAAAGAAAGTTTAATTTGGGTCTACCAAGGTTTTAACCAACAACCATGCCAATATCAAGTCAATGCACAACCATTCAACCAATTCATGTTTCATGATAATTCCTATAAATCTAGGATTATAAAATCAAGCCTCATGGTCCAGCATATTATTAAAATAATAAAACAATTAAATTATTACGCTAATGGCATACACAAAGCTCAAACATAAGTCCTCTCATAATAGCCAAGTACTCTTAACCACTTAGTTACCATTGCTCCTTGTCTTCTCTCCATATTAATTAACTTAGGGATTCCCGCCCTCGCATTTATTAAATAAATATTTATTTCTTTATTTAATTTTTCCAGGTCTTACATGTTTACCTATAAGAAGTCTTATCAACTTCAAGTCATTGGTTATTCTGATTCTGATTTTGTTAGTTACCTTAACGATCGAAAATATACTTTCGACTTTCTTTTTATGATGACACAAGGAGTGATTTCTTAGAAGAGTGTTAAACAAACTCTTACAGCTACTTTTACCGAGGCAGAGTATGTTACTTGCTATAAAGCTACTTGTCAAGTTGTGTGGTTTAAAAATTTGATTTCTGGTTTTCAAATTGTTGAAAGTATTTCTATGCCACTTGTGACATATTGTAACAATACTACTGTCGTGCATTTCTCTCGAAATAATAGAAGTTCTACTCACTCAAAGCATTTTGATATAAAATTTATGTTTGTTAGAGAGAAAGTTTTGGATTTTCAAATTTGGATTGAGCATACTGCTACAAAAAATATGTCAGCAAGTCCACTAAATAAAGTCTTAGCCATTGGAGTTTTTCAAAATCATGTAACTCATATTAGTGTGGTTAAGTTTTTTAATAGATTGGGTTAGTGGGAGCCTAAAATTTACACTTTATATTATTATGATTTTCATGAGATGTAAATTCATCAATGACGTCATTTTCTTTACATCTTTTTTAGCACATAAAAATGTACGAAGCATTTTGTGATCACATATTTATTATATTTTGTACTTTTATTTATTATCCATTGTTTAAAGAATATATGTGTATAGTTTGTATGCCTATAGGATATTATCTTTGTGATTCATTTTATGTTTCTTAATTGGTAGTTATGTTTGTGTTATAATTGATATAATTTATTTATTAATGTTATCAAAGTAGAAAAATGTTATATTTATATAATTTTATTATATAATTATTATTCTCTAATTTGTTATTATTATGGATTAATGTTAACCAATAAATCATATTATTTGTTAATATCAATTATATTATACATTGTTATTACTTTTAAAAATAATACATATTTGGATTTCTAATCAACGGTACGTAATAAATTAGATTTTCATTAAGTTTTTTCGTCTTTGCATTTCTATAGGCATTACATTTGGTTATACCATTCAAATTTTGTTGTCATCTAAATCCTCTGATCTACTATACAATGCTACAATATAACAAAAATCATTAAAGTAAATAGAATAAGAAAATAAATGGTACATGTGTTGATAACCAACCATTTTTTTAAATATACCAATTATACTAATGTGGATTAATATCTTATCTTCTTAAAAATAATAAAGGTTATAAATTGAAAAAAAAAATTGAATTGTTGAACTTATTGAGAATTTCTCTCTCTCAATATATAACACATGAAAATAATAAAAAACATAGGTTATGTAGTGGTTTACTAAACCTCCTTCACATACTCTTATAGTCATCTCACACTAGAAAATGATGATTTTCTTATGTCTAATAGGATTCTTTGTTATTTTGTTTGTTATTTTCTTATGCCTAATAGGATTATGACATATTTCAATTTAATTCAATGAATTCAAATTCCACAGATAAAACTTAAATTATCAGAAACCAAATTTGAAGACAACATTTAAGGAATAATTTCTTATTTAATTACACAAAAATAATTAAAATAACAAAAAAAAATTAGAGCGCACATAAAATATAAAAAGGAAAAAAAATCATGATAATAATTGTTATTTGCTTACCTTATTCTAGATATTCACCTACAAAATTCAGCAGTCATGGACAAATAACAAAGAATCCTTATGAAAAATTTGTTCTTTAAAAGTGAATGTGTTTTCAAATTGTAAATGGTAAATGAACGTTTATTAAAATCATAATCAAAGTCGAAGACAAAATAAATACATCAGTATGTAAATTACCCAAGTACCCATATAATCAATTATGAAAAAATAAATAATTTATTATGTTATATAGGTAGAATAATTTCTTATCAATTACCATTTATATATATATATATATATATATATATATATATATATAACATAATCTAACATAATTGATTATCAATTATATATAATTAATATATTATATTAAAAATGTTTAAAAATAATAACAAAAAGTAAAAAATAATATTATTAATATTAATAATAAAATTATAATTTATAAATTTATAATAATAAAAATAATCTAATCATCTTATAATTTTTTTTAAATTATTATATTTATCAAATTATAAAATTTCATATGTTTTTTATTTTTATTTTTTTAATCCAAACAATTTTGCTTTTAATTCTATTTTTTTATGAAATTCATTTTTTAAAAATAAACAAAGTCGTAGTTATCTTTATTTCTTTCGGATCTTATTTTATAGCCTTTGATAGGTAGTTATTGTTGCAACAGAGAATGGCACATTCAACAGTTGTTTGAATCAAGATTTTCAATTTGACGGGCTTGACCCATCAAGATTAGAGATGGCAAATAAACTTATTTTTGTGGTATTGATCGAATTTGTCCTCATTTTAACGAAAAATTTCTGCATTAACTGGATAAGGATATGGATATGAAGAATCTCCAACTTTTCCAATTGGGTAGGGGTATGGATATGGACATGTATATATCCCGTCATAATACTCGTCCCCGCCATATCTCCCTCCCCGTTTAAATTATTAATTAAAATATTCATAATTAATTTAGTAACCCTCTATATATATATATATATATATATATATATATATATATATATATATATATATATATATATATATATATATATATATATATATATATATATATACTTTCTATTTTTTATTTCTTCTAATTATTTGGTTTGTCATAAAATTTATTTGCATCTTCAATATATTTTTCATCTTATTATAATTTTTATGTAATTATGTTAAAATGATGTATGTTAATTAAAAATTTTGTATGCCTCACAATTGAATATTTCTATTATTTTTTAATATTTTTATTTATTGTATATTTTCCTTTCACATGAGAATGTTTATACTCTCAATTTAAGGTAATATAAAAAAATTTATGTACTTATTATTATTCATTTTTGTTTAATTTGAAGAACTTTTTTGTTTCGTTAAAATAATTTTCGTTATTTTTCAACCATTGACTATATATGTTGATACATTTGATTTCCTTTGTGCGATTTCTTTCAATAGTCTCTCAAATTATTTCTGAGACACACATTTGTTAATTTTTTAATATTTTTATTTATTGTTTATTTTAATCATGTAGAATAATATTTCGATATATTGTATCTAATTATTTTTTATTTTCTAACTTCTTATTAATCATACTGTAATTTTTTCACTTTAACTGTATAAATAAATTTTATTTACTACAATATAAAAATTTAATGTAATTGCTATGAATATTTTTTGTCACTATCCAACATATATTGGAGTTCAAAAGATGCAAAATCTATGTCAAAATTTTATTATTATGTTTATTATTTGCTCTTTGTGATATTTTGATCAAGTGATGTATTATAACTTTCATTAGTGTATAAAAAAGAGATTCAATTGAGTTTAAAAAACTGAAGTAAACAAACATTTAAAATATATTTTAATTTGAATATTTGTTTTCCTTTTATATTTTTTTAAATATTTTTTAATTTTATCAACTAAGTTTCATTCATGTTTGTAGTTTGCAAATTTAATAAAAATTTTGGTTCTCATGAAATTTTATTTGGTATTCTAATTTAAAATGTAAACAATTATAATTTATTTCAAAGTACTTGATATGAAAGAAACAATCATCCTCTTAATATTGAATATTTGATAATACTATGTTTTCTTTACAGTAATTTTTTTTCTTTTATAAAAATTAATATTGAAATAGTTAGAACACAATACAGGAATAGGTACGAGATTATACCTGTTACCCAATGAAAATGAGAATGAGACAAAAGTTTGATACCCGTTAGGTTTAGGTATGGAAATTGAAATGAATTTTTTCTCCAGAGATGAGTATGGGATAGCAAAACCCATCCCCACCTGTTGCCACCTATTCTTTTAGCCTATTTCTTTTCTCCAGCATCGAGAAATTTTGTCTGACTTATTATGCATTCCGAAAAACTTTTCAAATTCCAGAAAATCCTTTGATGATTTGTTTTGAATATGGCATATCTCATCTTTAAATTTATTTTTAGATATCGACATTCAATAAAGGTCTCTTCTAGACTTCCGAAATTATTCTGTTTTAACTTTTTTTAATTTTAATTATTTTGTCTTTAACATATTATTTTTTGTTTTATTTATTTTATATTTTTTAATTTTAAAATTTTTAGAATTTATATGTTTTACAATTCCTAATATTTCTTAATATATATATATATTATCAATAAAATAAAATATTAACATATATATATATATATATATATATGTTAATATTGGTACTGGTCTAAATCTAAAATCTTTGACTGGGACTGGTCCTCCATCATTCCCCTCCCCCCAGCACTAGGTCCTAAGAGGCCTCTTCCCTTTCTTCTTGTATGAGAAGAGAAGGAGACTACCGGGCGTGGCTGAACCATCAACGATGGGGGGAGCGAAACAGGGAAGAGGGCTATCTAAATTTGATTGAAAAGAGAAGATCTGAGGAACCTGTCTTTCTGGTCCGGAAGGGCCTGGTCTTTGTGGAGGTCCCGTAGTGCGTCATGAGCACCCTGGATCATATTCCTTCCGGTGCGTCCACAGAAGAGGAAATCGCAATGCATCTTGCTCAGCTGGCAAGGCGTAGCTTGGAGTGGGGCGGGATGAAGCAAGCAGCCAATCCCTTGCTGGGCTGGTTAAAAATTGCAGCATTAGTATTCATCTTATAAACACCATGGGGTGGGGCCTGCCAGGGACAGAGTAACCTCAAGGTTCATTTCATGCCCACGTAAGGAAAGCAAGAAAAGGTTCCGAAGTGAAGCCGGAAGCCTGATGAAGAAGATGAATGACTCGACTCGCGTCTGGGAAAACCTGATCTGGTAGGGAAGACAGACCTTAGATGGCTCAGCTTCGACCCGGCTTGGCTTGCTCTATTCCGCACTAAAGAAGCTGTGAAAGATTGAGTTGATTGATTAGCCTGAACAGGAGATCATATCTTATCTTAGTGATCAAAGCCGTTATGCTTGATGAGGATTTATCGTTTTAATATATTGTATAAAAAAATATAATAAGGAACGAATAAAATTAAAAAATAATTGAAATTTATAAAAAAAAAGTAAAAGTAAAATTATATATATATATATATATATATATATTAATTTTTATTTTTTTATTTAAAGTTGTTTTCTAATTTTATTTATTTCTTAAGTTTATTTATTTTTTAATTCATAATAAATAATTAATATTTATTTATTTTATTCTATTTTAATTTTCTTTAAACATTAATTTTTTGAATTTTAATATTTTATCTTTAGGTTATTATTTTTGGCTTTATTAATTTTTTTATTTTTAATGTTAGTTTTTTTAAAATTTAGATATTTTTCAATTTTTAATATTTCTTAATATATATTTTAAAAATAAAATTATATTCTTACCTAGATTTTGAGGATGATATTTTGGTAGGTGGATTGTTGCCTCAAGTGTTTTGTGTGATGATGTCGTTGAGGAAAAAAATCTACTTGCAGAAAATTCTCCAATACTCAAGTCAATCAGAGTCGGAGATTATATATGTATTTAAAAGGTTCATGTCTTGTATGTTAGAGTAATGTCTAGGAATGTCAATAGGGCGGGTAGGATACGAGTAGTAGTTCCCTTGTACCTTACCCGCTGAATAAATATTTGCTACGTACCCGTATCCATATCAATCGGATATCCGTTATATGGTACCCGTCAATTTTTTTCATATTTGCAGGTATCCATGGGTACCCGCGAGTATTTACAAAATTATTTAAAAAACAAATATTTAATCATAAATTCAAATAAAATAAAATAAAATACATCACTGTCATAAATTTTAAATAAAGTTCAAATAAACTCAATTTCATACAAGTCCAACTACTTATAAATATGAAATAACGTTCAGCACAATGAAAATTCTTTAATTAATGCTTTGATTAACAAACTCACTCTCGCTACAAAAATATTTTATTATAGTAAGGGTTTATTAATTAAGGTTGTAATAACCTCCGGAAAACAGTAGAGATACTGGAAGATTTAAAACCCCTGGGAGGGGTTCTTTTTAAGAAACCTTCGAAAATGTGGATGGATAGACTTTTTCATTTTCCCTCTTTTAGATTCTTTCTAAAAATTTTAATTAGTCTGACCAGTTTTTGTGTTTATCCTAAGAAGAAAAGCACCCTTCTTCACGTTCACGTTCTCCTTTGTGCCTGTACAACGTTATCAGGTAATGAAGACCTTTTTCGCTTCCAGTTTCATCTCCCTCAATCAGTCTTTCTCTTTCGATTTCATCTCCTTACATTCAATTTCGATTTCGTTTCCTTGTATCACTACGTTCGATTTTGTTTTCCTGTGTCACTGATTTCGATTTCAATTTTGTTTTCTTCTTTCAATTTTGTTTCCTCTTACCCTAACTCACTTCTTATTTTGCCGATGTCAAGTAGCAATGCTAACCGTGCATCGCAATCGGAGTGTGATTCTTGTGATTCCTACATGTTGTGTGGATGATGCCATTTCAAGTTGGCATTGGTTTAGTTTTGCTTTACAATTGTCTGGGAGCCTCAATGGTTATGGCTATGGTTGGACTTCTTGGTGTCATTGCATTTGTTGTGGTGGCCAAAAGAAGGAACAAGCGTTACCAGCTTAATTCAATGATGTGTCGCGATTCAAGGATGAAGCTAGTGAATGAGTTGCTTGATTACATGCGTGTCATCAAGTTCCAAGCATGGGAAAAGCATTTCAATGGGAGAATTTTCGGTTTCCGCAAGTATGAGATTGACTGGGTTTCCAAGTTAATGCACTTAATCTGTAGCATTTTTATTGTGTTGTGGAGCACCCCATAACTCTCAAGTTTGGTACCGCGCTTTTGCTTGGAGTTCAACTTGATGCAGGCACGGTTTTCACCACACAAGTGTGTTTAAGATCCTGCAGGAACCTATTATATCCTTTCCTCAGAGTATGATATCTCTTTCACAATCGTTGGTATCACTTGGGCGGTTAGATGGGTACATGTCTAGCACGAAATTGTCGGATGATTCGGTTGAGAGAGAGGAAGGGTGTGGTGGACGCATTGTTGTGCAGGTCAGAGACAGAACCTTTAGTTGGGATGATGATGGCCACTTCAAGACTTGAAAAACATTAATTTGGAGATTAATAAGGGGGAGCTTACAGCAATTGTTGGGACTGTGGGGTCGGGGAAATCTTCACTCCTTGCTTCAATTCTTGGTGAGATGCACAAAAATTCTAGGAAGGTATGTACTTATTTCTTGTTTAGAAATGAGGACATTATTTTCTGTACCATGCAGTCACTAATTTGTGTGGTGGTGTTCGTTTCTGACTGTATGTTTTGGTGGAAGATTCAAGTTTGTGGGAGTACTGCTTATGTTGCACAAACATCTTGGATTCAAAATGGGACGATTGAGGAAAATATTCTCTTTGGCTTACCAATGAACAGGCAGAAGTACAATGAAGTGATCAGAGTTTGTAGCTTGGAGAAAGACTTGGAAATGATGGAGCATGGTGACCAGACAGAGATTGGAGAGCGTGGCATCAACCTAAGTGGTGGTCAGAAGCAGTGCATACAACTTGCCAGGGCTGTGTATCAAGATTCTGATATATATCTTCTTGATGATGTTTTCAGTGTTGTAGATGCACATACTGGCACTGAAATATTCAAGGTCATTATCTGATTTCTTTCTATGTGTCCTACTCTCAGCATTCTATAAGTTATACTAATTCATGTTTTTTGGACCACTGGCTAGTTTAAGTTTCTTGCTAGTATAGCTATATTTTAAATTATAGTAATTCTATGCAGGAATGTGTGATGGGATCTCTTAAAGGAAAGACCATTATTCTTGTAACACACCAAGTAGACTTCCTACAGAATGTGGATCTTATAGTGGGAAGTCCTTTTTATGATCTTTTAATGTTTTGTCTAAGTCAATCTCCAATCGAACTTGGTGAGTGATTCTAAATTTCTAATACACATGTTTGTTTGGTGAAAAGGTGATGAGGGATGGAACGATAGTACAATCAGGGAAGTACAATAATCTACTTGCTTCTAGAATGGATTTTAGTGCTCTTGTTGCAGCACATGAGACATCTATGAAACTTGTGGTGCAAGGTGCGGTCATGCCTGGGGAAAATCTGAACCAACAAATGAAATCACCGAAGGCAGCTTCTAATAACAGAGAAGCAAATGGTGAAAGCAATCCTCTTGATGAGCCCAGGTCTGACAATGAAGGTTCTAAACTCATCAAAGAAGAGGAAAGAGAAATTGGGAATGTTAGCTTTCATATCCATAAATTTTACTACACTGAGGCTTTTGGGGTGGTGGGCATTGGAGGAGTAATCTTTCTTTTTGTGTTGTGGCAAGCTTCTGCGATAGCGAGTGATTATTGGCTGGCTTATGAAACATCAGAAGAGCGTGCACAGTTCTTCAATCCTTCTGTGTTTATTTCTATCTACGCCATTATTGTTGTAGTTTCAGTTCTTTTGATTGTGCTAAGATCCTACTCTTTAAATGATCCTGGGGTTAAAGACAAGACATATATTCTTCTCTCAAATTCTCCACAGCATCTTGCATGCCCCCATGTCTTTCTTTGACACCACTCCATCCGGGAGAATTCTAAGCAGGGTAAGAATTCGAAGGCTCATAGTATGTTATTCTAAATGTCACATGGTATTATAACCTCGAGTCTCTTTACACAAACTTCTCTAAATTTATACTTTTAATTTGTGCATAAACTAACATTTCTACATTACTGTCATATTCACACATGTATATTGACTGCCATTGACTTAAACTTTGACAGGTATCCATGGATCAGACCAATGTTGATGTTGCTATCCCCTTGTTCCTCAATTTTGTGGTAACCATGTACATTACAGTGATCAGCATCTTCATAATCACATGTCAAAATTCTTGGCGAACAGCTTTCTTGTTAATTCCTCTTGCTTGGTTGTTAAACGTTTGGTACCGGGTATGTGCGCGATGGTTTTAGTTAGTCCAATGTATTGCTGTCATTTTACTATTTAAAGAATGACGATGTTAGATTATCAATCATTGTCTATATTCTAAACTTTGTGGCAGGAAAGAAAACTAAATGTGCTTACTATTAATGAGTTCTCAATTCGACTATTGAAGTAATTGAACAGCCGTGGTAAAATCACAGTAGTTGCTCACAGCTAAATATATCTCATGCAGTATATGTCAACAATTCATGTGTTTGATTTTTCAATTTTAGGTTTTGCAGGGTTATTTTCTTGCTTCCTCTCGTGAGTGAATTCGTTTGGATTCAATTACAAAAGCACTTGTCATTCACCATTTCTCTGAAAGCATTTCGGGGGTCATGACAATCCGCGCATTCAGAAAGCAGAAGGAGTTTTGCGTAGAAAACTTTAAACGGGTAAATTCTAATTTGCGAATGGATTTCCACAACTTCAGTTCCAATGCGTGGTTAGGTTTCCGCTTAGAATTGCTTGGAAGCATAGTTTTTGCTTCTTCGCCATGTTCATGGTCATGTTACCCAGCAATATCATAAAGCCAGGTAAGCAAACTCAATAGAAAATCAGTTGTAAATTATTTACCTTATTTTTTCAATGATCCTTCACATTACATACATTTGGTTTAATCTTTTAAAGTGGTCCTCAGCAGATCAGACAGATTTGTTTCTGTCAATGTCATCATAACTAAGACTCCTTCGAACAAGTATTTGTTCCATGCAAAATTCTAAGAAAAACTCATAATAGGTGGACCAGGTTCATAGTGTAATTCTTACACAAGAATAGACACTAGAGCAAACGCGGAGTTACAAAGTGGAATTGTAGCATGGAATGGAATGTTTAGCAGACTTAACTGTGGGCTCTGATGTAATTGTCGGTTCCTGTAGTTATATAATTTGCACCATTAACTATTTTTCATTCAAGAAATAACAGTAAAAATTAATTTGTCTTGATGCAAAAAATAATTGTTAAATACTTGTTTTGTCAGAGGCATAATGAGGCTTGTGCACGCCAAGATGTTGCTTTTCTTGGAACCGAATTTCTCAAACTGGATGGTTAGCTCTCTACCTAAACAATGTATTATTGTACTTTAACTTTTTATTTCACTTTTTCCATGCAATGAAACAATTTTTCTTAGTTAGTGCTGATAATTTTCCAAATATCTGCACTACAAGTCAGCACTAGGCATGCTTAACATGATATTACAATCTTTCTAGGAATGGATTAAATTCTTTAATGTGCAGACTTAAAAGTGAAAAGCCATGGTTTTTTGTGTCAAATTCTTTGTTTTTATGGTATGTTTGGAAGGCATGAAAGTGGAAGAAATAAAAAGCGGGATGAGAAGGAAATAATTAATTTTTCTTTTCTTCCATTGTTTGGTAGTACTTAAAAGGGCAATGATGAAAAAAGTTGTGGGACCCACCTAAATATTCAATCCTTTGAAATTGGAAGGAAAAACAGCTTTTGTAATTAAAAAAAAATAATATATATATATATATATATATATATATATATATATATATATATATGTATATCAACAAAATATAGATTGCTGGTATATGTAGAATTTCATAGCTATATTTTCATTGAATACCTCAAAAATGCATTTCATATTCATTACATCTGATAAATATAGACCGGTTTCCCATCATACCTTTCACAATTTCATGACAATTCTCATTTCTTACAATTATGATAACATAGTCAAAATTTAGCACAGGTTTGGGTTGCCTTGGGCAATAACCTTATATATGTCTTTAAAATAGTTTGATTAATTGTGTTTTAAAATAGGTTTCTTCATTAACATCACAATTCAATGAAATGAAGGCAATGATGACTTTCTTTGTATAAAACTATCAAGGAGAATTGTCTCAAGACTTTCCTATGTTTCATACATCACTGGTAATATTTAAATCTTTAGTATATTAATATATATTTTATATTATAATGAATGTTACTAATTATGTTTTTTATGAGGTGTTTGATCAAGGGAGTGTTCCTAATGAAGAAACAAATGATTCAAATCAAGATCAAGATTGATAGTCGAAGAATGCTATATTAGACTTTTACTATTTTACTTTTATGAAGAAACAAATATTGTAATATTTCACTAGTTTGAACATCTAAATTTTATTGTTTACCTTGAACAAACAAACTTTCTTGTTTTTATATATTATATCTAGTTATAAACAAATATCAAAAGTTTACAATTTTTGTTTATTATTTGATATGTTTCAGGAATTATGTGGATTAAAAAGTGTAACAAATAAAATTAAAGGGATTTAAAACACCAAGCAAAAGTCATCTATAAATAATGAATTGCATTGTTAGAGTTAAAAAACCGTACTAGGGATTTAAAAACGTTGAAATTGAGTGAAATTGAAAACCAACAGAGGTTTAAAAGACTACCAGAAAGTAGCGAAGTTTTTAGAACCGTCGGTGAGTAGTGGAGGTTTCAGAATCGCCGGTAAGTAGTGGAGGTTCCAAAACTGCTAGTAAGTAGCGGGGGTTCCAGAACCGCCGGTAAGTAGCGGGGGTTCCAGAACCGCCGGTAAGTAGCGGGGGTTCCAAAACCGCCGATAAATAGTGGGGGTTCCAGAATCACAGGTAAATAAGTGGGGTTTCAGAACCGCTGGTAAGTACTGCTTTACCAGGGGTTGCTGAAAATTGCCGGTAATCTGTTAACGACGGTAACTTTTCTAGGGGAAAACCAAATCGTGGGTAATGCCTTTAGTGGAGGTTAAAACTGCTGAGAATGCCAAAAATAACCTCCATTAAAAAATATTCTTGATTCCTGTAGTGTCTCTCATTGATTCCTGAAAAATAAATAAAATAAACAAATAATAAACCTCAACTACCACGTGCCAATTATTCTTATTTTTATTACATCATTTGACAACAAGCATATGCCACTGTTTATATAAGGATTAATGTATATGTCGAATTTCAAAGAAAGGAAAGAGAAGAATGTCAAGGGGTGATGTACTTGGAAGAAGACAACGTAGCAATACTTGAAGCTGGAAGAATGAAGACAGAAGAAAAGACAAGATGTGCAACTTAGAAAAAAATAAGGTCATAATGTTTTTTACTAATATATATATATATATATATATATATATATATATATATATATATATATATATATATATATATATATATATATATATATATAAGGATATTTTTATGAATTAAAATTTAGCGGATACGAGTATCCATAGGTATGGATACTATGATACTCGTACCCGTCTCATTAATATGCGGGTATCAAAAATACCCGTACCCATGGGTAGCGGGTATCCATTTTTAATATATGTTTTCTACCCGTTGCGTGTTTTATCCACAGATACCCGTAGGTACGAATTTTGTTGACATTAATGCCACTATGAATAAGGTCTACTTGTTGATCCTAAATTAAGTTGGATTGATCACAATAATTAATCATTTACCTATCATTAGATCATATTTAAACTGTCACCATATTGTCAATTAATATATGATCTTAACTGATGAGCGAGAGTCTTAATAAATACTTAATTATAATTAATGGACCTCTTTTGGATCCTATATTAATCGGGCATATCATATCTAACTAGATCAAGTATGCACAAAATATATATATATATATATATATATATATATATATATATATATATATATATATATATATATATATATATATATATATATATATATATATATAATCTTCACTAGTTTTAATATTCGAAAGCAACATTTACCGGAAGTTAATATCCGAAAATAACTCTGGTCAAACGGTTAAAGAGTAATTTTGCAATTTGGTAAATGTTTTGAGAATGGAGAAGAAATCTTAGAGATACAAGAACAAACGTCCATTTTCTTTAGTGGATTTCTTCTTAAACCTTTTTTTTTTTTTTTTTTACTTCCTCGATCCCATAAAAACTCAAACTTTAAATTACTCATCATTAAAATTATAATAAAAAAATAAACATTATCTTGCACCTATAGTTTTTAATATATTCAATTAAAAAAATATTACGGATGTATTTTGAACTATATATTCAGAAATTCTTTTAAAAATATATTTCAGATTATATATTTTGGAATATCATCCCAAAATATATTTCCGGATTAAAAATGACAGAAAAGAAATAATCTAAAATGCATTGAAAAAGCACATTTCTAAATATATTTTTTAGAAAATATATCTAATACCTTTGAAAATTAGCATTTTGGAGTACATTAAAAGCGCATTTCAACCTCTCCACTCTTTCGATTAAAAGATGCTCCAAATGTTCACAATGTGGCACTGGGAAGGAAGAAACAAGGCGAAAGAATATATAATTTAGGATTTTTAAAATAATTTTAATGAACTTCTTTTCTTTCACTCAAATGTTGGATTTGTGTGCTTCTTTTGACATAAATTGAAATATTTGTAGACAATTTGTTAAATAGATAATATACTCACTTAGTTGACTTAATTGCTTTTAGATATTAACAAATAAATGTGTATTGTTAGAGGAAACTTATATCAAATTCATTTGTATTGTTTGATGGTATAAACATTTGTGCTACTTTGAACTGAACATTCAATTTACAATAGTGATAAGGTAATAATATTATTTATATCATAACTAAATAAGAAAACTAATTCTTTATATTTAAATAGTGAGTGTAAACAAAAATATAAAAGAATTGGCATTTTATTATTAATAATTTTATATAAAATATTTAAATAAATAATTATGATTCTAGTTCAATGCCTTATTTTAAAAACAAAAAGTTCTTTTTAGGTGGAAAATTATTTAGAGGAATTTCACATCCTTTTAATTTAAAACTTATTTTTTAAAAGAAATTATAACATTTAAAATAACGTAAGCTATAAAGATTTTTTATTTTAATGTCTTCTTCTAAACAAAAATCTTAGAAATAAAACTAGTAAAAATGTATGCATTATGCATGTGTATATTTACTCTCTATTTTTTACGATAATAAAAATTAATAAATTATTATTATTATTATAAAATTAAATATAAATAATTTATATAATTTTATTGAAATAGTTTTCATTTATTTTATTGGTAGTGTTATAATTAAAAAATGGTTAAATTTAAAAAAAAAATGGTTAAATTTAAAAACATGGTTAATTTTAAATAAATTAAAAAATTAATTATTTTAATTTAAATAACTTTTATTTAAAAGGTAAATTTGAAAAACAAATATAAAAAAAGAGAGAATAAAGTGTTACTATAAATTGATATGAGTATACCTATTCTCCTGGAGATGTATGAGGTATATCAGTTTGAAAATATTGAAGTTTAATGAAAATAATGAGAACATCAAATAGATATATTATTAAAAGGTTTTCACGACTAAATTTAATCACACCAATAACTTAGAAATTCTAAAATCCAAAAACGAAAAACTAATTATTGTAAGTAAACAATGTATTTATAATTAATATTAACTTAAATTAGAGAGGAAGGTCTAAAAATAGAAAATGTTGGTAAATAATACGATTTACTAATAACTATATTAAAGATTAATTTTAGTCATAAAAATTTCTTAACTTCTAAATCAACTCAAGTCAAAAGAGTGTTAGAAATTGAATTTGGAGATGGAAATGTCCTTCTAGTTTTTAATTTAACATGACGTAATAATTACAATTTTAATTTATATGAAACACTATTTTAGATAACCATAACTTTTAAATTATAAAATAATATTTAATTTAGTTAATATTATAATTAATTTTTTTTATCTTTAAAATTGTCGCTATATAATAATTTTCTTGTTGTATATATTATAAAAATAATATTAATTTTGAAAACCAGCTAATTGTTTATTTTTATATTTTATTTTTTTCATTTATAAAGTATATATTCATTCTACATCTTTAATTTACGTAATAAGAAAAAATGTTTATGCTATTCAAATAGTATGAATAAATGAATATGCTATTCAAATTATTATGATGTTAAAAAAGACTCACAATAGAAATTAAATAGTATGAATAAATGAATATGCTATTCAAATTATAAATACTTATTACCATCATAATTGATGGTTAATAGTTTATCAATGATTTCTTTTTTCTAACAAACTATTACCTATACTTTTAATTTTAGTTGGAAGTTTTGTCTGTATTTTGCAGTATGTGTAGATAAAATTACAATTCTTTTACAATATAAAATTTTATAGGATAAAGTATAAAGATAATGAATCAAGTTCGGTAGGTCAGTCCGCAAAAAATAAACGAATCGGGACATAGATTTCAATATGCTAGCTCATTTTAACCAGTTCCGCTCAACCCATCAACTCGACGGGCCAACCTACAGGTCTAATTAGGTCAACCTGCAACACCTTTTTTTTTAAAGTGTGTTGTAGTGTTTTACGTCTCTTTACTGTGCTCCTAAATGCACTTACTAAAATCTCTTTTTCTCAATCAAAAGGATTCTCAAAATATTCTACTTCAATGACTATAAGTTCCTAATTGGCACACTACAAAAAAAATGTCTCATTAGTAACTAATTTTAGTGACCAAAAGTTGTTAGTCACTATAGTGACTAATTTATATACCAATTTACAAAATTAAAAATTATTGGTTACTAAAATAGTCAATATTATAAATAAAAAATTATATTTGGTCACTAAATTAGTTACTAATTAATTAGAGACCAATTTAGTAACTAAGTCATTTTGGTAGCCAAAACATAGGTAGCTAATTTTTAGTGACTAATTTCTTTGGATAGCCAAAACCATAGTAGCTAATTTTAAAAACCAATTTAGTGACCAATAATAATTTTTTATTCATAATAGTGACCATGTTAGTAACCAATAATTTCTTATTTTGTAAATTGATATCTAAATTAGTCATGATAGTGACTAACAACTATTATTTACTAAAATTGGTTACTAATGAAACATTTTCTTCTAGTGGCACAACCCATGCCCAACTTACATATATGTATAATTTTTTTCTTCTTTTCACTTAATTCATAGTCATGACATTTACTGATATATCTAAAACAATGTTATATGCATTAATGATTTACATTTTAATCCTTAACTATTTTTTGCACTTGATATTTTCCGTAATCATCATCATCTCATGAATCTTCAACGATACAATTCACATGGTCATATTCATATTCACCACCACAGTTTGGTAAGTAATAGTTATTTCTTCTTCATGTGGATTTTGATATTGAAGATTCATGTGATGAGGATGATAACGACAACATGAAGTTGTGTAAATGGTTGAGGAGTTGTTATTCACCATTATAGCTATAACATATGTTTGACCTAAAACGTGTTATATGCAAAATGTACATACATACATACATACATACATACATACATACATACATACATATATATATATATATATATATATATATATATATATATATATATATATATATATATATATATAATACCATGTAATTTCACAAATCTTAATATTTGAAATATGTAATATAAATTAAAATAATAAAAAAACCTTAATGTTATTGTTAATTATCACCATTTCTTCACTATTAAGATCTTTTGTACATTACATAAAATTAAAAAAAAAAAGAATAATGATTTTATCTCTATTTCATATTTGATACTATAATATGAGAATAAAAATAAACAAATTAATTGATGATAAATATGGGACAAATGTGAATAAAAGAAAGGGTGATAAGTATCGATCAAATGTAACATATTATCTCAAGAATGAGATTATATGTAAGTTAAAGGGGAATAATATCTTTTATTGTTTTCAAATTTATAAAGAGTACCAAAAGTATAAGCTAAAAGGGATACAACTTTGCACATTAAATATATCAATAAAAAATATTGTGCAAAGAAAGAATATGTTCTTGTAAATAAAACCAATATCCATTTTAACTCTTTACCAAAAATATAGTAAGCAGGTGTATGAATGTATTTGAGTTATCTCAACAATCACCCAACATCCATAAATTAAATTACATTTGATTTTATTTAAAAAAATATTATCAGAGAAGAGGTCAGCTCATAACTATGAGTACCTACACAAACATACTTAATTACATAAAAATGGTCAAAATAATAAGAAAAAAATGATGATAAATAAAATACATACTTTTATTACTTCTTTCTCCACCACCTTACTTCTACCAACCACTTACAAACTTTTTAACCATCTTCAAAAATTACTAAAAAAATATTACATATGAAAATTTTGTTCTTCAAAAATGAATGTGTTTGAAAATCATAAAAAGTAAATAAAAGTGTATTAAAACCAGAGTCAAAGTTAAAGAAAATAAATGATACCGATATGATTGGTGAAAACCAATCACTCTTACGATTTGACCCTAATCAACCATGAGGATGATCTATGGAGATAACCTCATTTTACGGGCAACTAGTCCACCACTCTCTAAAAACCCTTATTGGTATGTGAGACTTTTCTTGTACTCTTTTACTGGTCTCCATTTCTTGTGTATTTATAGCATTAGATTACTTGTTGTTGACGCACTTAAAGACGGCCGCATCCAACAATTATGTGAATTAGGGTTTTGAATCATTTTGTATACATGTTCGACCCTAATGGGCTTAGCCCAATTTAATATGGGCTCTTTTATCTTGATTTTTTTTTTCTTAGAATGGATTGTGGTCTCCTTTTTATATAAGTTGAAACATTTGTAAATAATTTTTTAAATAGATTCTAAATTTATAAAAGTCATATTTTTGTGAGTCTATTTAGTGACTACAATATATTATCAAATAAATGTATATTCTATAAAGATAATTTACACCATATTCAATTCATGATGAATTCATGGTATAAGAATTTGTCATGCTTCTTGTAATAAATGAAACACTTTATTTATATTTATAGTAATAATATTTATACTATAACTAAATAAACAAACTAATTATTTATATTTAAGTAGTGAATAAAAAAATTACATTTTATTATTAATATTGACTACATGAAAGAAGCGCATTTCAGCCGTTTCCCACTCCAAAACTACCACCCTCCCAGATTTTTAATATATCCTTTAGGATTTTTAATATAATTTTAATGAGGAGTAAAAGGGATACATCAGGTTTTTTGGAGATACTTGAAGAAAAATCGGAAGTGCAAGAAAAAGTAACATTCTTCTTTCACTCAAATGTTGGATTTCTGGGCTTCTATTGATGTAAATTGAAATATTTGTAGATGATTTGTTAAATAGATAATATACTCACTTAGTTCATTTAATTGCCTCTAGATATTAACAAATAAATGTGTATTGTTAGAGGAAAGTTATATCAACTTCATTTGTATTGTTTGATGGTATAAACATTTGTGCTACTTTGAATTCAATTTAGGTTTAATTATTGATTTAGTCTTTCAATTTATTGTTTTGATTCATTTTGACTCATTATTTTTTGGTTCAATTTAGATCTCTAATTTTATTAAAAATGTTCAATTTTGTTCTCTTATTATTTTTGATTCAACTTAGTCTTTTTTTTTAAAACGATCTAATTTTGTGTTTTCCAATTTGAGACCAAACTAATAATTAAACTTAATTACAAATTATGTTTACATATTAAATAAGTTTTTAGAATTTGTACATCAATCACTGCACTTAAGTGTAAAAAAAGGTAAGTATTTAGGTGAGGTGTAAAAAATTAAATAATTTGAGTATTTAGGTGGAGTGATTTGATGTATAAAATTATAAAAAATTATTTTAATATGTATATATAAGTTGTAATTGAATTTAATTTTTAATTTGGTCTCAAATCAGAGAGGACAACGTTTAAAGAAAGAGGACTAAATTGAATTAAAAATAATAATGGGACCAAGTTAAACATTTTTTTTTTAAATTAGAGGATTATATTGAATCAAAAAATAATAAGAGGACCAAAATGAACCAAAGTAATAAATTAGATGACTAAATCACTAATTAAGCCTTCAATTTACAATAATGATAATAATGTTTATATCATAACTAAATAAAAAAACTAATTCTTTATATTTAAATAGTGAGTGTAAGTATTGATTTAAAGTTATCTTTTATAATTTTTATTTTGCATTATATTATAAATTTTTTTAAAATATTATTTTTTTCATAATTTAAACTAAAAAAATAAGATAAAGAGGAAAAATTAAAGTAAATAAACTTAATCCATGGATAGGAAGAAGTTATGTATAATTTTTTTATTTGCATATTTTTATTTGCATATTTTTTTAAATTTGTTTAACTAGTTCACTTATCCTTCAAGGGATATCAAGTTACTTTAGATTTATGTTTCAAAAAGAAAATTAAATTAAATTAGATCCTTAACTTTTTTTAGTTCAATTAAAGTCATCTAGTTTTCTAAAAAATCCAATTAAGTTTTATAAATTGAATACAAGACATTGTTATCACCAACACTAATATCTGACATATGAGTTTGTCAGGTGGTATTGATACTTCCACGTGACACTAATAAATGGACACATGACAATTTTATTTTATAAAAAAATAACAAAAGAATTTAAAAAATTTAAAAAATTTAAAAATGTCATTGACATTGAGACGTAACATATATGAATAGGATGTTAACACTAATCCAATTAAAAGAACCAAACTAAATTATTTTTAAAATTTAAAGAATTTAATTGAATCAAATAAAAATTACATATTTAATTGAATTTTCGAAAGGAATTACAGGATGAAAAAAAAAGAGTATTGTATTTATAGAAAATCTTATGATCATCGTATGTTAACTTATTTATATATATATATATATATATATATATATATATATATATATATATATATATATATATATAACGTTTTATATATTTGTATGATTGATTAGTAGTCAGATTTAATATAAAATTATAAGTTAAATATAAACATGAAATAAGAAAGTTAGTTTTAGATAACTTAAGGTGCAAATTATGTTATTATGAAAAAAAATTCTAATAAATTCATAGTTAAAATTTTGAAATGGTTATTCATGAAAAACACGCAAACATGCTAAATTTGTAAACGGTATAAAATGAATATGAATTTGCTAAACATAAATCAATTTAGAGTGATATTTAATATTTATGGTATTGTGATTTGGCTTCTTACGGTGAAGGCATCATCAGATGTCAGATGAAATTGGCACAAAATAATCTACACCAATTTGGTATTAAGTTTGGTTTACCTTATGAAGAATCTTAAATTAAATACAAATGGATAAAATAAATAATATACAAAAAGAAAATATTTATATATTTATTATTTTGATATTTTGAGTTTAAAGTAATATTTTCATTTTTTATATAATTATATTTATTATTTATTCTAATAGAATCATTTTACTATTTCTCCTCAAATAACCTTCTTACTTATTTGTATAGGACAAAGTTATTATTTTTAGTTGTTGGATTGGGAATAAAAACAAAAATTTCTTCATAATCAATTTAATTCAACTTTGCTTTTACTTATTTTTGGAACAATAATTTAAAGTAAAACTATGTGATAAATATTACTGGTAGTTAAATTAAAAAATTTATTGAAACACTAGGAAATTGAATTTTGAGTGATAGGATGGATTTAGACAAATAAGATGCTTATTAGTTTTTATTTCTGCAGAAAAAAATTTATTTATATTCTCATTTTTGTTTTAATTGATGGAATTTGAGTGTAAATTTGTTTGTTTCATCCTCATTCTCATGAAGGACGAATATAATTGTATCATGCTTGTACGTGTCTTTTATCAGTATCTGTCTGTTTATTTTTCCAAATATTAATTTAATTTTTTTATTAAAAATAAAAATGACAACGAATAAAATATACATATTTTTTTCTCTAGTGTCAAATATAAAAAAAAATTATTGTACAAATATTAAATAAGAATATCAAATAAAATTTAAAAAGGTCAAATAATCATAATAAAAAGCTAAAAAGAGTTGATATAAGTTTGTTATATTACATAATAAATTAAATTAAAAGTGTTATAATAATTTAAAACAGAAACATGTATAAAAACAGGATGAGATAAAACAAATATATACATATTCATCATTGGAGCAATAACTATGAGATTGTTCATTTATTTTTATGATGTCATTGAATTATAAATAATATTGTCTGGGTTTCATGGGTTTCATAACTGTGAATTTTACCAATATATATATATATATATATATATATATATATATATATATATATATATATATATATATATATATATATATATATATATATATATATATATATATATATATATATATATATATATATATATATCACAATTTAACCTCCTTTATACCATTAATAAAATTTATTAAACTATAAAAACTCGAGATGAAACATTAAACCGAGACCGAGGTTACAAAAACTTACAAATTCATGATGTTTAATAAATTTCACCTCTTCAAAAAGATTGATTTTATACATACATTACTAATATATATCTGAAAAGATATCTAACTATTGGAAACAATCAAAATTTTCGTACTAACAAATAAGAAAGTAAAAATGAAAAAAATATTTGACAAAAGAAAGATCTAAAAGAAGAGAGAAAAAAATAAAAATACAACAAGTTCTATCTTAAAAGGAGTGATAACGTGACTTAGTAGTTAAATAGAAGGGAAAGATTATGAATATTATCCTCGCTAACAATTTGGAATAATAAAGTTGGTTTAGTAAATTTAAAAGGAAGAGAAGGGTACGAAATGTTGTGAATTCAACTTCTTTTACCGACAAAACCTAACTATTAATATTTATTGATATAAAAAAAAAAAACTTCATATGTGTAAAGAATTGTACAAAATGGTATATACATAAATGCCAATGAACAAAGAAAATGAGACGTGAGCTTAGAAACATATAGTGGGGGAAGAAGAATTTTCCTTTTTTTTGTCTTTTCTTTTTCTCTTTATTCTTTGTGCTTCTCTCCATGATTTGAATGAGTGAAATGAATCAGTTTTGTTCTTGAAGATGGTGAATGGATGGTGCTGGCTTGGCCATGTATGTAGGGTTGGTTTCTCCAGCCATTATAACAACAATCTTGGGCTCTGAATCCACCTCCATTCCCATTCTCTTTGCTCTTTCTGCATCAGCATTTGATGAAGAACTTTTACTATAAGAACAAGCAAGGATTAGCAATGCCAAGCCTATGAGTGCAAGCATGAGGGCAAGCCCACCAAAGAGGTAGGGAATGGGAGAAGTAGAGTTTTTGAAACTACCACTTGGTGCCTCAGCCATGGAGTAGGAGTAATTGCTTCCACTTCCATGCCCCATTGATATAATTTTTTCACAACAAAACAAAAAGAAAAAAAAAGAAAAATCCCTTCTTTTTTTTTGTTGATTTCTACCTTGTGTTTGAGCTAGGGTTTGGGGTTGTGGGGTGCTAGTAAGGCAATAATATATGCATTAGAAAGAGGTTTATATAGTGGAAGTTAAAGTGACACGCAATGGTTGTTTGGATGATGATGATGATGAAAGGGAAGGGATTGTGAAGTTACTCATGAGTGGCCCCACATGTTTGAATTCTGCATGAAATTTCATTATATTCTTTTCTTGAAATTTTGGTTGAAGTTGGAATTTCTATAATATTTGTTGATTCTTTGATATGTTTTGAAGCATCATATATTGTCTTTTGGATGACGTTTCTTGACTCTTGGGGCCATGGATTAATTCCTTTATATCAATTTTAGTCAAACCAGGGCCCCTATATACTTCTAAAGAGATTTTCTTTTTAATTATGATTTTACATGGATGAAATATTAATGATGAGCAGTTTCCCTTAATATATATATCATTACTAATTCAATAAAAATAAATATATAATAATTAGTATAATTATAACAATAAAAGAAATCACACTTGTTTAAAGCATGGTCTATTTCATATTTTTGTTAACCCATCAATATTTCTTTTCTATGTAAATGATAATATTTGTAATAAAATATTCATATTTTATTTTATTAATGTATATAAATTGATTTAAAAATTTTCACAAAGTTTCGTTGTACTATTATGAAGTAAAAGACTATATTGTCGTGTTTTCATTTTCTCAAATAGTTTCTTTTAACATTTTTAAAAAATAAATTTATTTTTTAACTCAGCATTAATATATCTATTAAAAAATAAATCTTATATTGATAGATGAAGTTTTACTTTTAAAGCTTAGTTAATTGTTTGGTTGTGTTATATTGGTCCATTTTTAAAAAAGATAATAATTATAAAATAAAATTAAAATATCAGACCAAAATTTTTTGATAGTATTGAAGTCGGAAATTTTTTGTTCCCGTTAGAAGGGACTACATTGAACCAATTTTTGATATGATCATTTTAACATTTTCAATTAACTAAACTGCTTTAGTTTTAATATAATACTTTCAGACAATATAATTTGGATTACGCGCACTGTGCATCCGAGAGAATTTATACAAACTTGTTTAATGTTACTTACCAAATAGGCACTTAAATATATAATAAACATAATAAAGCTATATATATATATATATATATATATATAAAAGCTACTAGTCTTTAGTTTATTTTTTCTTAAGTATCAAAATGAATTTTATAAAATGTACTAAAAAAAATGATAGGACATATTACTTTAATATATTAGTAAAATAAGTTTACTGACCTAACCATAATTAATAAATACTTAATTCAAGTCTTGTACAACAAATATTATATGTTATTTTTATATTCCACAAAAGTCTATTTATCATTTATTATCACATAAAAAATATTATTAAAAATAAAAGTAAAGATAAAATAATACAAAAAAAAAACATGAAAGACACCCAACTCATTATAAAATTTTACATTGCACAAAACTGTATTTATTATAAAAAAATCTAATGAAATAAATGATGACAAAATACTAAACCACTTATATTTCTTGCTATGTGTAAAATCCAAAAAAGAAAAAGCTAAATTGTTAATACAATTAATGATTACCGAAAGAAATAAATGATGGTGAAATACTAAACCACTTATACTTCCTTTGATGGATCTTGCCACTTCAAAACCCAAGAAGTACTTCAATGGTCCCAAGTTTTTAATTCTGAAGGCTTTGTGTAATGAATTCTTTATTTTCTCAATCTCTGTTATAGAATTTCCTGCCAAAATCACATCATCCACATATACAAGAAGGGCTGTAAAAGAACTTAAGCTATTTTTAGTAAAAAGGGAGTGATCAGATTGGGATTGTATAAAACCAATAGAGATAAGAAAAGAGGACAATTTAGCAAACCATTGTCGACTGGCCTGCTTTAGACCATAGAGGGATTTGGTCAACCTGCATACTTGACCTGGTTTAGGGATTTTGAGTCCTGGAGGAGGATCCATGTATACCTCTTCATCAAGATTTCCATGTAAAAAGGCATTGTCAACATCAAGTTGGTGTAAATACCAATTCTTTGTGGCTGCAATGGCTAACAAAAGTCTAACAGTTGTGAGTTTAGCAACAGGAGAAAATGTGTCAATAAAATCAATTCCTTCTAACTGAGTATAGCCCTTGGCTACAAGTTTAGCTTTGTGCCTTTCAATAGTTCCATCAGAATTGTATTTTATCTTAAAAATCCATTTACATCCTATAGGTTTCTTTCCTTTAGGAAGATCTGAAAACTGCCAAGTTTCATTACTTTCTAGGGCTTTTATTTCTCTGTTAATAGCATCAACCCACTTACTATCTTTACAAGCTTCTGTATAAGAATGTGGTTCATGATGAGCAGAAACAGCGAGAGTGTACTTCAGGTGTTCTTTAGACAGAGAATTATGTGAAAGAAACAGAACTAATGGGATAATTGGATCTATAAACAGATTTGTGATTTACAAAATGTTTTGGGTTCATGGAATGGTTCACCTGGTGTACATAATCCTTCAGGTATGAAGGAGTCTTTCTTTCCCTTGTTGATCTTCGTAGGTCTGAATCTTCTGGGTCTTGATCATTGTTAATAGATTGAGCAATGTCAACGTCTTCACTTTCGGTAGAAATGTTGCTAACAATGTCAGGAATGGATTCTGTCTCAATGTTATCATTAGTAGCTTCCTTAGGAATGACCTGGTGGGAATTTTCATTACTATAAGGAGAATTACTTCCTTCTTTTAGTAAGAAATCTGAGTCATGATGATCACCACTGGCCTGAATGCACTGTTTCATATTTTTATAAGGAAAAATATTTTCATAGAACACTACATTCCTAGTGATAAAGATCTCTCTGCTTAAGGTGTCAAGAAGGACATATCCTTTAATTCCAGTTTTAAAACCTAGAAACACACATTTCCTAGCCCTTGGGTCAAGTTTGGTTCGATTATTATCTAGAGTACTAGCAAAGCATAAGGCTCCAAAAACTCTAAGATTTAGGAAAGTAGGAGGCTTCTCATACAAAACTTCATAAGGACATTTGTTATTTAAGACAACAGTGGGTAATCTGTTAATGATATGAATGGCATGAGCAGCAGCATAACACCAATAAGCTTTAGGCATGTTAGATTGAAACAGTAAACTACGAGTAACATTTAGAATATGTTGATGCTTTCTCTCCACAATAGAATTCTGTTGTGGAGTCTCTACACAACTTTTCTGATGATTTATACCGTAGGTTTCAAAAATATCAATACAGTTAAATTCAGGCCCATTATCAGATCTAAAACATTTAATGATTTGGTTGAATTGATTTTTAATGTGGATTATGAAATTCTGAATGAGTTTTCTGGTTTCTGATTTGGCATGCATAAGAAAAATCCAAGTGTGTCTAGAATGATCATCAACCACAGTTAGAAAGTATTTATGACCATGAATGGATGGAATGCTTATAGGTCCCCATATATCAAGATGAACAAGATCAAAACAGGAATCAGAAATAGTATCACTTTTGGAGAAAGGTAATTTGTGCTGTTTGGATAAGTGGCAAACATCACAAACATCAGAACATTTAGAGTGAATATAAGGAAAGGTTTTACAAATGTGTTCAGTAATTCTACGGGCAGGATGCCCAAGCCTATAATGCCAAGTATCAATATCACTTTTAGCACAATTAAGCCTATTACAAGGAGAGAAATTAGAGTTTTCAGTAACTGGGAAGCCATTAAGGTAGTATAGACCCTGGTTGAAATCAGCTTGCCCAATCATCTGAGATGTAATAGTGTCCTGAATCTGACAGCACTCAGAGGAAAATATTAGTTTGCAGTTCAAATCTTTTATCAAGGTTTGAACTGAAATTAAATTGAAAGAAAATTCAGGAACATATAAGACATTAAAAAGGATTAGTTGTGCAAAAAATTGTACTGTTCCAGCAAAGTTAGCAGTGACAATACTGTTATTAGGAAGTTTTATATTAACAGGTTTTATTCTGAAAAAAGTGGAGAAATTTTCTCTGTTTTGTGCAACATGATCAGTTGCGCCAGTGTCCAAAATCCAGAGACTTTTACCTTCATGAATCTTATCAGAGGAATTGGTATGTTTTTGTATCTGATTGATGCTGTGTCCAGCTTCATCAGATTCGTTCAAGAGCTTCAACAGTTTCTGCATTTGTTCAGATGTCGGGCCCTTCATTGCCTCATCTTTCACATTCTGATTGTCATTTGGTTCTTCCTTTATATTCAGATTGCAAGCCTGTTGCTGTTCTCTTTTATCCCGAGTCTTGTTTTCTTGGGGATTGTTGCTGTATTCATTCCTTTGTTTGTACCAAGGGGGAAAGCCATGTTTAGAGTAACATTCCTCTATAGTGTGATTCATCTTATGGCAATACGAGCATTGTTTGCCATGGTTGGGATTTCGACCTCTTCCCCTTCCTTGGGTCCTTGAACTAGAGCCTCTGCCTTGACCTCTCCAGTTGTTTTGTTCTTGAGACTTGTAATGCCTTTCAGATGTATTAAAGAGGATTTTACTATCAGTATTCGCTCCAGCCGTACCTTTGTTCTGCCTTTCTTGTTGCATAATGAGGGAATAGACTTTATTCATGTTGGGTAGGGGATCTAACAACAGAATTTGGGTCTTTACAGTATTATAACCATCATTTAGCCCTTTTAGAAAACATATCACATATTCCACTTCCCTTTGTTTGATAAAGATTCTAGCAAGATTGCATTCACAAGGCTTACCGCAAATGCAATTGGGAATGGGCCTTAGAAATTCTAATTCTTCCCAGATGATCTTTAAATCAGTGAAGAACTGAGTGATGCTCATTTCTCCTTGTCTAGCAGAGTGCATCTCTTGAAGCAGGTCTGAGATACGAAAATAATCCCCTTTTGTGAATCTTTCCTTTAGGTCATCCCAAAGATCTTTGGCTGATTCAATGTAGATAACACTTTCTGCAATTTGGGGAGAAAGAGTCCTTATGATCCAAGATAAAATCATAACATTGGCCCTTTCCCAAGCTTCATAGATGGGTTCATCCTTGGTAGGCATTTTGATACTTCCATCAACAAATTTTAATTTGTTCTTGGACATGAGAGCCCTTCTCATGTTTCTGCTCCATGAGCTGTAGTTGGTTTCATTAAGAGAGGGAGATACAAGAACCTGTCCTGGGTTCTCTCCTGGATGTATGTAATATGGACTGGTAGGGATAAGAGATTGATCAAGATCCAATCTTTGCAATTGATGACTTGCACTGCTAACCTCTGATTTTATTTCTTTGCTGTTATTGTTGTCTTCCATGGTGCAAGATCCTTTCTTGCACGCTGCTGACTACTGGGACAGAGATCAGAGAGGGCAACGGAAACAGAGCAGGCTATGAACCTGCTCTGATACCATATTGTAGCCCCAGCGTCATAAAATGAGAAAGCGTAAACCCTGGCACCATGGAGCGGGAGACAACACTCGAGAGCTCCTGGTTTCTTCAGAACAGAAACCCTAGAGTTTCAAATTTGGGGAAAAGCAAAGAAAAAAGAGGAGAACGAAAGGCGTGAAAGAAGAATGGAAGCGCCAGTAGAGGTAAGCATGAAAGAAATTTTATTCTTAATGATTGTGTCAAAAACCTTATGAAAACAGAGAGGGAAGATCTCTTAAATAGATCCCTTTTTACATCTCATAACAGAACAACAACCTTAACTAACTTTAGAAGCTAAAACCTTAAGTAGTAGGGTTTCAATAAAGTTTTTACTAATATAATGAAGACTCATAATGTTTTGACTCATTTGTGGGGTAATAATTTTTCTGAATTAAAGTTTAGCGGGTACGGGTATTTACGGGTACGGATACTATGATATCCGTACCTGCCCCGTTAACATGCGAGTATCAAAAATACCCATACCTACGGATAGCGGATATCCATTTCCTATTCGTTGCGGTTTTTATCCGCAGATATCTGCGGGTACGGATTTTTTTGACATCCTTACATAAAACTGTGCGTTATATGATTATAATAATAGCTATTTTTATAGTTGAAAAAGAATATAGGAAAATTTCTGAAGACTTTATGATTGTTTTTAAAACCAGGTACGTCTGATGAAGCCGCTTTCCTTTTTGCTTTGAAGAGTTCAGTGTTGTTTGGTTTTCCTTGCTTCTTCTGTCTTCTGCAAACACGTTCACATATTAAAGTTTGAAACTTCTGATCTGAGAATGCATCCATTTTCGTCTACCTTCAATTAAGCTTCCAATTAGGAATTGGGGAACCAATTCTCTCAAATCAGAGGGAGGGAGAACATCTTTGTACCAGGTGCGTGGTTCTTCTTTTCCTCATTTTTCCAATTTTGCCTGCATGTTTGGATTTTCTAATTTTACATTGCGTTTGCTTCATCTGTTCTTGCTCAGTTCCAAACTTTGTTTTGCTTTTATTTTTCAAATGTTCGTTTTGGTCGATTTCACGCACCCAGTTTCACAGTGTACAGAAAATCTGTGAGAATTTTTGCTAGAAGTTGCATCAATCGTCAAAAATTGAAACTTGGTATTTACTAATTTGAGGAAACGGTATTATTTTTTAGAACGGTTTGGACATTAAATTGAAATGAAGAGTAAGTAATGAAACATATTGTGGAATTACTCATGTCGTGGTGAAAATGAATAGGTTTTGTGAAGCTTGGAATCTGGAAAATAGGATTTTTCTACTATTTATTTGGATGAATTATAACTTCTGGCTATGTTGGTCTTGGGTTGAGAATCTCATAGAAGATGTGTTATTGCATTTAATGGTCCACACTCTACACCAAGCCATTTTATGTCCTGTTATAGTGCATCATGACATGGGATTTATAAAGTTATGTATGAAAGGTTGAGTTAACTAAGATTGGAGGGCGAGCTCTGCATGGTGTAAAGGATAATGATACAATGCCCCGTTTATTTGACCCCCAAATTACCCGCCTACGTGGCACTGAATATTTTATTCATTTTTAAGGAAACGGGAAATGAAGGCAGCGAGAAGGGATAGTTTGCGTGATTTGCACGCGCTATGCATTGGATTAAGTTTTTAAAAAAACACATTCATTCGCAAGTTCCCTCGTTTCTTCCCCTGCACTTTCTTCTTCGACCAGAGACGCACGAGCAACCAGAAACCTATTTTGAATCGCAATGCTTTGTCTTCCCAAAAAGCCTATCGTTCCATAAAGGTTGGTGTTGTGGGTCGCAGTGGAAGCGGATAGCGGAGGTGTGGAGAGTGGTTTGGGTTGTTGGAGGCGGCGGCTTCCGCGAAAACTGGTGGGTAGCGTTCGATTCATTGGTTGGGCGCTCTCTTGTTGGTTGATTAAGGTCATTGGCGGAACGAACATTTCTCCGATAGGTTATGGTGGAAAACCCCTTTTCGAAGATTTAATGTGGTTTTTTTTTTTTACTTAGCATGTTGTGAAGTGTATTTTTTGTTGAATTTCTTTTGTTGTTATTCGTTATTGTATTATTAATAAATTTTGATAGGTTGTTGATGATTGCGGGAAGTCATCTCCTTACCTCTTTGTGTTTGAAGATTGCGTTTGGACCCACATTGTTGTTCAAATATGGCAAGTAGGGGCAGCGGCTACAACAGCGATATATTGTGGACATTCAACACAATTCACATCGCCAATTTGGTGAGTACAATTGTGGAACAATATTATTACGTTTTTTATCATTATTAATGTCTGTCCAATTGCCATGACTGATGTTTGCTGAAATTAGAGCGTTGCGTATATTGATCGCCATTTTGCGGTGGCCTTCGAGGATGAACTTCTTGAGGATTGGGAGTTGGTCGACAGCAAAGGCCAAATACACTTCGTTACCTATAACAAGGACGTCGATCATCCCAGAATCACTCATGGCTGGATGGACATTCAAAGAGATTTTCACATTTCCGGTGATTGTGATGTCCAGTTCAGCTACACTGGGAATAGCCGTTTTCAGATCACCGTGTTTGCAGGGACATGTAGTCAACTTAGCATGCAGAGGTATTTGCGCCATGCCGCCACAAAGTTTAATGACACAATATTTTGTGTTAGGTTGACCCAATATCAAACTCGAGGATCTCATCTGGTATATGTGAAGTTTTAAATATTCATTAACCACACGTGAACCTAACATAAATTAGGATACCTAATACTTCTTTTTTAAATGTTTGCCATTCAGGACCTAAACACCAAATTTGCTAACTTGATAAGGAGCAAGCATATCAATGAAGTCGTTCTTAGTGGCCCCAATACTGCGGTAGTTTGCAAACTTCTTATTTCAGATTCACCCCGCTCGACGAAGATAGGGAAGGGCTGGAAGGAATTTTGCAATCAACATCAATTAAAAGAAGGGGATCGTGTGCTCTTTCAAGTGGATCACGCTGATGCTGATGAATTCATTACAGTCTTTGTCAACAAATGTTTGTGTGACGACTAATTATGATCTTCAAACAATTTCATGATATGTAATGAAAGTTAAGCTTTTCATAAAAATCTGATATTTATGTTTTCTACGTCTCGAATTAACTGTCCTTTTGTGTTTCCATAACTGCCTTTTTTGTTGAACTTTTTGTACATGTACATGCAGTACTGCAACTCATTTTACAATGTATTATTACTTCAAATATGCTTTCCACACAATCCAATGGTCATCCAAGTAATTCCATCACCATGAACCATCAATAAACCACCTAAATAAGTAATTGGAATTCAAGATTCACTTCAAAACGAACTTTTCTGCGTCTCGAATTAACTGTCTTTTTGTGTTTCCATAACTGCCTTTTTACGTTGTACTTTTTGTACATGCAGTGCTGCAACTCATTGTACAATGTATTATTACTTCAAATATGCTTTCGACACAATGGAATGATCATCCAAGTAATTCCACCACCATGAACCATCAACAAACCACCTAAATAAGTAATTGGAATTCAAGATTCACTTAAAAACTAACTTTTCTGCGTCTCGAATTAACTGTCCTTTTGTGTTTCCATAACTGCCTTTTTACGTTGAACTTTTTGTACATGCACTACTGCAACTGATTTTACAATGTATTATTACTTCAAATATGGTTTCCACACAATGGAATGGTCATCCAGATATTTCCACCACCGTGAATCATCACCAAACCACCTAAATAAGTAATTGCAATTGAAGATTCACTTAAAAAGGAAGTTTTCCGCGTTTCGAATTAACTGTCCTGTTGTGTGTCCATAACTGCCTTTTTACATTCAACTTTTTGTACATGCACTACTGCAACTGAGTTTACAGTGTATTATTACTTCAAATATGGTTTCCACACAATGGAATGGTCATCCAGATATTTCCACCACCGTGAATCATCACCAAACCACCTAAATAAGTTATTGGAATTCAAGATTCACTTAAAAAGGAAGTTTTCTGCGTCTCCAATTAATTGTCCTGTTGTGTGTCCATAACTGCCTTTTTACATTCAACTTTTTGTACATGCACTACTGCAACTGATTTTACAGTGTATTATTACTTCAAATATGGTTTCCTCACAATGGAATGGTCATCCAGATATTTCCACCACCGTGAATCATCACCAAACCACCTAAATAAGTAATTGCAATTGAAGATTCACTTAAAAAGGAAGTTTTCTGCGTTTCGAATTAACTGTCCTGTTGTGTGTCCATAACTGCCTTTTTACATTCAACTTTTTGTACATGCACTACTGCAACTGATTTTACAATGTATTATTACTTCAAATATGGTTTCCACACAATGGAATGGTCGTCCAGATATTTTCACCACCGTGAATCATCACCAAACCACCTAAATAAGTTATTGGAATTCAAGATTCACTTAAAAAGGAAGTTTTCTGCGTTTCGAATTAACTGTCCTATTGTGTGTCCATAACTGCCTTTTTACATTCAACTTTTTGTACATGCACTACTGCAACTGATTTTACAGTGTATTATTACTTCAAATATGGTTTCCACACAATGGAATGGTCATCCAGATATTTCCACCACCGTGAATCATCACCAAACCACCTAAATAAGTTATTGGAATTCAAGATTCACTTAAAAAGGAAGTTTTCTGCGTTTCGAATTAACTTTTTGCACATGCAGTACATAACACCACAAACACTTAAGAAAAGTCTTTATTTATTGATTGCACCATAACAGAACAAAAACACAACAAATACAATTCTACACAACTTAATGTTTCATAGGTTTCAATTACATGTCTTGTTACAATTAAACAAATGAAAATGATATTTCATTTCCATCAAACAAAACAAAATACATACATATTGCTGATACTCCAACAACTATTTCGGTATCGTTTTCTTCTTCCGACTATAAACTGCGAACGGAGTTTGGATTAAACGGCTTTTCAACCGTAACCGTGGATCATTCCTCATACGCACGTACATATCACTGTTGGTTGCATTTCTGTCTTCTGCAGCTTCACTTGGAACATCCACTTCATTCAAATTCACAGGAGAAACAAATTCATCTTTACTTCTATTTTCCCTCTCAGCCAGAGTTGATTTCAATTTAGCAATCGCTCTACCAAGTTCACGAATATCATGTTCTTGCTGCTCAATTACACCCATAAGCTGCTCCTTCTTTTTCATTCCACCACACTCTTTCCTCTTACATTTGTCACGCTCGCCATCACCTTTTGATAAAGCTTCTTTCACAACTAACTCGCTTATTTCTTCCTTAGAAAGACAAAGATCATGCACAATCTGAAATTTAATTTAAAACAAACAACATCAATAAATTGCAAAAACAACTTAAACCACAAACAATGCAGGATAAAATAATAGAAAAGTACCACATTATTTTTCAAACTATTTCTTATGGACACATCTCCAACTTTGTAATCAATCCAACGCAACAACCTTGGAAATTTGGATTCAATAACTGCTCTCTTTCTCTTCACAAACAGGAAGTGATCAAAAGCCCATAGCTACATCATACAATATTACAATTCATTTCAAACAAAGTTAGTCATTCATAACAATAAACCAAAATGCTACACAACACGATATTGGAGAAAAACAAACGAACTTACCTGCAATAAATATACGCATCCGACAACATGGAAGTGTTTTTGATCTGATTGCTTCTTTAAAACAACTGAGGCAGAACTCAAACTACCAACCAAATACGAATAAACCACACCACCCCAGTTATATTTAACAAGACTAGTCAAATCATCTACAATTCCAAAAAGTGAAACAAACACTGCTCCATTTCTATTAGGCAACAGAAACTCAGAAATGCCTAAAAGAATGTACAACCGACAATAATCTTCTACATCAAGACACTCACACTCAGTCAATAGATAATTATAGACCATACTAATTGTTACCTTTTTTTCAGAAAATTTCTTCCTACAAACACTATCAACGCCAACCTCCTCTAAATCAATTCTATCTCCATAAACCCTCAACCCAAGGCCTACACATACATCTAATAACTTAAATGATACAAATTCGGAGTTAATCATGAAACCTCCTCTACTCTCCACCCACACATTACTTAACTCACAAAGAAGGTTTCGACTAATCTTAACTCTTTCATGCAACAAAACAAACCACCAAAATGGTGTTTGTTGAATACATTGTTTTTGCTCCACACTTAACTTCTTGTTCAACAAACCAATATATTGTGTTCTACAATAATGTCTGAAACTAATCTGCAAATAGACATATTAAAAACCATAGGTTAAACTTATTGTACTCAAATATAAATTAACTTACAAATCATCAAAAAATTAATTACCTGACTTATATCACTACAATCTCCAACCTCACAACCTGAACTACCTTCACAACCTTCACTGATGCCACTCATGTCAACTGACCTGCAATTATAATACGCATATTCAAAAACACAAATCCAATTTGCTTTTTCTACCCACCCAATCCTAAATGTCGAAACCAACATCCAACAACACAAATGCACATCCAATTTTGTACCCACCCGATCCTAACTGCCGAAACAATTCGCATTTTTTCTTACATAAAACGGTTCACATTTTCAATTAAATATCCACGACAACATTTACGATTTACAGAGCATCAGTTTGGGGAAGATAATGGGGTTTCATTTCCGCTCAAACATCACATAAATAATGGTTTCATTTGCGGAACAACATCACAAAAATAGGTGTTTCTAATAGGATAGTAAAACATACCACAACACCCTTTAATTTGCAGAACAAGAACACTTCAAATTAGGGCTTCCAATTCGACGCACGAAGCTATGACAGCAATCCGCACTCTCGCCGCACTCTCGCCACACTCTCGCCGCACTCTCGCCGCACTCTCGCCGCACTGTCGTCGCACGCCGCAGACGTCGCACTGTCGCCGCACTCTGCCCGCACTCTCGCCTTTAGTATAAACCGCAAACCAAAGTTCTGTTTTTTTAACTTCTCATTTTTCCTCTCTTGCGCGTGTATCACAACCTCACCATTCACTCCAAATTCTCTCACGCGTTTCTGCTACCGCTTGCTTTAAAATGAATAAAATATTCAGTGCCACGTAGGCGGGTAACTTGGGGGTCAAATAAACGGGGCATTGTATCATTATCCATGGTGTAAAAGTACAAGTGCTATTGGTGTTCAGAAGTCAGTTGGAACCACTTCTCTAGGACAGACATTTGACATTGATCATCATTAGTACTACTTTGCTTGCATTGTTTCTTGAGAACCATAGATAAAGATTAGAAATATTTGAAAAAGGGAAACAAAAATTGTCCTTTCCGATGAAGGATTAATACAGGAGCAGTTGATTTTTTGTTTTGGAAGAATTCTTTGTTATAGTAATTAGGAATGGCAAAATGGGCCAGGCCCGACGGGCCGGCCCGCCAGCCCGACTGAAAAAGCATGGGCCGGGGCTAAGAATTTCAGCCCGCCAACCCATGACAGCCCGGCCCGTCAAGCCCGCTGGCCCGTCGGGCCAGCCCACGGGCCAAAACGAGCCAGCCCGCGGGCCGTATAAATTAGTGAATAGAAAAAAAAAACACTTGCAGTGTAGCAGCAGGAGGTGGGTGGAGTGTTTAATTTTTTTGAAGTCTCTTCTCTACTCTGCCACTGCCAGACTTATTCCTTCATTCCTCTCACACTCTCTTCTCCTCCTCCTCCACCACCCGCGTTTTGGGAAACCAGAAGAGAGCACCCTCGTTTCTCCTCCACCCACGTCGCTGGCCAAGAAACACGAAGGCAGAGTGCAGGCCATTCACGGCGTCTCCTTTCTCCTCCACCGTGACATCCACCACGTCGCTGGCAGGGGCAGCAGCGCCACCATCGGACTGCGATTGACGAACGATTTCGACCGCCACGACCACCACGAACACAGATTTGTTTGTAATTTGCGTTCTGGTTCCCTTTTCTTTCAATTTGTAACCTAAATTTATGATTTTCGTAACCCTAAAATTGGTTTCCTGTAATTGGAAGTTATGGTGGCTGCATGCCAACGTGAGGAGCGTGAGTGTGATGGTAAGGGGCGGGGGAAACGTCGGGAAAGCATTGCGAGGGGTCTGGATAAGGGTGGAAGGGGTGCGGGGAAGATCTGAATTGGGCATTGTGAGGGTGGTGCGGCGGAACGGCGTCGTGTGGATGGAAGGCGTTTTGAGTGTGGGGGAGAGAGGGGTTGGTTCCGTGATCGCGAATGAGCTGTAACCTGCGCTGGTCGTCGGAGAAATTGAGAGGGTGGGTGTTGTTGTCGTGGATTCGGGGTCTCTTGAAATTCTGGAAATTAGGGTTGGCGGAGGCGTAAGGAAGAGGGGGTTGGTGTGGGTGGTGATAGGGTGGGGGCGGAGGAGCGGGGCAGAAGGGGAAGTGGGAGAGGGAGCAAGTGGGGCAGAGATTTGGGGGTGGAGTGGGACGCCATTGCCGATGATCCATTGCTAACTGCAACAACACTGTGTTTTGGAAGAAGAAGAAGATTTGATCCCTTCCCTTCTGAAAAACCAGAGACTAACCCTGCAGTAAAACCCACTGATTTGTTGAAATCTGATTTTGGACTGAAAATGTAACATATGGAAAAAAGCCCGCGGGCCAGCCCGCCAGTTTGCGGGCCGGGTTCAAAAGTGTAATCCGTTTCACCCTTGCGGGCCAGCCCGGCCCGGCCCGTATAAATCGGGTCAAAATCGGGCCGGGCTGGCCCGTTTTGACATCCCTAATAGTAATCTATCAGTAAGCAGGATGTTTCCTCATTTTCTGATGAAAAGGAAACTGAGTGAGATGTGGCTGTACTTGACATTAACTTTGCATTTATAGGAAATTGGTTATATTAAACATGGAAGTTAGGGTGGTTTGATGGTGTTCGTCTTTGTGAAGCTAATTCAATAGATTGATTCAAAAATTTACATATATTTGTACATTGCTTATTTGGTGAAATAACTACGTCACACTTTTCCACTTTCTATGTTTTTAACCTTGTAATAACTATAGTTTGTTTTTTTGTTTTGGTAGTTCTGCAACCACTTTCAGATGGGTGTTGTGAGGGGGGTGATATTGGATGAATCAGTACTCTTGGCTGAAAGTGGTGATGATCAAACTGCATCCACTCTACGACCAGGAACTGAGTCTCTCACCCGCATACTCTTCCTGTCCAAAATCCATTGCGGAATTGCTTATGACTCGGGTCTTCTGGACGACAAGGTGAGTATTCTTAAAAGAACTGCTGATCTGTACTCACTTGATTGCTTTGCCTTAAATGACTCTGCAAGTGAGGCTAAGCCTGGATGGAGTAACACCGATGAAGGCAGTGTTATTTATCTGATTTCTAATAAGGAGTTCTCACCTAAGTTAAACCGCTATAATTGGCTTATTGTTGTTCTGAATGTTGGAGGCGAAAGTTCATGTCACGATCCTAATATACATCAGATTGAGAGCTTAGAAGAGTTGCCATTGACCATATGCCGCATAAATAAGAAATTAATCGGAACCAATGCTGTGACTGTGGGTTACACAATGAAGCCTTCGCGTGTGGAAGATTTTGCAAAGAGGGGTGCATTTCCTTTGTGTCCTACTCAACAGGGGTTGATGTTCGTGCCTCTCACATCCAATTTGTCTCTATCATCTCAGCTGAAGGATGTTGACATAGTTCTCCACAAAGCTACTGATGAAATATTATCTATTGAAGACGATAAACCTACTTTTACACAGAACATGCGAGCATTGCAGAAATATTTGGATCAGCACCAGGATATCTGTGTGATTGATCCACTGAGTTACGTCTATCCATTGTTGGATAGGCTAGAAATTCAACAAGTTCTACTTGGCTTGGTAGAACTGAACACTGAAGGCAAATGTCTCATCAGAGGGGCTCATTTTAGTAAGGTTGATAACTTTGATGAATTTGATTTTGCAACTGGACTATCTGAAGCTAGATTGTCTCTTCCATGCATAGTGAAACCTAAAGTTGCTTGTGGTGTCAGTGATGCACATAAGATGGCAATTGTTTTCAGGGTTGATGATTTTAAGAATTTAAGTGTTCCTCTTCCGGCTATTATTCAGGAATATGTGGATCATTCATCCACTTTGTACAAATTTTATGTCTTGGGTGAAAAGATTTTCTATGCTGTCAAGAAGTCAATACCAAATTCCGATATTTTGATGAAATCATCTAATGGTGATGAGCACAAACCTCTTCTGTTTGATAGCTTAAAATCTATGCCCACTGCTGACAGTATCACAAGTAATGAGTCTATTGACCTTAAGTTGGTTACAGATGCTGCAAATTGGCTTAGGAGAAGGCTTCATCTTACCATCTTTGGTTTTGATGTTGTGATTCAGGAAGGTACTCATGACCATGTAATTGTGGATGTAAACTATCTCCCATCATTTAAGGAAGTTCCTGATGACATCGCTATTCCTGCTTTCTGGGAGGCCATTAGAAATAAGTTTGACTGTAGGATGTCTAAATAACTATCTGTTTGAACTTTGTGACTATTTGACACGGAATAATGTCAATGATTGCATCAGACCAATCGATCATATCAAGCTGAAATGAGATTGAATAACTCGTTATTTCTTGTTTGAAGTTTGGAATACTTACACTTGTTACGAATGATGCAGTCTAATGTTTCTTCTGCTGTTTGATGTTATATAACTTTGCAAGAAAGCTTTGGGTATGATTATTGGCACTTTAACTTTTGATTCTGTGGGTTAAGAAATACTTAATTTCACTTTTGATTTCTTAGTTTCTCGATTTTACAAATTTTCTTCTCCATATTTTTTCGAATTTGATCTCCTATTATTTTAATTGTGAAACTTTAGTTCATCTGTTAAAATAAATTTTAATATTTTAAATGAAACATTATTAATAAATGGTCTAACATTACATAATCAACATAGTGGAGGGATCAAATTCGTAAATTTAAGAAGGTAGAGACCAAAATTTCAAGGAAAACATTTAAAGAAGCACATGTCTCTAGAAAATACATTTCCAGATTTGACTACAGTGGGGGGAAAATTACATTTGATATTAGCACTGTTAATCTATAAATGTATAGACATGTCTATGTATATAGGCTACAGATTTTAGAACAAAACTAAATTGTTACAGAAGCAGAAGCATTTACCATACAAATAATGGCTTGCTTCTGCATAAATGACTATCTGGAAGGGCTAGTATAGACAAGTGACTTTTGAGGTGCTGCTGATTCCTCGTGAATTTCCTCATGTTCTACTGGACTGAAACTCACCTTCTTCTGAAGAACAAAAGAAATCAAATAAAGAACATTAACTCTATTCCCTGAAGAGTTACAATTAACTAATTAATATGTGTGAACAAAGATACAAATATCCTAGGCGAATTTAAGACCATGAAACTTTCTACACTTTTTTCTTGCCAACTTGGGTTTCAACTTCCAAAGACATTCAAGCAACACATTTCATCGAGTTGCTACAGACAACTAGTAAACTAGGATACTTATAATGATTCCTAGTGCTACATTTCTGGTCATAGTTGCTGACAAACCGACAATGTTGACATTTTGGCATGCTAACTATTACCCTCATGAATTATGGGAGACAATGATGCAGAAAGTGCTGCCAAGTGTAAAAATCCAAAACCACAGTAGACTTTATATCACAAATATATATATATATATATATATATATATATATATATATATATATATATATATATATATATATATATATATATATAAAGTTGCTTCTAAATGTAATGGATGAAGTGCCATTTTAGTTTAGCGCGTATATACCCTTTACTTTCAAAACTCTTATCTGCATAATCATTACTATGAATACAATTGTTGAAAGGTGCTTTGTATTAAAAGTAATATTCAAAAGTTAGAAAATACCAAGATAATTATCATTAACAAATTGCATTTCTTTTAAATGTTATAAGTGAGAAATATGATTGCTGACTAATTTTTACTGAAAAAAAAGTCTGACAAATTTGAGTGAAATTTTTTTAATCGTTTTTTGGTATGAAAACGTAAACATGCGACTTTTAATGGTTTCACTCTTACCAAGCTGGAATGAGTTTTAGTTTTCATTGCATCATTCTGTGGTAAAACCATTATTTGAAGAATAATTTATGTAACATGTTTTAGTTTAATGCACAAGTGTGATTTAACTTTTGAAAAAAAAAAAAGTCATTAAAACAAACACCGACTGCTGATGCTATCACACGTTTGACTTGTAAATATTTGCATCTTTGGATTGGATGGTCAAAAATGAATGAGAACTTAGAATAATAGGGCGAGGGCATGTTACTCACCATGTAAGATAACTTGAGAAGAAACCACAGAACAACCAAAAGAGAAAAAACAAAAATAAGAAGAAAAGAAAATCTCGTAAACAACGTGAAACACCCAAGTCATGACTGAATGCATCATCCTCAGAAGTTAAAACTTGCAATATAATTTTATTTTCCCAAACACTATCATTAGCATCAGCAAGCTAAAGTTGATTGCTACTCTATCATTAACTATAATTTGTACTCATAAAAATTAAAGTCTAATTTATCTCAACTGTGTTTTCGTTCACAAGATATCTCTGTCTACATTTTTGGTTTGCCGCTATTTTTATTCTTGAGTTAGAAAATGTCAAAACTTAACATTAAAATTTCATTTTTATCCATATATATCATCTTTCAGGTGGTCAACTAGAAAAACGGCAATTTGGAATGATGAATCACAAAATTTGTGATTATTAAGATAAAACAGAACAACTCAATCTAAGATATCACATCAGTTAATAAAAAATTTAAAAGTCAGTTGGAATATACTGCCAATATAACTACAAGTTATTTATCATGCATAATAATTTATTAACAATTTATTAACTTTTATTGCCACTTCTTTAAAATATTTTGAATGATTTATGATTATTAAAAACATCAACAAGTTATGTGTGGTTTTTAAGGGTCTCTCAAGTTTACTAAAATGAGCATTAAAATTGTACTTTTTTTGGGTAATATTTAATCCAATTCATTGTAATCTTTTCTTTCTTCAAAAGGGAAAAAAACTATGAAAAACTCAATGATACAAAAACTAAATAATAGTAAGATCTGTACAGTAAAAAAAAAAACATATAACAAACAGACTTTACATGTTCGGAATTATTCCACCCCCTTCTATTTCTTTCTTCTAATTCTTGTATTTACGATATTCTCTAGTCCAATTCTTAGAATTGGTTGGGAATGTATTCATGAACTTTCCATTTAAATATAAGTTTTAAATATAAAATAAAACTATTACATAATTAAAAGTAGGTCGAATCAAACACAACCTTGATCCTATTCTGATCAAATATACGATATGAATCTTCATGTAATAAAAAACCATTATTATGTTAAATGAATGTTGAGATAAATTATTTTGCGAAATTCACTCAAGATAGGATCATGTGTGTGTATGTACGCAACAAAATTTTAGTGCACGTCTATACCAAGCAAAACATTCAAACAAAATGTCAAAGATTGGAGAACACAATTGACAACATTAAAATAATCGAACAAAATTAAACAAACACAACATACCCTTTGTGCTTTCCGATTGCGAAGCTCCTTTTGGGCCTCCACCACCGATGCGCCACCGTCCACGGCGGCGGCATTGTTCCCCATGTACAAACTTAAGATCTTCTCCGCCACCTCACCCCCGTCGTGGCTCTCCTCCATGAGCCTCTCCAACTGGGCCTTGGGCACCCTCATTCTCACCCTCGTGGGCCCACTACTAGTGTCTGGGCCCGGCCCATGCTTCACCACGGCGAGGTCCGAAACGGAGCGTTTCGACAGCATCAAGAAATCAAGCCTATCCTTGGCGTTCATGCCACGGATCCCACTTGATCGCACCCTCCTCGTCAGTGGCTCGGGCCGAACCTTGGGTAACTCCACCAAGAAATAAAGCTTCTTGGGCTTGAGCTCGTGGTCGGGCTCCAAGGGCTTGGCCCGAGGCCCGAAGTTTTTTACCGCTTGAGAGTCCAGCAGAACGTGACCGGGGTAGTCTTTAACGACGTCGTTTGCTCTGGCCGGAGTCTTCAGCTTGAACGTTTCACCATCTATTTTCATCACCTTTGCTCTTTTACTCCCCATAGCGTTCCCCATCGATTTTCCTTCACTTTTCTTTGATTGGAATTTGTTTGTGATTAATTTCCACAAAGGGTGGTGGCGGTGCTGCTTCTTTTGCTCTTTATATTGGTATCATAAATAGGTTGTGTTGCTCCAATTAATATAAGAAGTTGACAAATTACGAGGTTTGTGTTTGTGTGTGTGAATTAGTGGAATTTTGGTAGAGATTCCATACAAATAAGGGAAGAGAGGGTTCATCTATAATAGTGGTGTGAAACCATTGATACAATTAACAGGGAACAAAGTTAAGTTTGGTGGGGTTTAATTTCACTTCCATGGTTATACATGGGACCACATTTTTAATTCACCTCATTCATCACCAACGACTTCACCTTTTTTAAACTATGATTCACAGTTTTTCTTATTAGTGAGAATGAAAAAAATAGTTAAATAGTTTTGTTTCGTTCACTGAATTTATCTGACTCGCTCAAATTCAGCAAAACTCTAGTGTTTCTAAATCTTAAAAGTCTTTGAAAACGTATTAATTGTATGAGAATTAAGTAGTTGCTTCCGTAAACTAATTCGTTAAAGATTTTTTCCTTGAAGATGTGGAGCTTAGCCAAACTTCAAATCTTAAACTCTTGTCTTTCCATTAAAAAAAAGTGACCTATGTTGCATATATGATTTTGTCTAGATCACTTCGAAGAAAACAACTTCAGTATATAGTTTTTTAACTACCATTAATGCTGTATAACTAATATATTTTTTTTATACCCATTCTATCGTACATTAAATTGTTGAAACCTTTGATCTTCATCGGCCTTACATCTTTTGTTGTTTTAATATTATTTAATAATGAAATCTACGATGATGATGCAATCAAGCAATCATTAATTTTCAGAATATATTATTTCAAGAAATTTTTTTCTCAATAAACTTACTTAATTTTGACATATATAGAGTACTTCTTCGATCACAGAACTACGTATATATGTTGCATGACCAGTGGCATGCTAGGCAACTTTTGAAAGGGATAAGGCGCTATAGAGGCCTTTTTACATTTTCAACTTTTCTTTTCAACTTTTATTAAGAAATATACGTCTGTTTCATAAATAAAGGTGCTCACACAGTCACACTTACATTAAATGGTTCTGTCCAATTTAGACTTTCAAATTAAAAACAGTTTTTCTCTCTTTAACTTTCATCAGTTTCTGTATACTTTCTGTCAGCAAAGTTCACACCACAGCCTTCATTTTTGTGGTGTAATTTAAGGTATCAACTCACTTGTATTGATTAATAATGAGCAAATATAATATGGTAACATTAAGAGTAGGTGCTTTATATTTAACATTGACGTGATACCAGCAAAATCGTTTTTTCTTTGTAAAACTTCATTGGTTTAACCATATTAACTAAATGTTTGGAAACCAATGATGAACAAGAAATTATGCTTATTAAAAATGTAGCTGCTATGATGCTGGAAGGCTCGGAACTATAGTGAAAACCGAACCTTTGACCAAATTGGTAACCAGACATCCAAGTCTAGAGACAAATCTGAAGTAATCTCACCAAACAACTACTCTTATGTCTGTAGTTACAACTAGTCTTCTACTAAGCAACTAGGTCGAATGAATAAGACACACATGAAACAATATTAAAGTAACTCAGATGTTTAAATACTAATTGTTGTCCGAAATCGCGGTAAGTTCCTATGCATTAATGGACTAAAAGCTTTTCAAAACAAGCTTTTCAAAAATACCCAAAGCTTTCTGCAGATTTACCCGTCTTTAGCTGAAATAGTTTTCAGTTAGAAGAAACATGAACTTGTTTAGGTTTTAATATTGGAACATCCCTATTTCAACAAACTAAACCTACCAACTACGTTCATTTCAACAAGACTGAAAAATATGTACCAAAGAAACCTGAGTAGGGACATGGAGGCTTATAGCTTGGACCAAACCTCAACCTAACCTCAATGCTATACCTTTTTAACGTTCATTTTATAGTGTGTAGTCATTGATAAAGGTGAGAAAAATATATGTGGAAAGCTATAAAAGTTGAAGTCTAAGACAAAAATTCAGAGGAGCACATGAAATTGTGAAATTTGTGAAAGGGAGATGGGATAGGTAGGAACATGACCCACTTCACATCTTCTCCATAAAATGCTTTTTATGAATACAAATTACAAATATTCCATGCACTATAGGATGAACAAGGTATGGATTAAAGTAAGTTTATTTTCTCTCTGTAGTTCTGTCGGCACTAAAAACATATGAAGCCGTAACGAATTGATCTAACCTTGTAACATGATATATGGTTTAAGTATTATAAATAATAGGATTAAATATGTTTTTGTCCCTCAACTTTTAGCGAAATTTGAAATTAGTCCATCTTCGAAACTTTATACCAATTTAGTCCTTCATCTTTAAAAATGCGTGAATTTAGTCATTTTAACCAAATTTTGTTAAGTTTATCTAACGTTTCAAGCACATTTCATAATAATATTTGAATTGTTTACATCGTTTGACACATCTTCATTTTAATGTTAACTCAAATATTATCAGAAAATGCGTTTAAAATGTCAAATAAACTTAACAAAAATTGGTAAGAAGGACTAAATTCACGCATTTCTAAAGATGAAGGACTAAATTGGTATAAAGTTTCAAAAAGGAATTAATTTCAAAATTCACTGAAACTTGAAGGACTAAAAACATATTTAACCCTAAATAATATAAATATATCTGTAAATGACATTATTTTAAGAAAATAATATCATCATAAGTGTAATATGTCTTATACCAAATATTATCTACTAAATTAACAAATATTACTACTACAAAATTTAAAAATATATATTTTAGGAAAATATATAAGATTAAATCCTGTTAGCATGAACAACAAGTTATAATTTGAACCAATCTTTAAAATACATCTGATCAAACTTCATAATTGAATATGTTAAAAAATAGCTAAGAAAACGAAAGTGGTTGAATTTAATAAATGATTTATAAAGTTATATATAATTAAAAGGATAAAATTAAAAAATAAAAGGTATATATAATTATATAGGTATAACTATAGATAAAATAAAAAAAAATAAAATTGAGATATCAAAGTTTATAACAATTCTTATCATGATCTTATTTCAAAAATATTATGAGCAATATCGTGTAAATAAATTTTATTTATTATGAGTAATTATTTAAATTTAATAATGATAAAAAATAATTCTTTTATAATAAGTAATTATTTGAATTCAAAAAATAACTACTATAATAATAAAACTAAAAAAATTATTTTTTATTATAAAAAAATATTTAAATTTAAAAATTAGTAATTAAGATGATAAAATTGAAAAAAAAAACAAAAAGAAAAGATGTGTATTTCTAATTATAGATACTTGTGCATCAACAAATATTATGAGTATGTAAAATTTCCTCCTTCTCTTCCTTTGCTTACCACACGATGTGTTAATCTGTATATGATTTAAACCATTACTAAAGATATTTTTATTATATCATAGATTCATGTATACTTTATAGATACACTAAATTAGGATTCACATATTGTATCAAAATTGTGGCCTCAATTGAAATCCAGTTTATATATTATTCATATTTTAATAAGGTTAAAATACTTTTTTAGTTCCAATTTTCGTCAAATTTTTTCAAATAAGTTCTAATTTTAGTTTTGTGTTCAAATAGGTCTCAATTTTTGTCAATTTTGTTCAATTGGGTCCTTTTTTGCTAACACCGTTTAAATCATTAACGGTCATGAACAGTGATTGCTACGTGTCACTTCGTGGTTTTTTTAAATTTTTTTTTTATTTTTTTGATTTTTTTTTGAATTTTTTTTTTGAATTTTTTTTGAATTTTTTTAAATGTCCACGTGTCAACCTAATAGCGTGCCACGTGTCAAAGTCAATGTTCTATATTCAATTTGGTCCTTATATTTGTTATTTTTGTTCAATTTAGTCCCAATTTTTGTTAACATTAACCAACTTGGTCCCTCTCCAAATTGAAACCAAATTTAATTTTTATATTAAAATTCACATTTTTTATTAAATATTTTTATATAATATATTAAAATTCACACCATTATAACTTTGATATAAAAATTAAATTTGGTCACATCTTCGATAGGGACCAAATTGGTTAATGTTAATAAAAATTGGGACTAAATTGAACAAAAATAACAAATATAGGGACCAAATTGAATATAAAACATTGACTTTGACACGTGGCATGCTATTGGATTGACACGTGGACATTTAAAAAAATTTAAAAAAAAATTCAAAAAAAAAATTCAAAAAAACCACGAAATGACACGTGGCAGTCACTATTCATGACCGTTAATGGTTTAAACGATATTAGCAAAAAAGGACCCAATTGAACAAAATTGACGAAAATTGAGGCCTATTTGAACACAAGACCAAAATTATGACTTATTTGAAAAAACTTGACGAAAATTTGTTCAAGAAATATTTTAACCTTTTAATAACAATTAAATCAAGATAATTAACTTCATTCAAATTCATAATATCACTACATTCCTTGAAATGATTAAAGTAACCATATATTAACATGGGAGAATTGTTCATAGAATATTCTAGTGACTATTTATATGTATCCAACATGAAAATAAATCACATTCCATTATCATATTAAGCAATTAAACCCACATTCAAAAAGTGTCACTTGATCGAGATGCACAATAGAAATAAGGTGGAACTCTCGCTCACATTTTTTTCTTGAACAAGAAGTGTCTTCTTGCCTTGGTGGAAATGTCTATATTTGACTCACTCACATTTTGACTTAAATGAAAATGTAAAAAAAAAAATGCAAGAACTTCAACAACATAGCTAACAATTCATTCTATTAACAATACTTTCTTAACAAGTTAATCATACCTTGATGCAAATATTCCTTACACAAATTTCATATGAAACCCATTTTAACTCAAATTGAGAACAAAGTTTAAAAGAACATTCAATAAAGTTCAAACATTATCACTAGGACAACTCAAATAATATATTAGATCTCAGTTAAAATAGAAATGACTTTCCAACACTCCATCTCGTATATAAAATCATCAAAATTCCAAACTTCTATATAAACATAAACCTAGTTATTCAAATTTCATATGATTACTCTCGCTCTAAAATAAATCCATATATAATTACTTCAGTAAAAATAACCCTCTTACAAATAAAAATAACCAAACACTTTCATAGTTTCGTATTAATTAAAACTCCTTCCTTGTTTGGATCCATTAAAGCCTCACAAATTAAATGACTTACATGAATTATGGTCAGAATTTTGCAGCTGATGGCAAGAATGACGTGCAGCAAAGGTGGATTATGACCTTCTTATGAGTAACACATTGTTATTATTATAATAATCTTCCCAACGCTCATATCAAAATGACCAAATTAAATGGTCTCCAAAATGTTGGTTCATTTCATGTTGCTTCAACTTTGAATCAGTTAACGGCTATGCCAATTTTTCTTCGGGTTTAGTAAGACCACAGCATTAATAATTTGGGTAACAATCAATATTCAATTCACATAAATGCTATATGCTCCTTGGATAAATAGAGAAGAATGCAGTGATTAAGAGCTCATCTTCACCGTAAAACACTATGTAAACACTTCTTCAAACTAGCCAACAAAATATTTCACCCTTTTATCATCATTACCCATCTAACAAACTAGCCTTGTTTGACTGTTCACATGGTTCTTCATTCAAAAAGGCACGTCCAACAGAACATCAAACTTTAATTGCTCTTAATCGCTTTAACCTGGTGCTCCTTAGACAGTAAGAAGTTTATCCAAAGCCCAAAAGATAACAGGAAAGAAATTCATTCAAGAAATTTTTCTAACGACCAACTTATAAATTTATTATCTTAATTTCTTTAATCCAATTGTCTTTAGATTCAACATTCAGTGAATAGAACCCTTAACTATGTTCTTATGCTTGTAGGGAACAGGAGATCTCATGACTGCACTTCTTCTTGGTTGGAGCAATGTATTTACCTTTACTTGGGAGTTATTACTATAGTTTGATATTACCAATGTTTTAAATCCCGGAATGCGGTGCGTAGCGGCTGGCTGCAAAAACACTGTAGTGAGATATCGTATAGGGGGATAAGTGCTATTTTGAATTTTTTTTTATAGTTTATATTAATGTATATTATCAAGAATGATTAAAATTATTCTAAATCAATAGCATTCATAATTAGCAACAAAAAGACATAGGTGTTTTTAAAACACGGGTAAACACCAGCAAAAGTTAAATGCAAGCTTTTCAAGATTGGTATTATCAATACCCCATGTTCTAAATTAAAGTCTTTTATATAGTTTTCGCATTTAATACATACATATAGTTTTGAAAATTAAAATCCCTCAAGTAACACTGAAGAAAAGCTCTGATGTATCTGTTCTAAGGTATTTTTTTGAAATCAACCCGTTATAGCACCTGCTATTTGGTCCGCTACTACCCTGTAAGAGCCGCTACACACTGCTACACCTCTATAGTGTGCTATTTATAGCCCTGTGTCATCTTACTAATAATTTCATTTATATCTTTATTTATTTCAGAAATACAGAGACAACCTTGAGATTGCTGCAGAACTTGCAGTGTCAAGCTTGCAGGTATTTATTTTCTTGATGTGTGTCATTAATCTTATTGTTTCTCCACTTCTGATATTGTGGTACTAGTACTTTTGGGTTAGTAAAGTTCTTCTATCATTCAAAATATTTTGAATAATTTATATTACTTCTTACGAGCAACATGAGAACATGATGAGTGAGCCCACAATTTTTAATGGATAATTAACCGTTCAAGCATCATCAATATGTACAGGCACTTCTACACAGGACGCTCAGTGACTACAAAAACGCTGGACATGATTCCCAGTCAACCAGTTTAGAGATCAGATTAATTCAAAGCCAGGATGATATTCGCAACCCAGAAGTCAACTTTAAAGCAGAAATATACAGCTAAAGTTGCGATTTAATTTGGACATGTATGTATTAATGTGTATTATTATTAAAGAATGAAGAGAATTATGATAAATTGAGAAGGAAAGTTTATTTATTTGTTTTTTATTGATCAAGTTTAGAAATGGGAAAGTTTTAGAATCTAATGATTACTAATATGATGATTAGAAAGTAAAAGAAATAGAGTCTAACCATTAAATATTCTTATACATATTTTTAGGACATTACACATTCACACACACACATTATATATATATATATATATATATATATATATATATATATATATATATATATGTATGTATGTATTAGAATCCATATTCACCATGTCTGGCTTTTTTCTGTATGCATTGATCATTCCATCACATGTGGATGTTGATTGTTTTGAGTATGCCAGACTATAGTTCTGTATGTTGGCCATAGAAGATGATTGAGGACTACGTGTACTTGATGATTCTCCGATGCCTGTCCCTTTGTGGTTTTATAAGTGAGAATAAGTTGTTTCATTATTCTAATTAAAAAAAAAAATGTTTGAGAGGTCTTATCATATGGGTGGTATGTTCCCCCATGTACCATTTTCATTAATTATGGTGAAATTTTGTGTGGTTCTATTGTTGACATTATCCAAAAATAGCGGTGCTTCAAAATGATTTAATCTAGCTTTTTACATCCTGATTAAAAATCCATTTGGCTCCCCAGTGGTTTTCGCCGATGAAGGAGGAATCATGTCTGTGACAATTAACTTTCCCCTCTTATGCATTAATATCTACTTTGCACACACCTGGAGATACACAATGGAAAATGACTCAAACAAGGAATAGAATTTTAAAGGTATTATCGTGTCATATTTTTCTTATCTTCTGTTTTTTGTTATCTGACACTGTTCTGATTGCCTAAATATTCATTCTAGCATCATTAGTATCTTTCATCCTGTTTTTGAAAAAGAAAAAAAAAACTACACACTGAATTTGTATAAAGAAATCTCTGTAAACATTTTTAGAAGAACAAAATAAAAGTTTTACCTTCAAGTTTTTGGAATACTTTTCTTCCTTTGTTCATGCTTCCTTGACAGTTCATGTGTACTTTTAAAACAGACGTATGTGAAAGAAATAAGTACGAACTCTTACACACACATCTACATATCAGATTAAATGTAAATAAATTTAGTTAGAAATTAAATAAAAAAGTTTACTAGGAAGAGTGACAAGACGTGGAACCTCAATCTTTAATAACTCGTCTTAATCAGTCGTCCACATTTTTTATAGTGCTTGTGTCTAGATATTGGAAAATAATTTCTTTCTCTGTTTGTTTTATTTAGATGAAGCACGCTCCCTTTATCCATTGTAAGTGCTAAATTAGCAAAATAACTCAAGAGAAACCAGGTCCACTAGTGTAAGCTCACGACTTTCTCAAAACAAAAGAAAAGCTAACTAGTTCAGCCATGATTGGAGGAGTAAGAGATGGTTGAAAAACTGTGATTTGACTCCGCTTTGTGGCTATTTTGACTCAGCTTCCACTATTAAAAGTATTATACCGATTTATTCATCATAATTGCGTTATCTCAATTTCATCATTAGAGTGTGTATTAGTTTTATTTTGATATATCTTTTTTAAATTTAATTATTTTTTTCAATATGTATAATTTAAATGTGATAATTGATACTCAAAATATGTTAAAGAAAATCAAAGTTTACAAATTACAAAACAGAGAAAGAGAATCCTTCAATGCCTCATTCCAACGATATATTTTTCTCATTCCTTACCTTCAATTAGTCGTTGTGGTCACGAGAAGCCAAGTTTGAGAAAGTAAGTATTCATGAAGCGCAACAAATAGACTCATTCATAGCTATAAAAATAAGACAATTTTCATCCGATGGGTTTGACCCAGTTCAGGCCCACTAATGGTTTGCCCTAAACAACTTACTCATTATAATAATTTATAAATATTTTCTTTATTTCTTTCTTTTCCTAATCTCCATCTCATGCTCTAAATCATGATAGGTTGATAAGTAACACAGCCAAAAAAAGAGAGTATTGTTATGATAATGTTTTCTTTTTGTCTCATCATTTTGTTTCACGGCAATGCGACTTTTGACGGCATAGTTAGCGATAGTTAGCGATACTTGATAAGAAAGTTCGTAAAATTACAACTCTGTTTCGGAAAAGTCTATTCGCAAGTAATGTCAAAATAGTAAGAATACTTCTAATGCTATGTTTAAATGTATTTATTCTACTCCATTAACATCTGGTTGATAAAGCTTTGAGATATTCACGTATATTTCTTAATTATTATTTGGAGTGGAAATTTTTATAGAAAAAATATGCAACAAAAACAATGTTTTCTGTTTGACTTCAAATTCTTTACATAGAATAACGGACCAGATAAAGTTTGGTTACGTGCCTTTATTTAACTACTTTAATTAAAAACACAATGTCGTCCAAAATAAATCTTTCTCTCCCCTCATATTTTAGTGCCAAAAATAGGCTAGTCAAGGCATTCTAGCGCTCTTTTATATTATGATAAATAAATAAATAAAAGGCGCAACGTGCGTAAGTGTTTATTGAATTGATGATATTTGACAAGTAATACCAAATCTAATGGTCTAAGCGTGTATTTATTTTTAAATAATTTAAATTATATTAACTTAATCTGCATGTCCTGAAACTGGTCAACAATTTTTAACTACGTCCTGAATCATTTTTTACAATTAAATCTCTAAACTTATATTTATTTTCTAATGAATTTCCTTCCTCCATTTTCCCTGTTACATGCAGAGACTATATACAACAACAAAAAGAGAAAGATTTATGTGGGTCTTGCACCACAAAAAAAGTCTTCCATTCAGATTTAGGCATAAACACGGTAGAAGAAAGCTTTTCTAGAAACGAAAGACAAAAGCACTTTGATTTTCATTTCTAAATTTACAATATTCATATCATCCATTTGTTTCTTTCTATTTGGAAAAGAATGTTTCGATTTTATAGTGGCTAAGATAACACTCTCTCTTTTAAAATTTGATATTTCCATCATTTTTTTTAAGGTTAGAAGAAAAAAAAACTTATATAAATTAATTTTAATCTTCATTTCTAAACTTGTTAGAAGTCTCACATCGACTAAAAATAAGACAATCTCATAATATATAAGTGAGGGTGCAAACCTTATCTTATAAGCTAGTTTTATGGGTTGAGTTAGACTTTAAACCCACTTCTAACATAGTATTAAAGTCATTGTTCGATTTTGTGGGATTGAGTTAAATTTTAAACCCTTTTCTAACAAAACTACAGGAAACGTTTAGGTGAGTAATCTGACCATGGACATTTTCTCTTCATCTCTTTTCATTAACTTTCCTAAACTAAGCAACACATCCATAATAAGAGTGAGAGGAGGAAGTCAAAGCAAAGCAATTATGAAGTCTTCCCTTTTATCCTGCAACTTGCTCCCAGCCGTAACCTAGGGTGGCGGCCACGACAACCCTGTTCTTATTAATCCTTCTCGATGGTCTAATAAAGTACATGAAATTTCCAAGAAAAATAGCCACATCACAAACCATAACATAACATCATTCACACCAACACACCAACACACCACTAACTTTCCAACTCAATATTGCCTTGTAAATTCGGCAGATAATACACAAGTTCATGCCTGACAGCTATCTTTCACGTCCAAACTTTCTTCCTTTCACACGTGCAACTCCTTTTCTTCTCTTCCAAGCCTTTCTTTCTATCCTCCAAATTCAAAACTTCAACTTGTAGCAGCTGTTGATTACACTGAAGAAAAAGATACAAGAGGGTACCTTTTTTTTTTTTCTTTAGCTCTCTCTAGAATAGTGTTCATGGGTTGCTTCTTTAGTGCTCCTCCAAAGATCAAAGCCGAGAGCCCTCCACGTAATGGTATCATTCTTTTTCTGCTCTTCCCACCTCCTTTTTCTTAACTTGAACATCTTGATTCTGAACTGTGTTTGCTTATGCTGGACACCATTTCGATTGGAGTTTTGAAAGTTCCAAATTTGTGTGGTTTTGTGAATAAAATTTTGCTGCTTGTTTGTGTTCGATGTTTGACTCAAACACCGTACAAGACTTGCTTCGGATGAACGATACGTGATCAGTTGTGCGCATCCAAAGCAAAATATAAAGACTTTGATTTAATTGGCACAGATTGATCAACGAAATTAAATAAAAATACAAACACCTGATATCAAATGAGATTTTTTTTATTGGTTGGAATTGCTTTCTTTTATTTGCAGTGAACTTGGATCCTCTACACATTTAAAGGAACTAAGGATCCGAAAATTGTTAAATTCAGTTCAAAATTACAAGTTTAAGATGCAACAGAATAAAGACGGGTGTGATTTATGCAGTTCACAAGAGAACTCAGAGATATGATCTCTTCAACCATTGGTTTTAGAAGTTTAAAGTATAGAAGAAAGACAGAAAATTTTGACAATATAGATTATTCCATGTTTGTTTTTTAAGATGTTTTTGGTATGCAAGATTTTTCGTTTCATGCCGTGTTACATAAGACTATTATAATGTCACACAACATTTTCTTATCCTTAAAAAGGGGAACTGTGTATGAGAGAAGTATGAATGTAATTGCAGTGATAACATTACAGACATGAATGGTAGAAAAACTGTTTCTGTACCCCTTTGACTTATGTGGTTTTCTGAATGAAGCAGAAAGTAGAAGTTAGTAGAGTGCTTGTCTTGAGTGAATGATGTTCTGTTCTGACATGAGCAGGTTTGAATTCAAAAGATGGTGGCAAAGAAGAGAATGATCTGAGTGTGACGGTGTCCTCTTCATCTATGCTTCTAACTCCTCAGAATGAGGTTGAGATATTGGAAGCCAGCAATTTGAAGGATTTTGCATTCAATGAGCTAAGAACTGCTACAAGGAACTTTCGTCCAGATAGTATGGTAGGTGAAGGTGGGTTTGGTAGTGTGTTCAAAGGGTGGATTGATGAGCAGACACTTGCCCCGACTAAAGCAGGCACAGGAATGGTCATTGCTGTCAAGAGGCTTAACCAAGAAAGCAACCAGGGACACATTGAATGGTTGGTGAGTGTCTCACTTTCACTTCGCATTTCCTTTCACAATTTAGAACATTCAACAATGGTGAGGAGTTTCAGTGATGCTCAATTAATCAGAAGTAATTTGTAATAAATTTCAATCAAGAATGAAAAGTGTGTCCAAAAGAGTGTCAGAGATGTGTTCTTAACATTAGTCTTTTTGTGAATATTGTAACTGATTAGCCTGTATTATGCAGACAGAAATCAACTACCTGGGGCAGCTCAGTCATCCTAATCTTGTGAAGCTAATTGGTTATTCATTGGAGGATGATCACCGGATTCTAGTGTATGAATTTGTGGCCAAGGGTAGCTTGGATAATCACTTGTTTAGGAGTAAGCTTCTTTTTGAGTTGCTTTTCTTACTTGTTAGGACCTTAAGCTCCTCATAGTGATGAAGTAGATGTAATATTTAGGGACTTCAAAACTTCTAATATCTTACTTGATTCTGTAAGTGAAATCACATTGATCATACAAGAGTAAGAGATAGGTTTATTACTTAGCCCTGGCTTTCTAAAATTGGTTTTCGTGAATGACAGAATTATAATGCAAAACTCTCTGATTTTGGATTGGCAAAATATGGACCAGAAGGTGACAAGAGTCATGTTTCTACAAGAGTGATGGGCACCTTTGGCTACGCTGCTCCTGAGTACATTGCCACAGGTAAATATGGGTGAAAAAGTTTCTACACAAACATTTTTAGGAAAAGATTTATTTTTATCTGAGAAAGACTTGAACCAACAATCTCTTTCATCCTCCCTTCCTATCTCTTCAGTTCTCTTGAGGACAACCTTGTAACTTTCGAATGTTAGTAAAGAAAGTTTTCAACTTTACTATTAAATCACCTTTATTTCTAGGAAAAGATGATCCTTTATGTTAACCTTCTTCGAATTGTGTATGTTTTGAAGGTCACCTAACGAAAAGGAGTGACATATACAGTTTTGGGGTTGTTCTTCTGGAACTTATGTCAGGAAAACGTGCATTGGACAACAACAGGCCAAGTGGGGAACATAATCTAGTTGAATGGGCGAAACCACTTCTGATAAACAAACACAAGATCTCCCAAGTGATGGACGCACGTATAGAAGGGCAATACTCAAAGCGAGAAGCAAAGAGAATAGCTCACCTTGCAATTCAATGCCTCTCCACAAATCCAAAACTTAGACCAAACATGGGTGGTGTGGTGAGATCATTGGAACATCTTCAGGATTCCAATGACACACAAATAAATGGTCATAGCTCAAGCAGCGGTGGCACTCCTATTTCTAGCTTGTCTCCTTCTCCTCTTCGTACATAGGAGACCAACTTTATGATTTGCGTTGTTTTCGAGTAATATATAGAGATGGCACTTTGTGTAGCATGAAATGAAAGCATGCATGCTTGTTACTTGTACAGATTTTTATTTCTTTATATTAGTAAGAGAATTTTTAGTTATCTTCCATTCTCACTTTTTTTTTTCTCCCACGCCTCAACTATCTTTCTTTGAACATGTGGCAAAATTTGAATGAGAATTGCATAGTTCTGGGACCATGTTTGGAAACTCCTACCGAATTGAAGAATTACCTTGAGAATTATGTGCATCGTTATGCTCTATTTCCACTGCTTCCAGTGGTCCTATATCATTTACTTTTTTTTAAATATATAAATATGTAAAATATTTTTAATTATCCATGACTTTAAAATATTTTTAATTACCAATTTTATTTATTTGGAGAATTTGAAATTTTTTTTCAAGAAAAACGATAAGTTGTGATAAAGAAATTAAAAAAAAAATTGAAATTGAAAATTTTTAAGCAGGGATTTCAAATAACTAAAATAGTACAATTTAAAATTCACTTAAAAAAGAAAGAAATTAAAATTCTCAAAGTCGTAAAATTGTTCATTTGTTAGAAAAAGAACGTTATATGTCTAAAAAGTTAAGTCAAGCAAAAGATCGAGATGAGTCGATTCAGATCGAAGGTCGAGTCAGGCTAAATGTCGAGTCAGTCCAAGTTGAGTAGAAGGTTAGGCTTGGATGGTTGGGTCAAAGGACAAGTTAGGTCAGATCAGATCGAAAGTCGAACTGATTCAAGTCGAGTCGAGCCGAAGGTGGAGCCAATCTAACCCAAAACGGACCGAAAAACAAACTATGTCACCCCAGGTCGGTCCGAAGGTTGAACCAGATTGAAGGTTGAACCAAATCGGACTAGATCGTGTTGGACCAGCTCACTTCAAGTCAAATCTACTTATATATTGTAGTTGGTGCAATAGTAAAACAATAAATCTATTAAATTAAATGATAAATTTTGTTAAAGTAATCTTATCTCATATTTAAATATCATCTTAAAAAGTAAATTTTAAATTTAATTCATAAAATTAAATTATAAAATAAGATTTAGACTCGCTCCTACATTGTTATAAATTCACACGTGAAATATCAACATATTTTTCATTCTTGGAAGATCGAGGAGCATCGTCATGAACGCCGATGCCTTCAACATTTGACTATGGACCAACCTTCATAACGTCACATTATAATTCATGTTACAACTTTAAGTAAATAATAATTAGTCCAATTTTAGAACCGTTTTAATTTAATTCCACATGAATTGGACCAAACTGGGTCAGAATGTGGCTCCTTCACTCGCATGCATGCCCCTTTTGAATCAACTTTGTACATTTGACTGTTGAATAGTAAGATTCCCAGAATCTCCTTCAATGCTTCAATTCCACATTATTACATGTTCAAGAAAATAACCTCTATATGCTTCAATTTGAACCCTTATTATATAAATAATGTTCTTAAAATGCTCTTTTAAGCCCTAACTTTACATGATTAATTTAAATATCTATCACTTGATGTGAGACTAGTGTCAATTATCTGTGATTCAGTGTTGTGTTGAGTTTGGATTTTGGGAATACTAAGGTCACGGTCTCAAGAAATTTTTACAGTGCATTATTTTCTGAAATGATAACAGCGTTAGAAGATAATTTTATATTATATAAATAAGATACAAATCTTATTTTATAAGTAGATTTTGTGAGATTGATAAATTTAAAATCCAATTTTTTTAACATTCTGTTCCTAAAAATTTATAATAGTAATAAATTTTATTATAATAATAGTTAGATAAAAAATAATTAAACTATTCTTTTATTATCGTAAAAAAATGTAAAAATATATGCGACGTGAGGATATATTTCTAATGATTAAAATAAAATGAAAAATTTATGGTTGATTATTTTTTTTCATTTTTAGTATTATTATGTGTGAATGAAAGAAAAGGAAAAAATATGACAAAGAAGACGATGCGGAGAATAATATTAACAAGAGAGATGAAGAAAAAAATATCAAATCTTTAATTCAATGTCTATCCAATACTAAAAATATATTTTTTTTAATATAATAATTTTAAATAATTTTTTTCCTGTTAAGTGTTAAAAATGTGTTGAATAATTGAAAAACATACATATAAGATTTTTCAAAAAAGTAATCATATCCGCTGAATACTTTTTTTCTGACATGTAGATAGGAGGAATATTCCTTAAACTTCTCTTTTAAGAGTGTTCAAAAGCAAGACATGTGAACTTGACTTGATTGATAGCTATCGACAAAAAAGAGAGTTATAGTGAATGGTATTACAGTTTTGCCCCCATATTTTGAGATCAATTACCACAATTTAAAATTGTGTTCTTTTATATATTTTTTTATCACTGCAACAACTTTTCTTAACAAGTGTATGTCTAATATCTTGAAAGTGTAAAATATTTAAATTTTTAAAATAAATAAGAAGTTGCAGAAAATTTTAAAGTTTATTAATTCGAATGTAGGTTTCAGATTGTCATTGTGTGGCGAAGTTAATTTCATAATTTTTATGTTTTTTTTTTCATCCATTGGAAAATAGGATCATATATAGAGATAAATTTATTATTTTATTAAGCCATCAAATTATTAGTATGTATTACCAATCTTTCAATTTATTATCCTCTTGAAGATTAACCTCATAAATGATTAGACCTGAAATTTCCCAGTATCAAAATTAAACAAAACTTTATTAAATATATTTTTTAATTAAATTATATTGAAGGTCCCCTTAAATAATACATTCAAAACATTTTGGTTCAAGAGGTTTTTTCTTAACAAAAATATAATAAGTCATTCCACACCTGAACTCGAGTTTATCAAATGAATTTTTACATTAATTCAATTCAAATACTATAATATCACCAAATACTATGATGTAACTGATTTTAAAAAAAAGTAATAATAGGAAAAGCATCTTATTGTACTGGATAACCTATTATTGACATTTAAATATATATAACTTATCTTCAAATTGAAGAAAAAAAAAGGAATTTTGTAACATTTCTATTAGTACAGAATATATGTTAATTTTGAATTTGTATTGGTTGAAATTATTATGTTAATTTAATATTTTACTTAAAGAAGTGACATCTACTATCATTATAATAAAACAAATCGATAAGAATATTATTTAAATATCTTTATCTAAATTTCTGACATGTGTTTATTTTATTAGTTTTTTAGTCATTTACTAACTATCAGTACTGAATTGACCCTACTTATATGACATGTATCCAAAACTTTAGTGATTTAAGAGCTTTGTATCAAAAGAATACTTGAATTGACATAGTTAGTCTCTATGTATCTCACTTTGTTCATTTTGAAAAGTGGTTTTTCTTGTTTTCTTTACTTTGACAAATTTTTAGGCTATTGGAAGAATGAACTTAGTTAGTGTACAAGTATAAGGATAATGATATTTTAATTTATTTTTTTATTATTTTTAACTCATCATTTTTTCATTAAATTATCATATTATATTATTAAAAAAATTTCAAAATAAATACTTTAATAATAATTAAAGTAATAGATTAAAATATTATTATCTAAAGTATAATGAATTATTATCCAAAGTATAATGAATTATAATGGAAGCTTTCATTTTATAATCTTGGAACTTGGTCGAAATAGGTTCGAATTATTTTCAACCTCCACCTTTGATTGCAGGTCATTTAATGAAAATAACTAAATCAAACCTTTTAATAAAATAAAAAATGAATTAAGAAAAAAAATCATATTAAATTAACCCACAAATATTAAAACTAAAATACTAATTAAATTTACCAATTATTATGTTAATGAATAAGATAAAAAATAAAAAAAACTCCACTTTTTTTATGTCAGTGATTTAATTTTTATTGTTTAAAACAATAGAAAATATAATACTCGAACTTCAATCATAATCTATCATTAAATAGTAAGTTTCACAAGTTAAAACATAAGAAAAATGCACATAACAGAGTTATATAAATATAAAAAATAATATCATGTGTGCCGTCTTAGCTCAGTGGTAGAGCGCGTGGCTTTTAACCACGTGGTCGTGGGTTCGATCCCCACAGACGGCGAAAATAATGAAATTTTTATTTTCAGATTTTTGTATTATATTTAGTTAAACTTATCGTTACATATATATGGTTTTCATATATTTCTGTTTGCGGGGATAGCTCAGTTTGGAGAGCGTCAGACTGAAGATTTGAAGGTCATGTGTTCGATCCACGTTCACCACAAATTTTGAATTTATAATAGGTCAAAATTACTATTATGATATTAAATGCTTATAACGAACAAGCATAATATCCACTTAAGAGAATGATTCATGACTTTTTATTATATGAAATTGTTTGATACATTTTAGTAATTTTAAAACTTAAATAACGTTTGATTTTTAATATGTGCGATGATTATTTTATTTATAAAGTAGTTAAATTTTTAACCCCAAAACTAACAATTCATATCATTTTTTGTCTTTTTCATCAAGTGTTTTAAATTTTTAAATATCATCTTTATCATCGATAATATCCACTTAAGAGAATGATTCATGACTTTTTATTATATGAAATTGTTTGATACATTTTAGTAACTTTAAAACTTAAATAACGTTTGATTTTTAATATGTGCGATGATTATTTTATTTATAAAGTAGTTGAATTTTTAACCCCAAAACTAACAATTCATATCATTTTTTGTCTTTTTCATCAAGTGTTTTAAATTTTCAAATATCATCTTTATCATCGATGAACAAATTTACTTTTTTATACAAAACTCAAATTTACGATATTTTGATATTATTGTTTACTAGTTACACAATTTGGTATATTTGTCAAAATGATAACAATATTCATTAAATAAATATTTTCATCTCATTCATCCACTTTCACACTTTCAATAATATCACTCTTTTATAGAAAAAAATTCTGTAAGATGTTCTTCAAAATTTATATAAAAACCGACAAACTTGCTCAACATGTCTTGTTACTCGCTTAGAAAGTTACCTTTGGAAGACTCTCACTCAACGACTAAATGGGTCACACAACGAGTCGAGCACGAAAAATAAAACGTACTCTACTACCTCTCTACAAAACTCAAGTTTGACTTTCGCTCAAAAAAAGTCTGCTCATCAAGTAAGCAAGAGAGCATACATCCCTAACTTTTTGCCAAAGTCAAATATAACACTCGTGGAAAATGGGCTTGATTAGCAAGTTTGCATAACGCAGACTCAAATTTTTGTATAAAAAAGGTTCATAGACTTTAATGAATGTTTTTATCCTCTAACTAAAAAACAATGCCAATTTAATCAAAATTACTCGCTAAAAACCAAGGATGCCACTCCATATATCAAATCCAAGTTTTCACAACTTAGAGGTTAATTCAACAATTTAAACACATGCTTACTTATTTATCAATTACTCCTCAAATATATCAATTCAACCAATGTTATGCACAAATTCAACATTCAATTCACAAAGATACAAACAGTTAATTTATACCATACAAATCAAACATGCAAAAGACTACAATTAACTTTTATCATGGTTAAACAACCCCTAATTTTACAAATGTTTCTTACTCTAATTCTCAAATAATGACCTAACTAGACAAATAAAATCCTAATTAAAAATTTAAACATATCACTATTATCACATAGCAATATAGATTCATATTAGAACATTTTATCGAGTCACATGCGCTTCCTTTACAATCCATATGCAACTCGGAGTAAAATCATCTAAAAAAATAATAAAAAGTAAACTTACTCTATTTTACACTCTAATCGAAGATGTGTAATTTTTATTGTTTTTTATCCTAAAAAAAGAGGTAAACTTGAAAAAAAAAGATATCTATAAAAGTAAAAATAGTAATATTCACAGCGATACATGATATTTATAGACAATATTAACACTATTTATACAAATATAACATAGAAAAATGTAAATTAATTTAACACAAAATAAAGATTAATTAATAATAAGTAAAAACCAAAATGGATAAATTTAATAAATTTAAAAACCAAATTAATAATTAAACTAAATATTATTATTCATTTAAAAGGTTGGTACAGTACTGAACTCAAGGAGATGACGATGATTCTGATGTATGGAACACATTTATAATCATGAAAGTAAGTAAGGAAACATGAAATAAAGTTTAAACAACCAAGAAATAGAAAATTTGCATGTTAGAGCAACATCAACGTCAATTGTCTAAGATATGCTTCTAAACTCGAAAATAGAAGTTCTATTTCTAATTCAACTAATTCTTAATTCCACATGCTAAGGTTCATTTTTGTGTTCTTTAGAATATAAATGATCACTTTGGATTCACTAAAATTGAATATAATTCCATATTTGAGTCTGGTAAGGTAGCAAAATCAAGCATCACTTCCATAAGAAATGAAAATCAAAATATGATTTAGGAGAAAAAGAACATAAATGTAATAACAGATAATAGCATAATTGAACGAAACATTACACTTAAAATGAAAAAATAAATAAAATTGAATCGGTAGAATTAAGTGAAAAAGGTAGAAGAACATAAATCAACTTACGCATATCCAATTAAAATGAAAGGAAGTACAAAATACTAAAACTCTGAGTGCTAGCTCACTTTGAAGTCAAGAAAATCTCAAGCTCCAACAAATTAAATTATACTTAAAACGAAAAAAAAAATTAATGAAATTGAATTGGTAGAATTAAGTTAAAGAGGTTAAAGAACTTGATATCAATTTAAAAATTCAATTAAAATGAAAAAAAGTACACTAAACAAATCCTCAACTTCACTACACCACATGTAACCACAAACACTAGATTTAGTTCCCATTTCAGTCGGCCTTTTCCGAACAATCCAGCTTTCATTCACAACAAACTAAACTTAACTAAACTAAATCCATTAAAAAAAAACACTGGAGATCAAACTAAATCAATGCTAAAAATCAAACAAAAAAAAAACTTCTTTCTAAAGAAATACATAATACATAATAAAGGACTTGAAACCTCTTATTAACAAACTTTAAACTAATAACAAAAGAGGAATTTATACCTATAAATTTCATTGGTATATTTAATTAAGGCATAAAACTTGGTTAATAATTTGTATTTTATAAAAGTCATTATTAATGATAAAATATCAATTGTTTCGGTTTTGTATTCACTACTTAAATATAAATAATTTGTTTTTTTATTTAGTTTTAATATAAATATTATTAATATAAATAGATTGTTTCATGTATTATATAGGAAGCATGGAAAATTCTTATACCATGAATTTTTCATGAATTGATTTTGGTATAAATTTTCTTTGTAAAATACGCATTTATTTGATAATATATTGTAATCACTAGTTAGGCTCACAAAAATATAACTTTTATAAATTTAGAATCTATTTAAAAAATTATTTACAAATGTTCCAATTTATATAAAAAGGACACTACCAATCCATCCTAGGAAAAAAATCTAAAATAAAAGAGCCCAACTTAAATTAGGCTAAGCCCATTAGGGTTGAACATGTGCACAAGATATGATTCCAAATCCTAATTCACATAATTTTTGGATGCGGCTGTCTTAGAATCTATTTAAAAAATTATCTACAAATGTTCCAATTTATATAAAAAGGACACTACCAATCCATCTTAGGAAGAAAAATCTAAAATAAAAGAGCCCAACTTAAATTGGGCTAAGCCCATTAGGGTTGAACATGTGCACAAAATATGATTCAAAACCCTAATTCACATAATTTTTGGATGCGGCCGTCTTCTAGTGCATCAACAACTAGTAATCTAATGCTATAAATACACACGAAATGGATAACACTAAGAGAGTACAAGAAGAATCTCACATACCTATAAAGATTTTTTAGAGAGTGGTGTATTAGTTGTCCATTTGATATCGGTAGAGAACTTGTAGCCTACAAATAGAGTGCGTGAAATGAAAAAAAAAATGGAAAAGGAGGTTGTTATCTTCATAGACTATCCCTAGGGTGATGATTGTGATTAAATCATAACAATGTTTGATGTTTCACAAATCATATCGATTTTATTTGTTTTCTTTAACTTTGACTCTAGGGTGGTGATTGTGATGATTGTGATTAAATCATAACACTCTCATTTACATTTTATGATTCTCAAACACATTCATTTTTTAAAAACAAAATTTTCATTGGTAAGATGTTTTAGTAATTATTGGCAATGGTTAAAAAAAATTTAGTGGCTAGTAGAAGTAGGGTGGTGGGAAAAGAAGCAATAAAAGTGTGTGTTTCATTTATTATCATAATTTTTTTTCTCATTATTTTGATCATTCTTATTTAATTGGGTATGTTCTTGTGTACGTATTCATAGTTATAAGTTCACCTCTTCTTTGATAATACTTTTTTAAGTAAAACAAATGTAAGTTGATTTATGGAGTTTTAGGTGATTCTTGCATTTATCTTTTTCCTCTGGTACTCTTTATAAATTTGAAAACAATAAAAGACATCATTACCCTTTATCATACATATAATCTCATTCTTGAGGTAATATATGGCATATGCTCGATACTTATCACCCTTTCTTTTATTCACATTTAGCCCTTATTTATCATCAATTAAACAATTATTTTTATATACATATTAAAGTATCAAATATCAAATATGAAATAAATATATATTAATTATTCTATTTTTCTTTTAATTTTATGTAATGTACATAATATCTCAATAACAAAGAAAAAAATAATGATAATTAACACTAATATTAAAGTTTTATTTATTATTTTAATTTATATTAAATATTTGAAATAGTAAGATTTGTGAAGTTATATATATATATATATATATATATATATATATATATATATATATATATATATATATATATATATATATATATATAAACTTTGCATATAAACTTTTTAAGTCAAACATATGTTGTAGGCATAATGGTGAATAACACTTTCTCAACCATTTTCATAACTTCATGTTGTCGTTATCATCCTCATCACATGAATCTTCAATTTCAAAATCCACATGAATATGACCATGTGAATTGTGTCCTTGAAGGTTCATGAGATGTGGATGATTATGAAAATATCAAGTGCAAAAATAGTTAAGGATTAAAATGTAAACCATTAATGCCTATAACATTGTTTTAGATATATTGATGAATGTCATTACTATGAATTAAGCGAAAAGAAGACAAAAAGATATACATATATGTAATTTAGGTGGGTTATGTCATTTGGGAACTTATACTCATTAAGGTAGAATATTTTAGGAATCCTTTCTAATTGAGAAGGGAAACTTCTAGTAAGTGAATTTGGGAGGGTTGTAAAGAGGCATAAAACATATTAGTTTGAAAGACATTCATAAGGACTATATTACTGACATGGTAAAGTTGATTCATGTCTTGTATACCTTTTTGTGAGTATTTTACTTGTAAAATTTTATGTAATGTAATATATCTAACATTTATTTTTGTTAATGTCCCTCATGATGGAATAAAATTTATTTTGTTCTTGAATTGATTGAACAAACAAAATATGTACTAATATATAACTTGTGTACGAAGTTAAGGTGGTGTAAATATGAATTGAAATAAAAAAGATATGTGTTAGTAACACATAGAAAAACATAATAGTGCACATACCTAATTCTAGGGATGGTGCGTATCAATGTCATGATTTAATACATTATTGGTGTTCTTAAAAGAGAGATATATAACACGGTCAATTTTTGGTTAACATAATTATTTTTGGTTAACACAAGAATTAAGAAGCTTCTAAACCATATTTATAAGATGATGTATCTCTTTTAGTATTGTCTCTTATCACATATTTTTTTATTCCTTTTGTTATTGAATCTAATTACAAATAAATATGGTTATTCAATCTAATTCGTGAACACAAATGTATATTGACACTCAAACTTAAAAAGATGAAATCATTGTTACTAAAAGGATGGTTGTGTGACTTAATGAAATGTTTTTTTTTTTTTTTTCAATTTGTATGTTTTAAAATGAAAAGACACATGGTTTCATTGTCATAACTTTTTCAAAATGGCTTAACCTTACAAAAAAGAGTCCTGCGTAATCAATAGTCATAATTTAACAATCTTTTCACTAATTTTATGTCATTATAAGAGATTTTATAGACTTGTTATTCTTCAAATATATGTGAGTTCTTTTGTTTAAAGTACCTCTTCGTACTTGTTACTTCAAAGGAACCATGGATAAAGTTAAACTAAAGCTTGATTCCTATAAAGGAAAACTATTATCTGCAATAAGTAGGGAGTCTAACTTGTAATACTATCATATTATGTTGTTACATGAGTTCTAGATTTATATTCAGCCTGTGTTATTCTTTATTTTGTCATTATTTAAATATAAGTTTCTCATATAAGTCTTTTTATGTTTGTATTTTTTTTTTATAAATTATAAAGTATGAACCAAGTCGATAGTTCATAACAATACATGCATATTAAATCTTTTATTTAAAATGGATGTATAAATGCTTTATCCTATATTTTTATATTGAAAAGAATTATAGTTTTATTTACACATTGCAAAATGTAGTCACAACTTTCAAAAGCCTTCAAGGAAGTTATTGGTGTGATTACATTTTGTCTTAAAAGCCTTTCAAAAATATATCTATGTGATTATCTATTTAACAAATCATCTAGAAAAATTTATAGGAAATTGCTTCCTACACCTACCGATTTCTTTCTGTAACCCATCGATTGTTTAAAATGATAATTTTATCCTTGAAAAAGTAATTTTCCGATTATTAATTCTGGAACAGATTTTTTGGAATATGATTTTTGGAATTTCTGAAATAACATTTTTGGAAAAAAAATTTTTGGAATAAAATTTTTGAAATGAAATTTTCGAAATACATAAAATACATTATGTAACACTTTTTTCAAAATATATTTCTGGAATAAACTTATATAATACCTTTGGGAATGAATGTTTTGGAATAATCTTAGATATATTTTCGAATTTTGTTTTCTAAAACATATGATATATTTTTCGGAAAAAAAAGAATTTTTGATGAGTTCTTTTGCCAATTTTTTTTTCTTCCTTGCAGTTCGATGATGGCAGCAGCGGGGGCAGTGGTGGTGTAATCCAATAGTAAAGGGTATTTGATATTTTCCTTATATTATGGGGTGCAGAAAGAAATTTAATGGTTGCAAGAATCAATTGCCATGAATAAATTTTTGCCAAAAGATGATTCAGACAATTATTGGATGCAGTCGTTTTCTGTTGCAACAACAGCTACCTCTAAGGATATAAAATAAACTCTAAACAGAAATAATGATCACAAAGACTGTTTGTTTAAAGAAAAAATCGATATCACGGAAAATAGAATTAAAAGTGAAATTATTTGGATTAAAAAGAATAAAAATAGAAAATAAAAAATTATGAAAATTGATAAATATAATTATTTTAAAAATTTAAAAATTTAAAAATTATTTTTATTATTATAAACTAATTATAATTAATTATTAAGTTATAATTATATTATCAATAATAATAATATTATTGTTACTTTTTATTAATATTTAATTTATTAATATTATTTTTAATCATTTTTGTTATAATATATATATATATATATAATCGATAATCAATTATCCTACCCGTATAACATAATAAATTATTGATTTTTATCAATATATATACATATACGTAATCGATAATCAATTATCCTACCCATATAACATAATAAATTATTGATTTTTATCATAATCGACTATATGACACATAGGTAATTTACATATTGTTGTATTCTTTTTTTTTTCTTTTCATTTAGGTTAAATTATTCCATTGTTCCCATTTTCATAGAAAAATATTAAATAGGTCTATTTTTTTTTGTCTCAATTAAGTTTTTATTTTGAAAGATTCGTTATAATTAGGTCATTTCCATTAGTAGTACACTGACAGCGTTAATTATGTGTCACGTATTAACACGTGATTTTTTTTTTTAAATTTTTAAATTTTTATATAATTTAAAAAAAAATTCTCATGTCAAGTTAATGTTGTGCCACATGACAGAGGTAGTATGATGTGATCGTGCCAGTTCACGTCTCACTATTGAATGTGAAAGGTCTTAATTTGTTATTTGTCTCAATTTCATCCCAATTTTCTTAAGACTGAATCAATTTGTATCTATGGAATTTAAATTCAAATAGGTTTAGTGAACCACTACATAACTTATGCTCTTTATTGTTTTGGTGTTTTTCGGTGTTATATTGAGAGAATGAGAGAAATTGTCAATAAGTTCAACAATTTAATTTTGTGTTTTAATTTATAACCTTTATTATTGTGAAGAAGATACATAGAATATTAATCCACATTAGTATAATTGGTAATTTATAGTTTCTGTCATTTAAAAACATAGTTTCTCATTCTATTTAATTTAAAGATGTTTCTTATATTGTAGCATTGTATACTTAAAATGGTAGACTAGTGAATTTATTAGACAACAAAATTTGTATGGTGTATATAAATTACTACAATAAAACTTCCAAATAGTGACCAATTTTAATGATTAATAATTATTAGTAACTATAGTCACCAATTTAGATATCAATTTACAAAATTAAAATTATTGGTAAATCACTACTATGAATAAAAAATTATAATTGATTACAAATTGGCACATCTCTATCTATTAGAGATCATAAAATCATGCTCTAATTGTTGATCAAACTCTTGTTTGTGTAGCAGAGTTATTTTAGGCTTTGAAGCCCGGTAAGAGAAGAATCGTTTTAGGAATCTACTTTAAGAATATACTTTAAGGTAAGGGAAACTAATCATTTATAAGTTAATTTTCTTAAAATATTGATTCTTGGTTTTGAGATTTAATTTGGGCTATTCATAATTTTATCTTTTTTAGATAGGTGAAAGCTGAAAAATTTAAATTAGAAAAATTATGATAAAAAGTAAAAGAATTTATATTTTTTTTAAGAAGAAGACTTGTGATGAAAACGAAAAAAAATGCATCTACGCCATCTAAACTTCTAAACTTGAGAAACTTCATGAAAATCAAAAAATTGAAGAAAATGAAAAAAAAAATCTCTAAAGTTCCTAGTGTTACATATAATGGATTTGAAAATGTTTTAAAATCTTCCGCAGAAACATTCTCAAGAACAAATTGAAAAATAAGATGGATAGTCAATTTTTGGCAAGTAATATTATATAATATAATAACCACTGGCATTCAGATTTATATTTTATGTAAATCGAATCAACCGTAAGATTTTTTAAATATGATAGCTGTCATATGTGGATTAAACAAGTTACTTTTGAAAGTAATTAATTCTAAAATAGCAATTAACTCATCATATCATAATTGAGCCTTCCAAATAAGATGGAGAAATACTCTATAAACATGAAACAATTATCAGAATAAGAAGCAAACATGTAGAAATTTAAAGGGAATTATATGTGGAATAAAGTGGACATTATTTGCACTTTAGTATACAAAAAGTGTCTTAGGATATTCCAAGCACTGAAGGCTTTGCAATGGTGTCACTGCTTTGCAGCCATGCAACATGAATCTTGGTCTTGTGGAGGAGAATTTTGAGAGGTAAAGGTAATATGTAACCAATGATAATGCAGATATAGATTATTCTAATATTCTAAGACCATGACAACACGAAAGTTAAGTCAGGAAATGCAAGTGCAGTATGTTTCTTTATCTTCCCAATTTCCAATTCCCAGATTACTAACATTATCATCATACCTTCATCTTCCACGTCTGTTGTTCTTTTTGAGAAATATTCAGCTCCACGATAGCTAAAAGTGCAGCTAATAAACTTTTCTTTAGCACTTTTGGATTCACACTAGCATATGCCATTCAGAAAGAGTGCAAAAGATTAACCATTCTTTGCCACGAAGCCTCACATTGATGCCCTAGTGCTTACATCATCTTCAACATCATGTTCAATTATGTTGATATATGTTTTTCAACCTAAGGCTGTCAAAATTTCAGATTTTTAAAGATAATTTAAGATTTTATTTTCTGTTTGATGTTGTCTAATTGAATTTAATTATAAATCTTTGAGAAAGTTGATTGCATAGTCACTGATTAGGTCAGAATGAGTGGTGGTGTTTGTACAAATTCACGTCCTTTTCATGTATATTAAACTTAGAGACCTTTTGTAACATAGGATCTACGATACTCAAAAATTCAATTGGATTATTTTTCTCTTCCTTCTTTTATTGTGCATCTTCACCAAAATAAAAAATCATCTAATCTATTTTTATAGTTTTACATAGGGATGACAATGCAGATCGGTCCGGCCGTTTAGGCCCAATCCGCTCTTGGTCCACACAATGCGGGTCAGCCCGTCCTGTCCTGCATTTTCAACGTGGGCTGAAAAGTCCAGCCCGCCCCGCATAAGTGCAGGCCTGCGGGCCAACCAACTTGTTTTTTTATTTTTTTTAATTCTTATGATAAAATTTTCAATGTTCAAAAAATTAGAAAACTTTAAGAAGTTCACAAAATTAAGCAAAGACTTTAGGGAGTTTAATGATAAATTGATAATTCAACATTTTCATCATATTCATATTCAAACTTTGACATGCACAATGTATTCTTCAAATTTTAGCACATTAAAAAAATACATAATATTTGTATTTTTCAGTCATACAAGAATTTGAAACGAATGCAAGAGTCCAAAAAAAGTAATTGATATACACAAGTGAAATTTCTTTTATGCGGGCTTGCGAGCTGCAGATTTGCAAGTCGGGGCATTGCGGGCCTACAGGTTCACTATCCTAGCCTGCCCCACGTTATTTTTACGGGCCTACAGGTTAGGCCCATATTGTCACCCTACAACCTTTACAGTTTATTTGATTTCATAACATGGTACTTGCTTTTTAAGGGTTATTAGTGAGTAAAAATAAGTTAGAAAGTCATATACAAAAAAAAAACTCACAAGAAAGGATGACATCAAGAAACAATTCTTTGCCTCCACCATAGGAGAAAATTATTGGGCTGCAAAAATGATAACTTATTTAAGAGATCAAACTCTATGGGAAGTGATGGAAAATGGAAGTAATCCAACCCATTTATCAGACAACCCAACTTTGACGCAAATAAGATTCCATAATGAAAAAGGGCAAAGGAAAGTACTTGTCATTATAACGCAACAACGCACGATGACTTTTATAAAGATATTGAATCTTGAAGACAACAAAAGAAGCTTGAGGCAGTTTAAAGGAGGAGTTCCAAAACTGTGAAAGAACAAGAAGAATAAATGTGATGAATTTAAGAAGTGAATTTCAAGAAATCCAAATAAAGGAGCCTAAAATAGTGAATGAGTTTTCTAAAAGACTTTCTAAAGTGGTTACTCAAATCAGATTGCTAGTTGACGAGCTTAAAGAAATAAGCTATGGAGAAAATATTAGCGTGTCTTTTAGAGAGGTTTGAGTGAAAAATCTCCTTTTTAAGAAAATAAATATTTTTCTGATTTCACTTGCAGAACTTGTCAATGGTCTGTAAGCCACTAAGTAGAGAAGATCACTAACAAGGGAAGGAAATGTTGTTGTGGCCCAATGAGCACAATGAGCACAACATCCTAAATGGTAGTAGACACTTTTTGTTGTTTGTAGATAATTTTACAGGGATGAGTTGGGTATTTTGGTTTTCTAAAATAAAAGTCGAAGGTGTTTGTTGTTTTTCAAAACTTCAAGCTTGTAGTTGAAAATAAGGTTGGATGCAAACTTAAAAAACTCATATATGATAATGGAACTAAGTATACAATTAGGAAGTTAAAAAAGTTATGTGAAAAGGCTAAAATTCAACATCAATTAGTTGTTGCTTACACTCCTCAACAAAATGGGGTAAGTGAAAGGAAAAATAGGTCAATTATGGAGATGACAAGGTGTTTGCTCATTGAAAAAGATATTCAAAAATCTTTTTGGGCAATGATAACCAACACCTATACATACTTGTTGAATGTGTTGTGTATCAAAGCCTTGAAAGGAAAAACACCTTTTGAAGCATGGTAAGGAAGGAAGCCTTTGGTGGAACATCTCAAAATATTTGGTTGTGTATGTTATACTCTTATTCTAGATGTAAAGAGAGACAAGTTGGATGACAAGTCAGAATTGGAAATCTTTTCTGGGATATGGTAATAACTCCAAAGGTTACAGGATATATAATCCTTCGACGAAGAACATTATTATTTGTAGAAATGTGAAGTTTGATAAGTTTTCTAGTTGGAATTGGGAGAATTCCAAGGAGAAACCTCAAACAAAATACAACTTGGAATAGACAATCTCTAAGAACAATATTGAAAAATTGAGGAAAAAGATTTAAATGATAATGATTTTTTAGAGGCACTAAAACTCTTGTTGAAACTTATGAAAGGTATAACATTAATGCTCTATAACCTAAAGAATATGATGAAGCTGCTAAAATATATGGGTGCATATGTGTTATGCAAGGGGATATGAATATGCTTGAGAAAACAAAACTTGGCAACTTGTAGACTAGCTAAGTAATGAAAAGGTTATTGGTCTTAAGTGGATTTATAGAGGCAAATTTCACCCTAATGGTTTCATAAAAAAACTAAAGTCTAGATTGGTTGTTAAAGGCTATCATTAACAACATGGAGTTGATTTTTCATATACATGTGCTCTGGTGGCAAGACATGATACAATTAGGTTACTAGTTGCATTGACAACAAAAATGGTTGGAAATTTTATCACTTTTATGTAAAATCAACATTTTTTAAATGGTTGTAAACTAGTGAACATACCCTATTGTAAATGATAATTTGTCATGCCAGCAACAAAGTAGAAGCTTTATTTATAGAAGCTCAATTGGTAGCCTATTGTATCTTACAACCATTGGACCAAACATAATATTTACTACAAGTTTGTTGTCCATATTTATGCATTGTCCTATGCAATCTCATTATCATGTAGCAAAACAATTGTTAAGATACATAAGAGGTACAACTAAGGTAAACTACGTAAATAAATTCAAACATAGTTGAAGGTTGATCTTAGCATAGCTAAGGTCAACTACATAAATAAATCCTAGCATGGTCGGAGGCTAGTCTTAATACAACTAAGGTAAGCTAAGTAAATCATGCTTATCAGAGTTAGAGGTTAATCTTACACAACTACGGTCAGCTACATAAATCAATCCCATCATGGCAAAATGTTGATCTTATCACAACTAAGGTCAATTACATAAATCAATCACAAATTAACTAGAGGCTAATCATAGCACAAGTAAGGTCAACTATATAAATCACTTCCAACTAAATCACTCCCAGCACGACTATAGGATAATTTTAGAACAACTAAGGTTTGTTGCATAAATCAATCCCACGAAAGCTAGAGGCTAATCTTAGCACAACTAAAGTGACTCCTATACCAATTAGAGGTTGATCTTAAAACAACTAAGATCAACATAGTATAAACATAAAAGTGACCCTAACTTGTACGTCATCGTTCTAAACCTTTTCACCAAATTCAGCTCAAGGTTAGGGTTTATGTACCATTATGATATGGACGAGCCTCTAAAATTTCCTAATCTTTTGTGCCTAAATCGGTTTAAGGTTGGTGGTTGTGTATCGTCATAACAAAAAAAAATCCATATAACGAGTCAAGATCAAGCATATTGTAGATGAGCTTATAAAATTGTCTAAGCCTTGCACCTAACTATATTCAAGGTTAAGAGGTTTTGTATTGCCATAACAGGACAATGTCCATATATTGAGTCAAGATAGGGATTGTATCCACACGATGTGGACGAGCTTCTAAAATGTGTGTTGTCACAATATGCCAACACCCATGTACCAAGTGGAGAGATTTGAGACCATGTATAGAAAACACTATACGATCATAACCAAGTACGAAATAAAATGAAGTTTTGATAAAGTCGGTCTGGGCTTAAAATATATTTCCCTATAATCTTAGAGGTGTTTAAAAGATAGGTCTTTTGTAAATAAAGATTGATAAATGATAAATTATGGTTTCCCATGTCCCAAGAGATGTAAGTTGTTGCTAACCATATTAATTATAAATGTAAAAACAATCTAAGAACACAAAGACTTTATGCTCTAGTTTTAAGTATGGGCTCGACAAGTATCTAAAACTCCAAGATAGCTTGTCCTACGACATTCCTTTTTCTTATCTGTTTAGTCTCCAAGGTATCTCATTCGTCAGAATTCGCTCGGATGGTACCTACAGAAGGTACTCTGATGCTAAAGTCAGTAGGTGACTGATTAGAAGGGTATTAAGTGATGTAATGCATATATATATATATATATATATATATATATATATATATATATATATATATATATATATATATATATATATATATATATATATAACCACACCTTAGGCCTTTATTTATGGTTGATGTTATGATTTTTTACCTTTTTGTTGGCCTAATCACGACCTAATCATACCCTAATCAACATTAGTTAGTTGATTCATGGTTAATTTGATGTTTATTCTTCAACTAATCAGCTAGGATGATCAGCTAAGGATGATCGACCAAGGATGATTAGCCAAAGAGGATCAGTCGAGGATGATCGGTCGAGGATAATCAGCCAATGTGATCATCTAGGATAATCGGTCTAAAGGGTGATCAGCTCGAGAGTGATCGAAAAAAGATGATCAAGTCGAGGGTGATCAACAAAGAATTATCGGTCCAAATGGTGATCAACATAAGATGATCGACAAAGGATGGTCGACCCAGAGTATGTTGCAAAATAATTTATTTTAAGAGCTTTTAGTTTATGAATGGAAACTATAAGCTACTTAAGCTAACTTCTTGAGCTAGCTTCTAACTTGTAGCTTACTTAATTGTTATCCTTAATTTCTTTTTTGTCAATAATTACTTATTGCGCTATGTTTAATGTTCGCTTACATTTTAAACTTTTCATGTAATTTCAATTTAAAAAATTAACATTATATTTTAAAAAAACTAATGTTTTATTACATGATTCTACGTACAATTACACAAAAAAAAATATAAAATAAATAAACTCAGTATAACCGTATATGAAATTGAGAAATAAAAATAAATAAATTTATTAAAATAAATAAAAATTAAATTTGATTAAGTTAGCTCATTACATCAACTAATATAAATAATTTATTTGTCTAAGAAATCTTCTACAAATTTAAAAGAAATAAAGTATCAATAAATTCAATAAAAATATAATTACTTTTTAAAAATCTAAAATTATAATTGAATAATAATACGTTTATGTCTTAAAAAAGACAATTTTTTTTATATAATAAAAATTGTCGTTATATCATTTTACATTTTTTCTACATTTGCCAAACTTATCATATAGTTTATCAAATACTTCTAATCCAATAAATTAACATCTCAACTCCACTTATAACTTATGCATATAGGTTATCACTCTATCACCTCGGAAATTATTGGCTAATTTTACCAAATAAAGAAAAACCTAAAACACTACTTTTATTTGCTTAAGCAAGCAATTTTTTTCAATTATAATTTTTTAAAGTATATAGATCATCTCGTAAAATAATATCGTCTGATTAATTTATATTCTTGCAAGATCAAATATACTCTGTAAGATTTTCTTTTATGTCTCTTCTAGCGTGCTTTAGACTCCAACTTCATACCTTCAAGCCGGGATGTCCTAGGTTCTCCTCTCTCCAAATTCGAATGTGATGTGCCTACAAAAGACATTGTGACACCTAAGTTAGCCAAGAGCGTTAAATGACAATAAATGCAGTAATAACGAAACATAATTAATTTACCTTATGTACTATGCTATTTATATTATGTTTATGGACTTTGATCTGGATGGACCTGATTCACGTGGCTAATTAGCTTGATTAACTTTTCCTAATACTTTGCTAATATGATTTAGTCATTACCCTATCTTAACCACATTTTGTTATTATTAATGATGTGGTCGATATGTTGTCGTCCTGGCCGAGGTTATGCATTTTGATTTGACCATATTAAGGCTGAGTACATCTCGGGCTAGGTGGTTGAGATGTTCTCAAGCATGTATAGTACACTAGCCCCCCAGACTCAACATGATATATGTTCGAATTGGCCAGTATGTTCAAAGAAAATTTGTATTTCTTTGGTCGTCTTGCCCTATAAGCATGGTAGCCCCCAGCCTCGAGAAGTGTAGCGATAAATAGGATTGATTGATACGTGTCAGGCCTGTAGAGATCAATGTGACATTAGGAAGTCCAACAGTTGCGACCCTTGACTATTAGACCTAAGGAGATCTATCCGCTGGGATTGTAGGGGTGGGAGATGAAGAGTCACCAAGACTTTGTTATAAATAGGAGACACATTAGTCTCATTTGATCACCTACTCCAGTATTCTTCCCTCTACTGCCAATATCCCCCCAAGAATTCCTAGTATTTTAGTGTTGAATAGCACCAAGTATGTCATCTAGTATCTCTAACATGGCTTCTTGTGTTAAAAGGTTGGTTAGTGAAGACTCTAGATCTATGTCGTCTTCGAGTACCTCATCCTCTTAAGTCTGAGAGGTGATTATAGAAACTCGTGAGGAACCTACAGTCGAGATAAAGTCTAACTTGTTAAGGAGATGAGGTTATGAATGGGTAGATTCCAAAGTTAAAGAGCAATTTTTTCAAGTTTAGATGGTCGTCTACCCTTATGTGGTGGAAAATAATACATTTATGTATGATAGGGTTGAGGTATATAGGATACAATATCTTTGCAGAGAGTATGTACAATAGATAATGTTTGCCATAACTGAGAGGGTTACAAAGAAGAATTTTTTTATATGAACATGACCTTCTTTGCCAAACTTCATGTATGTCTTCCCTTTGGCTACTTTATCATGGATGTATTGTGTCTTTTAAATGTCGTTCCCACCTAACTCGATCCAAACAACTAGGGTTTCCTTCAAGCCTTTTGACTAGTTTAATAAGCCTTAAAACTAAATCTAGCACATTAGTGCTTCCTTCATTTTTACAATACCCATCCTCAGCATGTTGTTACTTGGCTTTCTTTAGTTAGTTAGGCGAGGACTTGCCTTCTTAGCTCTTTTTCCCAATCTTTTGAAAATTTCAAAACCAAATTCTTTAGGGTGATTGTGAACCCAAGTAGGCACTCTCATTTTTAGGATGAGAGCAGGAAGCTTAAGTTCCCTTTGTATTGGACCAACAACCTAGTGAGATATAATGATTGGCCTAGGCAGTGCAGGACTGATGAGGATGAGAGAGTTTTGAATATTTTGGATGAGCTTCCTCACTGACTACCTACTAGGAGAATTGTTAAAATCTATCTATCCCTTAAACCTGAAACTGACTTATAGGGTACATGTGACTATTTATCAGTCTTTGCAGGTATGATGACTCAACATGAAGCAAAGGTGAGAAGGTTGACATAGTTCATAATTTAAGGAACAAAATGTTGGTGGAGAGTTAGAGATCGGGAGAAGGGACATTGATTCCCGTATTGAAAGGACAAACAATGGACATTCATTCTCCTATGGGTGCACCCAAAAAAGTTTAGCCTTACAATGTTTAAGGAGTTGACAAAGATAGGAAGAGAATGTGGGTACATATTGACCCACATAAGGGTAGCTTTGAACTCCATATTATTGGACTAGGCAGACTAGTTGGCATCCAACTCACTATGCGACAAAGTATTCAGTGAAAGTTGAGCGAGGAGCAATATAAGCTGGTAGATAAGAGTGACCCCAACACCCTAATATAAGCATTCCTAGAACTCATAGTTGGACACTAGTATACGTCCATAAGCTAACTAGCCTTTTGAAAAATGAGATTAGGGATGAGGGCAAGCCCAAAATGGCCAATGAGTTGGTGATTCTGAAGAAGCAATATACCTTAGACAAAAAGGCTTGGGATAAGGAACAAATTGTAATGAAGGAGGAGAAGACAGAACGGGACAAAAAATTAAACATCTGGAAGAATCACTCTTGGATTATTAGAAGAATGCAAAAGAGAAGATCACAAAGCTAAAGAGTGCCTTGGCCAAGGAGAAAAAGGCTCGCAAAATCACAAAGGCTAAGTCCTTCGAGTATTAGTAGCTCATTCTCATCGAGCATAACAATGACTTCTTGAAAGCATTAAGACAAGCTAAGTTTTATCCTTCAAATTCTTGTTAAAGACATGGACGAGATAGATGTTGAACGAAATGATCCCCCTACTAAAGATCAAAATGTTGAAGATGTCAACCCTAAAATGATAGAGTAGTTTGACTTGATGACAATATTCTTTTAAGTTTTTTTTCTTTTTAATTAAGGCTGAAATGTACGTAAGCCGATTTTGTAATGAATAGCCCATTTAGGGCCTATGAATGAAAATATTATTCTCTTACTACTTATTTACTTTCTCTTTTCGTTCCTTAGCTTCTAATTTCTTTCCATAAAGTGAATACCAAGGCCGATATAAATAAAGTTGTTAGGTGTCATGCTTAATAAACGTCGAAGTAATCATAGTCATTGAAAATTATTTTCCCTTTTTGACAAGAAGCGAGGTGGTTCTTGGCAGGAAACTTCAAAAATGTTCAAATAGGACCTGCTAGGTAGTCAGCAAGGAACTACAAAAGATGTTCAACCAAGACCAACAAGGTAGCTGGTAGGGAACTACGAAAGATCTTCAACTAAGACCAACAAGGTAATCGATTGGGAACTACAAAAGTCGTGCTTAAAGACTTGTAATTTTAAAAGAAAATATAAACAATGTATATATATATATATATATATATATATATATATATATATATATATATATATATATATATATATATATATATATATATATATATATAAGAAACCCCTTATTTTATTGATGAAGAACCTCGTTAAAATCTTATCGGCCAATACCTCGTTTCAACAACCAAATCATATCTAGTGAGGTACAAAAGGGTGGCTTTTTGACTTCGATTATGAACCAAAGTATAAACTTCAATATTAGTCTCAATTCTACAAGAACTAAAGTATAAAACCATTAATAAATAATAAAAAAAGGATTATGCTTCAGTTATTTTAATAATCAAAGCCTAATCCCTTTTTGATTTAAATTATTTTTTAATTTTAAGGGAATAATAGGCTTTGGTTCTCCAAACATATGAAGCCTAATATCCTTAGAATAAAATAATTATTAAAATCAGAAAAGGATTAGGCTTCGGTTGTTACCATAACCGAAGCCTAATACCCTTTAAATTAAATAATTTTTAAATTAGAAAGAGAATAGGCTTTGATTATTACCATAACCAAAGCTTAATACCCCTCCTTTTTATGCTTCGATTTTGGTAATAATCGAAGCATATTCTATGCATTTTTTTAAACAATTTTTTTGTTTTGTTTCTGGTTACATATTAAAGCTGGACAAAATCAAAACCAGTCAGATACAATAATATAAAATCAAACATAACCAATATATATCATAAATGATACCCAAAATTAGCCACATACAACAATATTGTAAAGTCTTAAATAAATCACAAGTAAATGTGTTAAGTACACTACTATACATTTGTATTATGTATTTTGCACAAGCTATCCTTAAATACTTAATGGACATATCAGGAGTTGGTGTATGACTCTTAAATTTCTACACAAAAGACAACAATTTCAATTAGTACATAAAAATACAAAGTTGCAAAGTATTTGATTCAATGCAATTATTACTGTTTCCCAACTAGTTGTAATACGAGCATAAACAACGGTTGTCATCCATTGCATTACATAGTAATCACACTCATATGAGCTAATTTGTTTATTACACTATAATATATGAACACAATTATAAATAATTAAAGAAGAAAAGGTATCAAACATTTATAGATATATGGACCAAAATAGCAAACCTAGAGGGACAACCATGAAAGCTTTTTTTTCCTTAGTAGTTGATTTCCCTTACAAGATGTTATGTCTAACAATTAAATTATGAAAAAGAGAATGTTTTAGGATACACTTATATAACAAAGAAAGTTCACAATATTGAGGTTCTTACTAGTCTATTACATGTCTGAGATGGTAAGGGAGATTTAAGCAAGGAGCAAAACCACACAATAATCTTATCCTTTAGGAAAACCACAAGTAGCTGCTAGTGACGTTTGAATTGGAAATAACTTCATTGTTATACCTTAAAATGAAGTATTATAATTACAAGTTACCAAACTACACTTATGCAGCAATATAAGGGCCAAAATATATTTGTTTCCCCCATTCAAAGCATTTGGTGATGTATACTTGGATGTCATAAAACGTATTGCCTTCATGAGTGAGTTGGGGGTCTATGAACCCATATAAATCACATTCGACCCTATATTGTTATTGACTCCAAACATATACCTGAACACAACATTTATTCGATCTAAGTAATTAGATAAATCAATTAAATATAAAGAATGGTTCAGAGACTTACATCATCCATAACTGAATAAGGCTAATAGTTAGTTCTTTTGTCCTCGATGCAAGCTCTAAGACATATTGCTTATGCAAGTACAATAAGATATCATTTTCTCTCCCAAATACACCAGAATCTCATGGAACCAACATCGACTCAACGCTTATGATTTCATGAAGCTGGTGTAATGCGCCAAGAGGATCGTTCATATATAAAGAAATCTTCTTGGTTTTAGGACTTTCCTCTCGATATGACTATTGTTACATGAAAAAAAAAAGTTAAGTCCAAACATAAATAACATGTAAACTTAAAAATTGAGTAATGTATGGAGGATTTGGGAGTCCGTATCGAGGATCAGAAATAGAATCAACCAAATCTCTCGGCCAAGCGAGGAAAGATTGAAATGCATCTGCCGCAATATATACCTCATTTGTTGGCACAGGAACCAAATAATTTGGTACCGTGACCTTAATCTCATTGTTTGATAGCTCCATACCATGAAAAATTGTGGCTACCTCAAATATTGTTCCACGGAGCACTAGTGTCCTCCCTATAACATCAAAAACATATAGTTGACATGGACAATTATCATCCATGTCATCCGCTAGAAGGGATTGAGCTAAACTACTCCATTTTTCTGTTTTTACTTGTTAGAGACAATGTTGATGTTATTTTATTAAAGAACAATTATTAAATTCATAACTTAAAAATGATTCTTAATTTTACCTATAGGAGGCACAAAAGGTTCTAGTGGAGGAGATACTTGCGAAAAAAAGCCATAACTATCGAACTGCTCTAGAATTGGCACATAACCCTTTCAGTCACTTGCTCTGTGACTTCATCATAGAGTTTCACTCTAACCTTCTTAATGATTTTCTCCATCAACCTTTCTTCATACTTAGCATTGTGTGTGCACGAAGACTGGTGTGAGGAGCCTCCAAAATATTGGCAAATGCCGACTCTTGATCCACCAACACGCACACGATCAGGGTGCTTAGGTTGTCCAATTGTAGTAGCAGAAATGTCATGACGACCTTCTAGAGTGAAAGTACCTTGGGAGCTCTTCTCAACCAAGGAGTCTTGCAACATAACAAAAGAAATTTAAGATTTAATCTGTATAAAATCATATTACTATTGAAATAAGAAGTTAAATCTTACAATTTTTCCAGAGATTTGTCATGCGATGTTAGAAGTGTAAGAGCTCGATCATCGTAGACAGACTAACTTTCACTTTTCATCATGGGTTGGTGGTGGAGGCAGTTGTGGACAATCATCCTTAAAAGGTGTGGGCCTAGCTTTTTCTTTTTCCTTCATTTTCTTCTCTTCAAGTTTTCTATACCCATCACAGGACAATAAGTGTGGGCTTTTATTTTGAGTACTTATCCCTTGACCTTTTGTCCTCACATTTTGTAACATATGAAGTCCATTTTATGAATTAGTTCAACCTGTACACAATTATCAATAGGGAAATGGATGATTTCGAGTAGACTAACCTAGGTCTTCATCAATTTCCTTATATTTGACACATGGATTTTCATTCTTTTTAGTTTCAAAGATATATCTAGACATCAATTTTGTCTTAAAACCACAAAATTTATCAACGATCAAAGATAGACATTTATTTTTAAGCGTTGCCACATTTAGAATATCAAATATCATCTGTAATAAAGAAAATGCACATCAACATTATTTAAGAAATTATCAATATAATCAAACTATAAATTCAATAACCTTAATTAATTTACTAATAAATCTTGCCATATCATGTTCTGATCAACCTTAGATACATGATTGAAAGATAGATTAAGGATGAATATTATGTATGTGTCAATACTCCTAAATAGCTTCTAAGGACGTCTTCATAAGGACCAGAAGCCACACTAGTGATAACATCACTAACAACATGTCTCTTCTCACCACTAGTTCGTCTCATTAGGAGTTGTCTCAATCTAATGGCTCCTCTGGTGGGTCTAGTAAGTGGTCTTTCATTCTCTAATGAATTTTGATGGTCAGCCATACATTTGTTAAAAGAAAAAAAGCACAAAAGATCAATAAGAAACATATAACATATAACATATTATTTAACAAAACACATAAATTTATACAAGAATATGTAATTCATACATAAAGTTATGGACTGGCATATATAAATTCCTTCATTGTGATCTTCCCAAATTGCAATTACATCGTCAACTACAATGTCTTCATCAAAATTTATCATTGTTTTAAATGGATGGGTGTCAACAATATGAAGATTACTCATATTCTCTTCATTAATATTAATTTTCTTTTCCTTGAATAGTGACATACTAATGATAGACGCATGATGCTTTACATAAAAAACTTGAGATGTTTATTGTTCCATGATAAAGGGCTCGCCTTGATAACCCACCTTTCGAAACTCAACGAAAGTCATACCTAATTCATCCATTTTAACACCACTTTTATTGTCAACCCACTTACATTTGAATACTAGAGTAGTAAACATAGTATAATCAACCATACATATCTCTTTTATTATACCATAGTACGTCATTGATCCAAATACTGAATTTTGATCTTTGGATGTGAAAAGTTGTGGTGACTCAGCTTCAAGACTGACTCCACTATTTTGTATTGTGCTTTTATCATCCAAACAATGTGTAATTATTAGTTTCGTAATTTGTATAACATATGACATCAAATGTAAATCCATTTGCTAGCTACATCAAAGTCTTAGAAGATTATGAATCTTTCAAAACCTAAGATTTAAACCAAGGCATTTAAGTTCTATTATGCTCCATCAACTGCCACTTCTTTGATTGTCTCAAATTATTCTCCTTCATAGTGGCTTTTTGTGCAAATAAGTAAGGGATCATCTCATTTATGTTGTTCAATATGTATAAATGTGCTTGCAACAGAGTCTTTGGTTACCATATTCACACCTCAGAGTTTCTTACTTATAGAACACATGTACAACCATGATTTGCGAGGAACTCCTATCGGATTTTCTTTTGTCGTATAATCTAAACAAAACTCAATACTTTCTTTAGAAATATACCTTTCAATCATTGAAGCTTCTAGACGATATTGATTTTTCATATACCTTTTCAAAGTATTCAAATAATGTTTGATAGGATACATCCATCTTAGGTATATACTAACTTGATTTCTCTTACCAAATGAGCAAGCAAATGTACCACGATGTTAAAAAAGGATGGAGGAAAAAACATCTCCAACTAACACAAAACGATAATAATCTTGCCTTGAAGTTCATCTAACTTTACAAGATCAATGACTTTACAACAAATTGAAGAGAAAAATGAACACAAACTAGTTACAATTTGTCTAACATGTTTTGGTAAAACTCCATGAATAGCCACTAGTAACAATTGTTGCATTAATATGTGACAATTGTGAGCTTCAGGCTAACAAGCTTCAAGTCATACATCAACACTAAACTCTTAATATTTGAATAGTATCCTTGTGGTACCTTGACACTCTTTAGACAAAGGAAAAAACTTATCTTCTCTTGTTTGGACATAGTGTAATATGTAGGTGAAAAATAAGTATTCTTACCAACCTCCCTTGGTGATAAGTCTTCTCGGATCTTTCATTCAAGCAAATTCAAACAAGCATTTACTCCATCTTTTGTCTTTCCCTAAATGTTAAGTGGTGTACTAATCAAGATATCACACACAATATTCTCTACATGCATTACATTTATGCAATGTGTAACCTCAAACTTGACCAATATGGAAGATCAAAGAATATTTATTTTTTCTTCTAATGGCTCATTATAGATAACTTCTTGGACGTTTTCCCGAATACATGGTGCTTTGTTAACTTTTTCATGAATTTGAAGCCTAGTCAATAGAGTTGGTGCATCGTCATTCTCTTGATGTCCATTAAATGCTTTTTTTAACCTTCAATAAGGATTATTAAATTGTACAAATCTCCAATGACTTAGATATACTCTCTTCCTTTTGTTTTTAATTGATGAGCTAAAATGTTTTCTTCACATATAGGATATGTTTTATAACCTTTGACACCTTACCCTCACAAATTATCATAAGTTGAAAATTCATTAATGGTACAAAATAACATTGCATGCATCATGAAATTTGAAGAAGCAAACACATCAAATATTTCAATCCTATCAACCTACAACAACTTCAAGTCTTCAACTAGTGCATTGAGATAAACATCTATGTCATTTCCATACTTCCTTGGACAAGATATCATCATAGAATACATCATGTACTTTCGCTTCATGCACAATCTAGGAGATAAGTTGTAATAAATAATATAACGGACCAATGATTGTGGTTGATACTTAAATTACCAAATGGATTCATCCATTGCTAGCTAAAGAAACCGAAGATTTCTACATTCTTGACCTAATTGGGGGAATTCATATCAATATTATTCCATTGCATATAATCAGATGGATAAAGAAGCAATTTGTTACACCTTCTCTCATGTGCATGGCATCTAAGGTGTTGAGTTTGCAAACAAACACTTAAGAATAAGCACAATTGGAAAGTACCCAAACTACTTTCAAAGCGATACCATCATTTTTCTATCTTACCATTATTTTCATTGTTATTTTTCTGCTTGTATCGTGATAACCCACACTTCGGACAATTTTTAACACCTTCAAATTCTTTCTTATATATTATGCGATCATTAGGACATGCATGTATTAGTCAAAGAACTTTCTTGGCATCATAATTACTAGTGGGTAATGTATTTCCATTTGGAAGCATTTCATTCAATAACACAATAATTTTGTGAAACTCTTATCGGTCCATCCATCGATCGCCTTCAAATCCATGAGCCTTAACACTGCTGAAAACCATGTGAACTTATTTGAACCGACATGCAACGGAGTCTCCGCATTAGTAGACATCATCTCATACACATATGCTAAGGCAAAAGTTTTTGCACCAACATTGTGAATCTTGTCCTCTAATTTATCTTCTTCCAACAAATCTTCCATGGTGGAATCGACAACAGGTTCAGTTCAAGAGACAGTTGGGAAGTTTATTAATTCGATGTGTCATGTCCATGTTGTATAACTTCGATGTAAACCATCACAAATAAGGTGTCCCCTAATTTCGATTGCTTTCAACTTTCTTCCATTCAAAAAGTTGACACAAGGACATATAAACTTCACTTCATTATTAATGCGTGATGAATTAATCGAATCTCGATCCATGCGTATATATACTGAAATTGTTCACACAATTTCAGTAATATGTAAAAGATTGAGGACCTCACTTATGTATTCAAGGTGAAACCCTATCCCATTCAAGAAGATTCACTTTTTTTAGTTTATTCCTACAAATCAATTTTCAACAACATATCTTAAATTTCATGAAATTTTGCCAACATTTCACATTGGTCTTCAGGTTACAGAAAATGAAAGTGATTACTAACACAATCAAATATGTATTTGAAGATCAATACAAAATATAGTTTGCAAATAGTCGTGAATTTTAAGTCATGCATATTAATATTAATATATATATATATATATATATATATATATATATATATATATATATATATATATATATATATATATATATATATATATATATATATATATATATATATATATATATATATGCACTATAAACTATGAAAAAGAGATTAATCTTCTTAAACTGTCCAATCGAACAATTCAAGATTCAATACATAATTAGTATTGTCTCCTCTTATATTAATTTTATAAAAATACAATTTCTTCATAAAACTTGAAGGCAGTAAATAATTTTTGTATTAAATCTCAAACGGGAAACTAAGACTAATTCAATAACAATCTTAGATAAACAAAAATTAAGCATGTATAATTAGGAATTGTATAAAAAAATAATAATGCAGCATATATCAAACATACAAAAAAAAAACACATTAAACATAATAAAGCATACTTTAATATAAAAATACAAAAAAAATTTAAAACATTTATAAAAAATTAAATTTTTTATGAACTTGGGAGTGCAAAACAAGTTGGAACCGTAGGGCTTTCAAATGTCTGGAGTACCGAGTGATGAATTGCACCTACACAGTGAAGAACCTAAACAAAAATAATTGCATTAGACACCAAGAATTAACAAAACAATAAAAAAAACACATGATCATGAGTGGAACCTCTTGTACTTTCAAAATGGGAAGAAAAGGGAGGGAGAAAAGTGGCAGTGGCGTAGCAGCATCAAGGAGAGTGGAGGAAGATAAGGGATGGGAGGGGAGTGGCGGCGTGATAGCAATGGTGACGGTTATGGTTTTGCGATTACCAGAACGAAAAAGGGAAGGGAAGGGAGGAGAGTGGTGACGAAACGACAATGCATGTGGAAGAGTGTGGAGGAAGGGAGCAAATTGATCGAAAACGACAAGAAAGGGAGGTGAGTGGAGGAGTGTCCAAAACGGCATTCGCAGTGTCACAACAAAGCAATGGAGGAAGAGAGAACATTGGCGCCTTCGTAAAATTTCCTCTAAATTTACCATAGATAGCCCTTTAGGCTTTGACTATTTGTAAAATTTACTTATATTCAAATATGCTTCAGTTCTGCTAATAACCGTAACCTAAAAAATGCTACTAATATATATATATATATATATATATATATATATATATATATATATATATATATATATTAGTGATAATTTTGAAATTTTCTTTTAACTTTTAGGTTTCGATTCCATACCATCGAAGTATATAAATTTTATAACCTTCAATTTTTCAATAATCGAAACCTATGTATATAACTAAAATAAAACAATTTAAAAAAAATGATAATTTTGAAATTTTTGTGAAATTATTGATTTCGATTCCTATAAAACCGAAGTAAATATAACATATATGATTTGATTCCTGTGAAATTCAAACCTAAAAATTCGAGAAAATTTCAAAAATTTTACCACGTTTGTTTTTATATGTTCCGTTTTTCTAAAATCGAAGCAAGACAAATTTAAAAGGCAAAACGGCACAAGTATTTTTGACCATGTATAAATTTTTTTAGTAGACAAGTTATTATTATTATTATTATTATTATTATTATTATTATTATTATTATTATTATTATTATTATTATTATTATTATTATTATCTCTGTTAGTAATTTCGATATTTTGAGCATGTATATAAATTTTGTAACAGGTGCAAATATTATATTATTATTATTATTTTAACATGATAAGAATTTTTCATTTCAGAAACATTTTATGGTAATAATTTGATAGACATGGGTTCTTTGACGCTGGTTTTTATTATACTTCCATTTCATACTTATAATATTATTATTTTACTTCAAAAAGATTTATTTTTATTTATTAAATATAGTATTTTGTTAATAAAAGGAAAAGTCAAATGGAAGTAAGAAAAGTTGGGTGTCAAAATACAATTTTTCTAATTTGATTGAAGTGAAAGACAGCTGGATTCAGTGACAGGAAAATTCACAGTTTCAGAAATGGTGTTTTCTCAAACTGCCCTATAGTGAACTGCAAATTGAACTCCCAGAGTTTTACTTTTCCTTTGGATTCTTCAACTCCACACACACACACATCAACTGAACTTAGGCTTCATTTTGAGGTAGAAGAGAAACCATTTATTTGCAGTTAAGTTGTAGTTATCATTTATTCAGTTTAATATTATTTTCCCAGTCAATCTTAATCCGATGAACAAATACAAATTTCTAGAAAAATATAAACAGACAACAAAACTGAGAAATTAAATTATAAGACAAAATTTGCAGAATCAGCTACTTAATATATATATATATATATATATATATATATATATATATATATATATAAGTACTATATTTATAAAGCATAAGTATAGAAAAATAGTCCAAACTAATTAGACAGCATAAGAGTTACATTAAAAGCGGTGGTGCCTTCCAATGATGTGGTTCTCAACCTTGTCTTCTATGTCTTGACTATTGATAATTTCTCTTCTTTCCATTCCTAGAAAGATGGGAAAATGGTTCCTCCAACTTCATTGAATAGTGTTGTGGAGAGCATTTGGTCCACTTCAGCTTCCACATCAGTTCTCTTTGCAAATCTACCCTTGATGCGTGGTCTTGTTTCTGCATAAGCCTTCCTTGAGGCATACCTTATTTTCTTTTCAAACTTTCTTGTCTTCTTTTTCTCCCTATATCTTAGGACTCTGGCCTCTCTGTCCAGTGGTGTAAGATGTGAAGGCATGGGAAGGGGAGGAAATAGGTCACTTGTCCCTATTGGTGACTTTGAATACGACACTGAGATGTCACTTATTGTTGATTCTGGGACTACACCAACTTCCATTGATGAAACTGATACCTGAATTACCAACAACAAAAGGTTATTATAAAGCACACACTGTAACAAGAACAAAAAGGATCAGATGTTGGTGACAAATTTTGTAAACTGAATGCTAATGGCTGACCAATTTTGTGAAACTGATGTTGTTGGTTTCACATCTCAGAAACAAGAGACGATGAAAAGAAGAGAAAAATGAGAAAAAACGAAAATTTGAGAGAAGTAATGGATATATGATACAAGAAAGGAGAAAATACAAAAGGAGGAAATGCAAAAGAGAAAAATTATAAAAGAGAGGTGTTAACAGATTAATCCCCCACCAATTTTTTGGCTTTAAGAGGCTCATTATTTGTGTTGAAGCTTCAGAGTTAAGGGAATTTAACACACAATTGATGAAATTGTGTTGAAATGAGATGGGAAACAAAGTTTAGGGATGAAAATTGGTGAAAAAAGTTACCCTTCAAAGTATGTGTTTAGAAGGAGTCGCAGCTAGAACTAGCTAGCGAATACAAGAAACAGTAAAAAGGGTAAAACTCATGTTAACGACAAAAAAATGTCACTCAGAGACAGAAAAGTGAACGAAAAAGGGTAGTCAAAGAAATATGAAACATTTTGAAATGAATAAGAGTAACATGGGAAAGGAACTACAGCAGTTACTGCTTCTAAATCCCACTTTGGTTCCAACCAAGGTTTCAAAAATGGGTATGTGAGTGAAATTTCGACTACAACATCAATGTTTTAGACTTTTCACCATAAAAGATTGGTACTGCAATTTAAGACCTTTTCTGATAAAGTACAATTCAATTGATGAATAAAGAGTTTGAAAGAAGAAAAAGTAGAATTCAAAAAGCCCTTGTTAGAAGAAGTAAGATGAAGATCCTTACACTTTGGCTAATAGAACCATCGTAACTGAACCCAGCTTTTGATGAGTCGAATTCCAAACCCGGTTGAAAGTGCTGCGATTGTTGCAGCACCTGAACTGGAACCACGGCATAGTTCTGAGGAACAGTGTTGTAGTTCTGCTGCTGCTGAAAAACGTTGCTAAACTGGTTATGGTGACCGCACGAGTTACAATCCACAAGGTTGTCCAAAAACTCATCACCGTACAAAAAACCATTCTCCTCCTCCTCGTTACCCTTCAAAGGATGTGGTAACAACCACGAAGCAGCTTCAATCTCATCATCGTACTCATCGAAAACTTCTTCCTCTTCCTCTTCCACCTCGTTCACGAAACCGTGCTCCGGTTCGTGATCTGGTTCTACCAAGAGGGAACCCGAAATGGGGAGAATTGGAACACGGTGGTGGCGGCTGGCGAGAGGGTTCGCTGAGTGAATGTCAGCATCACACGAAGAACAAAGAGAAGCTGCGTCAGCTTTGCAAAGAAACGCTGCGGGAGCACGTTCACACGCTTCACACACCCACACACGCTCGTGCCTTGAGGCCACACGGTTGGCTGCATGGACACGAGCATCACAGGAGGAACACAGGTATGCTGAGTCTGCATGGCAGTAGACTATGCATGGAGCTGACCGGCACGTGTCGCAGACGCGTGACCAGGTGCTGGAGCTGCCACCAACACCAACGTTGTTGGTGCCTTCCTTCAACATGTTGTGTGTTGAAATATTGTATGAGGGGTGGAGTAGTGTTTGTACTTGGTTGGTTTTTGTGTGTGTTTTGGAGAAAAAAGGGAAGTGAAGAGGGTTTGTGTGTTGAGTTTGGAAGTGAAGTGAGTTTGAGTGAAGAGTTGAGTTCAGTGAGCCGAACCAAGTAGTGTTGGGGGAGAATCAAGGGTGCCATCGTGGCAGAAAGTTAGTGGCTTACAAAAGTTCTTGCTTATCTAGTGGTTGGTTGTGTTTCAGGGTCACCAAAAGCAAAGAACAACAGGTTTTGATTGTTTTTTCAGTGTAATCAGTGTTACCAAGTATCAACTCTAGATATATACATGATGGAAAAAATCAGTTTTTTCAGTTTAATGATTACTAGTTTCAAGTATTAATCTTTCCCTATACAACTTCATCAAACACTTAGAAAAAGTGCTGAGGATTTCCTTGATTGACAGTACTAAAATAATAGGAGATGGGGTTTTGTTTTGGAATCATTAAAGAGATGTCTTATATTGCTTCTTTGCCTTTTGGAATCATTAAAGAGATGTTGAAGCCTTTGTTCATGCTGTTATGATGGCACAACTTGGAGACATGTGTCAATTTGGGTCCAGGTAGATTCTATAGGCATGCAATGCAACAGTCAAAATCTCAAGTTATACTCCTTAATATATGCTCTTCTCTTAGTAAATTTGTGAAAGGATTTAACCACTGCGTGAAGATAAGTAATTAGCTATGTATAGAGTGTGGAGTGTGTATATATGACTGTGACATATGAATCTTCGTCTCAGTGGGGAAGCAAGTGACATGTAGCACTAAAAATTTAACAAATGCCGTTGCAGATATAGATCATTGCAATGTTCCAAACCATTATAGCCTTAAATCTAAAGCGAAATAGTTCAAGTGAAAATGTGCAATGTCTTTATCACACAATGGGAATAAAGCAATCTCTTGGGTGTTTGTTCTGCATGTATCTCGTTCCTTCCCTAAAGATTAAAAGTGCACACACTTTTTCGGACCACTTACTTCACTCAATGACTTCGAACTAAGGACTACTTTACCATTTCGACAACCTTATTTCAAACTCAACTGCAACATAGTATTACTGTTCTTACCAACAACTTTTACAACACTGGTGTTTCTTATTATTCTGTGAGGATCAGACATATTAATCTTTGGAACACTCAAAGCTATATTTAAGTGAAGTAAACAATAAAGAAAACACAAGGTTGTAATAATATTTTTCTTCTTTTAAGTATTTGGCACTCCAATATATACATTGTTTGAGGACAAGAAAGATGGGCAGAGAAAAGGGAAAGTAATAGATATGGAAGAACATGGAAGTGACATATATGCACTTTAGTGTACAAAGAGGGTGTTGGAATATTCCAACAACTCAAGCCTTTGCAGTGTGCAGCAGCAGCTCTGTGGTGTCACTGTTTTGCAGCCATGAAACGTGAATCTTCCTCTTTGTGGAGGAGAATGGCGAGTGGTAAAGGTAACATGTAACCAATGGCATTGCAGATACAGATTATTCTGATATTCGAAAGACCATGACAGCCCCTTGTTTAAAGTCACTAAGTTCAGTGCAGTGTGAGATTACTATAACATATTCTCATAACACAATGGATGAAAACTAAGCATTGTGATTCATTCGTTCATGGTAGAGTTTGTCAAACCTTGATTTCACTCTTTCACGTGTGTTGTTCTTTTTGTGAAATATTCATTTCCACGATGGCTAAAAGTGCAGCTAAACTGTTCTTTTACACTTTCATTCACACATGTGGCAATATGCCATTTAGAAAGAGTGCAAAAGATTAACCATATATGCTTCGGAGGCTCTTATTGATGCCCCTGGGGCTCACACCATGATGAAGAAAAATATTAGTATTATCATATTTGTAATTCCTTTTCAGCCTACAAATATGGGAATTAAAGCATTAGTGTTATGTTCATATTTATATATTTTCTCCAAATCCAAATGTAGGTCCCCCACATATATATAGGTACATACATCGAGCTTGTTAACCTGACCCAACCCACTGCTTAAAAGGTCCACCGGATTAAAAAAATAATCACAAAAAACGCTTAAAAGTTTCTAGATCAGGACCAATCCAATAATAATTAAAACTGAAAATAAAATAAAAAATAAAAAATAACATTTATTGGAAAAAGATTTTGCTTTTATGAAAAACACATTCAAATCTAACTCATGTCGGTTTTGGTCTAGCTCACACTGAATTGGGTCGAAATCGAGTATTTTGAATTAAGTTGGGTTTACATCAAACAATGTCCAAATCAGATTATATCAAGTCAAGTTGACATGAACCTAACCTACACTAATGCAATTTTGGGATTTTACCTCACGTTATAGGCTTTGGTTATCACAAAATTAAAGCATATAATTGTGTTATGGCATTTTTTAAATTTCTGCTAACTTTTCTACCTCGGTTCCTCAAATACTCGAAGCAAAATATGTTTTGTTTGCCTCGGTTACTAAATACATGCTGCCATAAAGCTTTATAGGCTTCGGTTTCACTAACCCGAAGAAAAAAAGTTCGTTGATATTTCAAAATTGCCACTAGGAGAGTGACATTTGGCCTTGGGTGGAATTGAATCGGTGCCAAAAGCCCTATTTTGCCTAAGTTAAAAATTGAAGAGAGGAAATATACCTAATTAGGGACTTTAAAACACGAATGCACTATTCTCCGTCTTCCACAGTGTTGCACCTTCGTTTTTTCTCCTCTGATTCGCGCCTCCGTCAACAGTCGCCATCGTCCAGCCTCCTTTCGCACTGTCAGCCACCGTCGAGCCTCCTTCCACGTTGTCGTGATCATTTGAGTTCCACGATAGCCACTAGTTCATCCCTCATGTTGCTCCTTCATCAGAACTCCGACAAACCCTTTGTTTAACCACGACGCAACACCATCTCTGCATCAACCAGCCACCTTCAGCCTTGATAGAGCAATATCCTCCATGCGAGCCATTGCACAACAGATCGAGCCACCGTGACACCTCCATGGCAGTGCTCGTCACAAGCCCATGCAAATGACGAAACAGACACTATGAAAGCACCAACAGGTTTGAAAACGAAAGTGAAACCACGAGCTCCACTATCAACCACGTTGCTTGAAATGTAGCAAAGTGCAATGTGAACACAAACCTCCATTGTTGTCACTCACCAATGTTGGAATGAAACCCTAATGGGGGAGAGAGATGTAGTGCTACATGTCAAACTCTATATGGTTTCAGTTTTCAAAAGAACCGAGCCATAATGGGGGGTTTCTGCTTCGGTTCAGACCCAAGGCCAAAAGCTGACCCTTTTTGGCATCGGCCTTATATGCCTCGATTTTAGAACCGGGGACGAATGAAAAAATTAATTGCGGCCAAATCTCCTTCCGACACTAGTGCTAAATTAAGTCAGGGTCGAACCTAAGTTAGGGTCGGTCAAGCTCAAGCTAGGTCAAGTAGAGTTGGACCAAGGTTTGTACCCAAGTCAGGTTCAATGGAGTCAGGTCAAGTTAGGCCTTAGCCAGTAAAAGTTTGGTCAAGTTGGGCCTAAGAAATATAATGTTGGTTCTATTTGAGCCTAAGTCAAGCTATGTTCAGTTAAGCACAAGCAAGTTGGGTTGGGTTGAACCCAAGTCAAGTTGAACTGGGTAGGGTTTGACCTATAAGTTAGTTTGAATTAGGTCATGGTAAGCTCATGTTAGGTTGTGTTGGGCCTAACCTTGTTCAAGATAAAGTCAAGCTTGGTCAAGTTAGGTCGAACTGAATTCAAGTCAAGGTGATGTCAGATTGAGTTGTGTTGGTTTAACTCAAATAAATGTCTAGTTGAGTTTGGTCATAGTCATGTAAAGTCTAGCCAAATCAAGTCAAGTTGACCCAGATAAATTAGGTTGGACCCCTAACCTTAACCTTATAATTAAGTTGAAAACAATAAAAAATAATTACAGTCAATTTACAATTATTATGAAATTAATATTTAAGTATCAATTTGAAATTTAGGATATTTAAATTTTGAACAATAATTAAGAATTAATTGAAGTCTTATTTTGAAACCACACTGAGCTTTACCCTAACTCATTTTATGTGAAACCTTTCGAAGTTGAAATTTTTTTTCAAATTATCGTGAATCAATAAAAATGAGCTACTTCTAAGACTAGGTTGAAATTTACTCATATGTCATTACATTCACAACTCTAAATATATTACAGTTTTAATATTTAAAATTATATTATGTGTTAGTAAATCAAGCTCTCTTGAATAATTGATTAACGTTTATATGTTGTTATTGTTCCATTCATTCAATTAACAATATAGTTTATAGACTCACATATTTCTTATTGCCATACTCAAAACAAACAAAAACGGCTATAAACAACTCAAAGCGGGTAACACTTTAACTACCCATAAGACTCTAAGGTCTAATACATTAACTACTTTTAAGACTCCAACGAATAATTCATTAACTATCTATAACACTTCAATGCCTAATTAATTTAAGTTTATTCTAAACCCAATAAAATTCCCCTACAAACTTAAATGCTTCTTTTATTATTTATCTCGATTCTTCTATTCTTCATCATGACTTCCCATGTGCAGTAACTTCTCTCATATTGTGCTTGCTCTTTTGATGATTGACCGGGATCTTCACTATCTGGATGGCTAAATTATTCCTTATTTTAGCTAACTTCTTCTTAACCTTGGTTGACTTGTCCCTAATCGGGTTCTTTTTTGTCTTCGTGGTCGACTTGTCATTAACTAGGTTCCTGTCAGTAAGTCGAGCTCCTTTTGAGGGATCAAAAATCCCCACTCCCACTTCACATCAAACTCGTCATCCATTTCAATTCATCACTTCTCATCTATTACTTCCAATGTAGCTCTTAGATCCTTTTTCGGCACGCAATTATTCTTGCAATCTTGAAAGATCTTGTTCAAATTCCAAGCGCCACTTATGCAAAGCTTATTTTCTTCTCTCTTAGCTTGCCAGTAAAATTGCATTACCTTTAACCTCCTTTTAAACTCTTTGTTGCAAATAACTTTTTGCAATCTCTAACCTTTGAATTACTAGCTCATCTCTGCATATGTGTGCAAGATATTTAAGTAGTAAGGACACACCACCAAGTTATCTAAGCTTTCCACTTGCTCCATTGACTTATCCAAGTTATCTACATGTTTCACCAAGCTACTTGAGCTCCCCATGGCCATCGGGCTTTTTCGAGTTATTCATTTTCTCTAGTGAGTTATTCAGGCTTTCCACATGCTCCACTAAGTTATCTAAGTTCTGCACTTGTTCCATCGAGGTCTATGTGCCCCTCTCTGAGTTGTTCGAATGCACCACTAATCTATCAGAATTTCTGGTAGACCTATTAACACTATTCTACTATCTTATCTAATTCTGCATGTTGTTCGACTTTCTTGTAGAATCTCCACGTTATTTGGCCTTCTTGTTGAGTTTTCCACTCACTTGTGCTCAACCCCCAAGCTACATGCCACCATCAACAACACCGCTTTTTTTTTAACTTATGTTGTGAGGTTGATTTTTTCTTATTTTCATTAGATAGCCATTTTTTAGTAAAATGTTCGACCTTATCACAACTAAAGCACTTATCCAAGTAGCACTCTTTAGCATAATATTTATACTTGTCATGCATAAAGCACTCAACATTTGACTTGCTCAACCGACCTCCTTTTCACGAACTTCGTCCTCTTTCGCACCAATTTTTTTGGTTGGTTTGTTCTCTCTCCTCTTCTTGTCCTCAGCTTCTACTACTAGGACTTCTTTCTCTTCCTCCTCAGTATCGTCCTCTAGCTTGAGTGTTTTGAGCTTTCTCATCTTTAATTGATGCCTTCATTTGAAGTGCATGATCTAGTGGCTCTGCCTTCCTCTTTCGCTACTTGTGCGCCTCAAGAGACCTGATAAGCTTTTTAACCATGAGCATTTATAGATCCTTCGACTCCTAAATTACGCATACCACATTCTCAAAGTCAATTGTCAAAGGTCTCAAAATATTCTCCACAACTTGGCTAACGGGCAATTCCTCTCCATTTCTGCCAAGTTGGTTCGTCATGGTTTCAACTCGAGTTATGTACTTGGCTACTCCTTCTATCTCCTTTATTCTTATGCTTTCCAACGCACCTCTGAGTGTTTGAAGCCACCTACTTCACTCAATCATCCCTTTATATGCCTTCTCTAGAATGTCTCACATTTCTTTTAAAGATTTTTGCACTTGCAATCTTCGCAAAGACAGACTCGTCCATGGCTCGGTACAAAATCTACAAAGATGCCTTGTCCTTTTTACGCGCTGCTCTCAAGGCATTCATTTGGGATTTCGATCAAATCTTGGTGTTTTCTAGTTTTGCATGACCATTTTCTACCACCTCCCAATTTTCTTGGAAGTCAAGAAGAACCTTCATTTTGAGATTCCAATTGTTATAGTTGACCGTCTTTATCAACTTGGGCAAGGACAAACTCTTTGTAAGACTAGTCATCTCTCACTTTCTTTCTTGTCTAAATTCAAGCTAACTGCTTTGATACCACTTTGTAAGCAAATCAAGCTTGCTCACTACAAGAAAACTTCTAAATAGTGACCAATTTTAGTGACCAATAATTATTAGTAACTATAGTGACCAATTTAGATACCAATTTACAAAACTTAAAATTATTGGTTACTAAAATAATCACTATTATAAATAACAAATTATAATTGGTCACTAAATTGGTCTTAAAAATTAGCTACCATGGCTTTGGCTACCAAAGAAAATTGGTCAATAAAAATTAGCTACCTAGGTTTTGCCTAGCAAAATGACTTAATTTCTAAATTAGTGTCTAATTAATTAGTGATCAATTTAGTGACCAATTATTATTTTTTGTTTATAATAGTGACTATTTTAGTAACCAATAATTTTAAATTGTAAATCGGTATCTAAATGTTTTACTATAGTGACTAATTTTTTTTGTTTCTAAAATTGGTTTCTAATTTTGGATTTTCTTGTACTGGTTGTGAATAATTTGATTCATGTTTATTTGTTGTCATTGTTCCATTCATGCAATTAATAATACAATTTATAGACTCATATTTTTTTACCATTGTACTCAAAATAGACAAAAATGGCTATAAAACGCCTCAATACAGATAACACATTAACTATCCATAAGACTCTACCAGCTAATATATTAAGTACTCTTAACACTCCAACAACATATTCATTAACTACCTATAATACTTCAATTGCTAATTCATTAACAATATAGTTTATAGACTCACATATTTCTTATTGTGGTACTCAAAATAGACAAAAATGGCTATAAACAGGTAACACTTTAACCACCTATAAGACTCTAAGGTCTAATACATTAACTACTCTTAAGACTCCAAAGACTAATTTATTAACTATCTATAAAACTTCAACTGCTAATTGATTTCATATTATTCTAATGTTTGGAGTACCAAGTGATGAATTGCGCCTACACAATGAAGAACCTAAACAAAAATAATTGCATTAGACACCAAGAATTAAGAAAATAATAAAAAACAAACACATGATCATGAGTGAACCTCTTGTACTTTCAAAATGGGAAGAAAAGGGAAGGAGAAAAGTGGCGATGGCAGTAGCAGCATGGAGGAGAGTTGAGGGAAGAGAAAGGATGGGAGCGAAGTGGCGGCGTGACAGCAATGGCGACAGTTCTAGTTTTGCGATTACCAAAATGAAAAAGGAAAGGGAAGGGAGGAGAGTGGTGGCGAAGCAACGCATGTGGAAGAGTGTGGAGGAAAGGAGCAAATTGATCAACAACGACAAGGAAGGGAGGTGAGTGGAGGAGTGTGCAAAACGGTGTTCGCAGTGTCATAACAAACCAATGGAGGAAGAGAGAACATTAGCACCTTTAAAATTTCGTCTAAATTTACCCTAGATAACCCTTTAGACTTTGGCTATTTGTAAAATTTAGACTTATATTCTAATAGACTTCAGTTTTACTAATAACCATAGCCTAAAGAATGCTACTAATTAATATATATATATATATATATATATATATATATATATATATATATATATATATATATATATATATATATATTTCGATAATTTTGAAATTTTTTTTAACTTTAAGTTCGATTCCTTACCATCGAAGCATATAAATTTTATAAACTTTGATTTTTCAATAATCGAAATCTATATCTCTTGCTCAGATAAAATAATTTAAAATATATATATATATATATATATATATATATATAATTTTAAAATTTTTCCGAATTTATGGGCTTCGGTTCTTATAGAACCAAAGTATATATAACATCCAAGTATATAAGACAAATTTAAAAGGCAAAACACGAGTATTTTTGAATTTTTTGACCATGTATAAATTTTCTTAACAGACACATTATTATTATTATTATTATTATTATTATCTCTCTTAGTAATTTCGATATTTTGAGTATGTATAAATTTTTTAACAGGAGCAAATATTATATTATTATTATTATTATTTTAACATGATTAGAATTTTTCATTTCAGAAATATTTTATGGTAATAATTTGATAGACTTGGGTTCTTTGACGCTGTTTTTTATTATACTTCCATTTCATACTTATAATATTATTATTTTACTTCAAAATTTTATTTATATTTATTAAATATAATATTTTGTTAATAAAAGGAAGAGTCAAATGGAAGGAAGAGGAAACTTGGGTGTCAAAATACAATTTTTTTCTAATTTGATTGAAGTGAAAGACATGGAAAATTCACAGTTTCAGAAATGGTGTTGCTCGAACTGCCCTATAGTGAACTGCAAATTGAACTCCCAGAGTTTTACTTTTCCTTTGGATTCTTCAACTCCACACACACACACATCAACTGAACTTAGGCTTCATTTTGAGGTAGAAGAGAAACCATTTATTTGCAGTTAAGTTGTAGTTATCATTTATTCAGTTTAATATTATTTTCCCAGTCAATCTTAATCCGATGAACAAAACAAATTTCTAAAAAAACCCAAACATTATGATAACTCAAACGTTGGATATGAATACAAATAACCTTTTGCTTCTTTTTAGAGCTGGGAAAGAATAAGTTAATCTAGACTCAGAGGCACACAAGATTTAGTAATTTAATTGAGAATTCTTAAAATTCTATACCTGATACCAGAATAGTAAAGAAAGGAAAAATTGGACCTAATTAAAGAGAGTTGTTTTTTTGTCTTGAGAATCAATTTGAAGGGTGGAAGTAACTATCTGAAGCTCATATGATAGTTGGTGAATATTAGTGAGATATCCAGTAGATCAGCACAAAGAAGAGTATAAATCCGTACAAATGTGTAACAACAACATCCACATTCTTTCTCTAAACTTCATTCCACGTGTACTTCAAAGCATTTCAAAAGTAAAAAAAGTGCAGCCACTTTTGAGGACCACCTAGCTTCACAGTTTTTTAAGTCTTTATATGGTGTTTGGACTAGAAAATTTATACAAAGAAGAAACGGTTAAACATGTTGAGCTAAATTTAGTATACATTATGAACGAAAGAGTATTATTATGAAATCAAAGAAAAATGGTGACCCTTTTAATTTTATAGCAATTATCTCATTTTTGAAGGTTAATCTAGAAAAGATTCATGCTTATTATACACATGAGAGTGTCTTTGTGCAATTTCTGGTGTATGAGTTAAACTAAGAATATTCTAAGTCTGAACACTGGTTTGGTTTCTTCATTGCTTTGCAATTGCAACCATGAAATGTGAATCTTGGTGAGTGTGGGGGAAGAAAAGTGAAGGCTAACAACATGTAACAAATGGCATTGCAGATTTAGTATTCTAATATTCCTAGACCACGACAACCTAAAATTTAAAGTGAAAAAGTGCAACTAAACTTCTCTTTTCTTCCTCACTTTAAGATTTCAAATTACCAATTCCATCTCTCTCATAATGGGTATAAAGCAATCACGTGGCCGAATCTACCATGGAATTGAAAGATAGTATATAATTTTAATGTTTTGTTTCTATATTTTAGGTCAAATATTCATGTCCACGAAGACCCAAAAAAGTGCATGTAAACTTTGCATTCGCACATTCAATCATACAATATAAATGGTATATCCATTTTTTAGGAAGATGGCAAAACAATTTTCTTTATTGAAAGTTCGATTCCCCTATAGAGGAACTCACTTTTTTCTAGTGAGTGTTATATTCATGGTTTTTTTGTCTTTTATTTAACATTGAAATTGAATTACTTAAGATAAACCATGTCGACCCAAATTATGTTACGTACCCTAAGAACATGATGATTGACATTGTTGATCAGAGTAAACAATCAAGTTAATTAAGTGCTTAAGATACTCTCCTAAATTATTAATATCACATTAATTAGAACAAATATATCATGTTGCAATACTTAACTTAAATATTAATCTCTCTCTATCGTGTGTATAATCTTGCATAGGTTTAGTCTTATTAAATATTCACTATTCATTATTGTAAAACATGTATAGAATTGACCCGTTTAGTCAGATTCAATGAGTTGAGCAAATTCAAGATAAAAAAGTATATGTTTAATCTAACATGATTATGGATATATGATGCAGTCAAGTGAATCAACAATCTGATTGGTACTAATTGATCTTGTAAGAGTTATTATATAATATTATGGTAAAGTGACATTTTGTGCCTTTATATCCTTTAAGAAAATAAAATTAATAAAGGTGGATGTGTTGCTGAAGCATGTGAATGATTTGTAATGTGTTGTTATATTGAAATTAGTGCGGAATTGTTTTTAACATTCAAATTTTTTTTTTTTCATTTTTGATTTTAAAATGTAAATAATATAAAGATCTAGAAAATAACTACATATTAGAAGTAGGCTCTAATAAATTACACCTCAATTATTTTATTATTAAAATAATATATTTCTAATTCCTAGTCTAGTATTTATGTAACAATGACATATCTTTTTAGGAACTAAAAGGGTCATGGTTCTCCTAAAATTTTGTAAATTTTTTAAATTAATATATTTATATATTTGAAAATTTTAAACTTTTTAAACTATATGCGGAGTGTATATATTAAAATTTTATTATTATTAGTTAAATCTTTGTTTTTTTTATGATTTTGATGAAATAATGTATTATAACTTTTATTAATAAATTAAGAAAAATATTTTAAAACTTTATCAACTAAGTTTTATTAATGTTTACAAATTTAATAAATATTTTAATTTTCATAAAATTTTATTTAAAGACTTTCATAAATGGACTGAATGTAAAATTTGTACGTGACTTTTGTAATTGAAGTATCAGTATTGATTTTGTTGAGATATTCTACGATCTTGAATGATTTTCACTTATCTACACAAATAATAATTAAATATTTCTATTTCCCAATTTATTAAATAAAGACCTTTATTATCTAAAAATTAATAATAAAAATATGAATAAAAGATAAAATTAAACAAAATAAAAGCAATGATAATGCTAGTTATCAATATTTGATGGGCGAGCCACCACCAACTGGGCAAGATTGAAAAAATTAATTCCAGAAAGATATTTAATCGATACATTCACTAGGCAAGCCTAATGGATTTGGCTCTTAGAGATTTGCATCGTTAGGTGAATGTTATTGTCGTTGAGTGAAAAATAATTTTATGAACATCTAGACAGCATAAGTTGGTTACGTCACTAGACAATGTTTGGATTCACCAGGTGAATTTTGTTAGAATTTTACTCAAGGGCTTCATCATTGGGCAAGTCACTTCCCTTGTTGGGCAAAAATAAATTTATGAAAAATCAGAGACACTCTCGTATAAAATAACTCCTCCATACACTCCATAAATTGCTTCAAAACAAATGTTTTGATTTTTAAGATCCAAAACCAGAGACAGCTTTCGTTTTCATGTTTTTGATCCAAAACTGAATGAGTAATCTTAATACTCTTCCAAAAATAGTTTTTTAGAATTGTATCAATCCCATCATGATAATGCAACTTTTCATTGTGACAGCATATCAACCACATTCATCTCTCACTACAAAAATTACCAAATTTCAGCAAATTTTTCATTCCAAGCATGTTGGATCAGTAAATTTAAAGCAAAACATTTCCATAAGAAAGTCAACCAACACAAAAATTGTAAATCAAATCTCAAACTGATAGCCACCAAAAAGATGTCCAGGCTAAAAAACAAAAGCAGCATGGTCTACTCTTCCACTAGTATTGTTCCCTTCTCACTGACGTAAATACCATCAAGGAACTTCCGAATATCCTTGTTTTTAACATGACATTTCTGTAGCAGAGCAAACAAATGACAAACACAATTAAAATCTAAACAATAGTAAATTAGAGAAGGGTTTGGGAGAGATGACATAAACATACCTGGTTAATGAGAGCACAAGACCTGGAAACAAGCTCTATGTCATTTCCATCCAAAATCAACTCGTCCTTCACCTTTTCAGATCGAACAACAGACACACCGTCAAGCATATCCACTTTCCTCACCTGTAACCAAATTTTATCAAGAAAGTTCGTCATCAACCATTGGCAAAGACGTCCAAATCGTTAAGATCTAGCATACAATACTTAGAAACATGTTTCCGTAGAAGATTAAGATTGCAAATTTCTAAATCAAATATTTAACCAAAAGTTGAAGTAAATGAAAATCGCACAGCAGTTGTATACCCTCAGATCAAATTTAAGCAATCGGAAGACTACAGTCATGCAAATACAATATATGGAAACCTAGTATGCATCATTTTAACTTCAAAGACCAAAATCACATATTTTGATATCCAAAACATCAAAACTTCTTAAAGTAAATACTAACAAAACTATGAGTGTAAGCAAAAATAGCACAGATAAGATACCTAAAGACCTAAACTATAAAATCGGAAATTACAAGAAAAATAAAGCATATAAATACAACACTTGTGAACCTGATTTGCAAAATTTTAACTCGAGAGAGGTCAAAATCATACATTAAAAATGATTTTTTTTGCTAGTCAAAACAAGATTATTAATCTAACTCGGTCGTTTCCTGGAATTTCTTTTCTGCAACATTGGGAGGGAAGGCTTCATATTATCTACCAAGAAACTATAATTGTGTATAACACTACTAAACACTTTGAAAGTTCTGTAAAATAAATGCTATTCTGAATATGAATATTAAGGACTAGTGATTTTAAATTTGGAAGGCCGAAAACAAAACAAATATGGAGAATAAAATAAATAAATAAAAATAACAAATTCAAAACTAGGTTACTGTAAGCGACTAAAAAGCATGTTTAAATAAAAAATAAATAAGAAATTAAAAACAAAACCTTTTTCTCGCCAAGGAAGTTTCGGATTTCGATGGATTTGCTGTCGTTGGCGATGCTGGCGTTAATGGGAAAGTGAGCATAGACGAACCTCATCTTGTAGCGATAGCCCTTGGTGACACCGGTGATGAGGTTGTCGACGTGGCTGAGGGCGGTGCGAATGGCGGCAGAGGTTTTGCGAGATCCGAACCAGGCCTCGATCTTCAGCTTCTTCTTGCCATTCTCGTCGGTGATGAGCTGAAAATCCAGGTTGAGATGCTTGAAATCTCGCACCAATTTTCCACGGGGTCCTTCCACCTCGATCACTTTCGCGTGAACCTTGATGCTCACGCCGTCGGGAATGTTCATCGTTTCGGAAGATAGAATCGTCTTCATGTTTTCCCCTCTCTCACACACAACCCTTCACCGGTCTCACAAACACAAAACAAAACCCTAATTCGCACTTTAACGCTTCACTGTTTTGACCTTAAATTGGTAGCTATTGGGCTAGGCCCACAACACATTAGGTTTGTTTACAATGTGACTTACGAAACAAAAATAAAATACCAAATAAATGTAATCTAATTGTTGATGACTAAGGTTATTTCTATTAGCACCATAATGTCTTCTTCCTGCACCTTTATAGATGTGGAAAAGTTATTAATAGGTTTTTAAAGTATCTTATATTGTGACATTTACAATAAAGAATTTAAAAATGTATTAAGGATTGTGCAACAAGAACGTATTCTACTTTTTTAAATACATTAAAAATATATTTTAAATTACAAAATTTAAAAATATGTTTACATTGTATAAGTTAAAATAAATTTTAAGATTATGTAATTCAAAAGTGTATTATATATTATAAAATGTATTTTAATTACGTAAACCGAAAAGGAATTACAAATTATATAATTTAAAATGTAAAATTTAGAATATGTTTTGATGAGCTAATCTTTAAAGGACTTAAAAAACAAAAAATACGAAAAAAATTTGAAACTAATTTTTATTAATTAAGACTTATTTATAATTTTTGAAATCTTTAGTTTTAACTTATCTATAAATTAATTTTAAATAAAATGAAACAAGAATTATTAATAAAAGAATCTTCCCAATCTAGATATGTACATATTTTAAAGGGTTAATTATACTTTTTATACATGTACTATTATGGTAATTTGAAAATGGTTTTTCTTGTAAACCTAAAATCATTTTGATCCTCATGCATTCAAAACTCATGGTTTTCATCCTTATTTTTGAACACGGATAACTGTGTGATGATGTGCAAACGACATTCCAGGTAGGCTCTTAATCTTAATCTGATGACATATATACAATGCTGACACGTGTTAATTTCATTTATTTTATTAATTATTTATTTAATTTATTTAAATATAATATAACATTTGTTTTAAACTTAGTATGATATAGACGAAAATCTTCCCATAAAAGAGGAAGAGTTCAAAAGAGAGCTTTGTCTTTTAATTTGAGGGAATAGAAATTCAAATCCGGTAATGGAGCATAATAGAAAAATGAAGTGGTAGAAAGTTATCCATGAAAATAAGTTTGAAATTAGGTTGATTTTAAATAACCTACCTTTTACCGAGACAAATGTTATTAAATCAAATATACGATGAGTCTATTTATTTTCCGTTTATAGTTTTATCTAATAATATAAAGATGTGTTAAAATAATATGTACTATTAAAGTATTTTTATTTTTTGTTGTTAATATACAAATAATATTTTTAAATTAAATAAAATATTTCTTAAACTATTTAAAAATGTTGGAAAACATTAAGTACACTACAACAAAAATCACTTTAGACAACGGCATAAAATTATGATATAAATTATAAAAACCGTGGTTTAAAGATTAGACCACAATTTTTTAGGCGTGGTATAGGTGAGTGTAGCTATAGATAATAGACAACGGTTTTTAGTATGACAATATTTTTAAAACGGTTGCTTAAAATTCTCACAATAGACAACATTTTTACATGTTGATTTTATACCTTACCTATGTTTTTAGACCACATTTTTACTAGTTTTGCCCACATAGTTTAAAGCAACAATTATATAATCATGGACTTTCATTATATTTATACATCATTTATAAAAAATGTTGTTTATTATATGTTTAGGCTATATTTATTTAGCCGTTATTTTAGTGTGGTCAAAACTATAAATTGTTATAGTGGTAGCTTAAAACATGTATTAAAGACAAAGTGGTTGGTGATGTTACTCGCGACGCGAGTTAAGATGATTTATTGATTTTGTTGTTATTTTCCTTAGATGTCTTTAAAATACACTCATCTAAATATATAAAATATTAAAATATATTTAAAGGTACAACACACAACAACACAATAGAGAATCGAACGATATTTAAGTTATTAAATATATTCTTTGATTGTGTACTTTTTTTAATTTTAAATGTAAAACTTATTACATAAAAGGACAACAGAAAAAATATAAAATATTTGTGTAAGAACGAAATGAGTATCACAAAGTTTATTCCCTAAAACATTATTTTATCTAGAACCTGTTTAAATAAAAAAAAATTAAAGAACACTTAGACAAACACTCAAAATATGAAGGAAGCAAAAGTTCAATTAATTTTTTTAAGATTTAAATAATGATTTGGTTCATTCGGTTTTTTTAATTTTGTCATAATATTAGTCAATTTTATTTAATTTGATCATTTCTGCTAACACCGTTAAAATAGTTAACGGTAATGTCCATGTGTCAAGCTCACATTATGTCACGTGTGTCAAGTCAATATTATGCAACATGTCAAAGTCAATTTTTTATATTCGATTTGGTCATAATCTATGATGCACATATACGATACGTGCTATGATGTACTAATACTTTATTTTGGGTTACGTGTCCGTGTCTGACACGTATTCGTGTCTAATACTTTATGATATTTTATCAATACTTATCAATGAGGTATATAATTTATAAAATCATAGTATAGTACAAGAAAATATTTGAATAATGACCAATTTTATGAAAAAAAAAATATAATTAGTCACTATATAGTGACCAATTTAAGTACCAATTTATATAGTGACAAAGGAAAAAACTTATCTTCTCTTGTTTGGACATAGTGTAATATGTAGGTGAAAAGTAAGTATTCTTACCAACCTCCCTTGGTGATAAGTCTTCTCGGATCTTTCATTCAAGCAAATTCAAACAAGCATTTACTCCATCTTTTGTCTTTCCCTAAATGTTAAGTGGTGTACTAATCAAGATATCACACACAATATTCTCTACATGCATTACATTTATGCAATGTGTAACCTCAAACTTGACCAATATGGAAGATCAAAGAATATTTATTTTTTCTTCTAATGGCTCATTATAGATAACTTCTTGGACGTTTTCCCGAATACATGGTGCTTTGTTAACTTTTTCATGAATTTGAAGCCTAGTCAATAGAGTTGGTGCATCGTCATTCTCTTGATGTCCATTAAATGTTTTTTTTAACCTTCAATAAGGATTATTAAATTGTACAAATCTCCAATGACTTAGATATACTCTCTTCCTTTTGTTTTTAATTGATGAGCTAAAATGTTTTCTTCACATATAGGATATGTTTTATAACCTTTGACACCTTACCCTCACAAATTATCATAAGTTGGAAATTCATTAATGGTACAAAATAACATTGCATGCATCATGAAATTTGAAGAAGCAAACACATCAAATATTTCAATCCTATCAACCTACAACAACTTCAAGTCTTCAACTAGTGCATTGAGATAAACATCTATGTCATTTCCATACTTCCTTGGACAAGATATCATCATAGAACACATCATGTACTTTCGCTTCATGCACAATCTAGGAGATAAGTTGTAATAAATAATATAACGGACCAATGATTGTGGTTGATACTTAAATTACCAAATGGATTCATCCATTGCTAGCTAAAGAAACCGAAGATTTCTACATTCTTGACCTAATTGGGGGAATTCATATCAATATTATTCCATTGCATATAATCAGATGGATAAAGAAGCAATTTGTTACACCTTCTCTCATGTGCATGGCATCTAAGGTGTTGAGTTTGCAAACAAACACTTAAGTATAGGCACAATTGGAAGGTACCCAAACTACTTTCAAAGCGATACCATCATTTTTCTATCTTACCATTATTTTCATTGTTATTTTTCTGCTTGTATCGTGATAACCCACACTTCGGACAATTTTTAACACCTTCAAATTCTTTCTTATATATTATGCAATCATTAGGACATGCATGTATTAGTCAAAGAACTTTCTTGGCATCATAATTACTAGTGGGTAATGTATTTCCATTTGGAAGCATTTCATTCAATAACACAATAATTTTGTGAAACTCTTATCGGTCCATCCATCGATCGCCTTCAAATCCATGAGCCTTAACACTGCTGAAAACCATGTGAACTTATTTGAACCGACATGCAACGGAGTCTCCGCATTAGTAGACATCATCTCATACACATATGCTAAGGCAAAAGTTTTTGCACCAACATTGTGAATCTTGTCCTCTAATTTATCTTCTTCCAACAAATCTTCCATGGTGGAATCGACAACAGGTTCAGTTCAAGAGACAGTTGGGAAGTTTATTAATTCGATGTGTCATGTCCATGTTGTATAACTTCGATGTAAACCATCACAAATAAGGTGTCCCCTAATTTCGATTGCTTTCAACTTTCTTCCATTCAAAAAGTTGACACAAGGACATATAAACTTCACTTCATTATTAATGCGTGATGAATTAATCGAATCTCGATCCATGCGTATATATACTGAAATTGTTCACACAATTTCAGTAATATGTAAAAGACTGAGGACCTCACTTATGTATTCAAGGTGAAACCCTATCCCATTCAAGAAGATTCACTTTTTTTAGTTTATTCCTACAAATCAATTTTAAACAACATATCTTAAATTTCATGAAATTTTGCCAACATTTCACATTGGTCTTCAGGTTACAGAAAATGAAAGTGATTACTAACACAATCAAATATGTATTTGAAGATCAATACAAAATATAGTTTGCAAATAGTCATGAATTTTAAGTCATGCATATTAAAATATATATATATATATATATATATATATATATATATATATATATATATATATATATGCACTATAAACTATGAAAAAGAGATTAATCTTCTTAAACTGTCCAATCGAACAATTCAAGATTCAATACATAATTAGTATTGTCTCCTCTTATATTAATTTTATAAAAATACAATTTCTTCATAAAACTTGAAGGCAGTAAATAATTTTTTTATTAAATCTCAAACGGGAAACTAAGACTAATTCAATAACAATCTTAGATAAACAAAAATTAAGCATGTATAATTAGGAATTGTATAAAAAAATAATAATGCAGCATATATCAAACATACAAAAAAAAACACATTAAACATAATAAAGCATACTTTAATATAAACATACAAAAAAAATTTAAAACATTTATAAAAAATTAAACTTTTTATGAACTTGGGAGTGCAAAACAAGTTGGAACCGTAGGGCTTTCAAATGTCTGGAGTACCGAGTGATGAATTGCACCTACACAGTGAAGAACCTAAACAAAAATAATTGCATTAGACACCAAGAATTAACAAAACAATAAAAAAAAACACATGATCATGAATGGAACCTCTTGTACTTTCAAAATGGGAAGAAAAGGGAGGGAGAAAAGTGGCGGTGGCGTAGCAGCATCAAGGAGAGTGGAGGAAGATAAGGGATGGGAGGGGAGTGGCGGCGTGATAGGATATGATACATGATAGATACATGATATATGAATATTGAAAAACGTACAATAATTCTTAAAAAAATATAATAATTATATGATTGTTATTGTATGAATCCTAATTAGAAACCAATTATTTTGGTAGTCAAAACCTAATAGCTAATGTTAGTGACCAATTTAGAAACTAATTCATAATTTAAACTATTCTAAATATCAATTTAAAGACCAATTATAATTTTTTTGAAACTATTTTAGTTGTCAATTTGGTCACTATATAATGACTAATTATTTTTTGTCACTAAATTTTGTCATTATTTCAAATATTTTCTTGTAGTGTACTACAACTTTATAAATTAGATACTTCATTGATAAGTATTGATAAAATATCCTAAAGTGTTAGACACTGATACATGACCCAAATTGAAGTATCGGTGTATCATATCTTGTCAATAAAAGACAATGGGTAATATAGTAATTTTGGTAATATCTTATTTTCTTATTATGTAATAGATTAGTCAATATACAATTATTTGTTTTTTTTTTGTTTTTTTCCTTTTATAATTAGTCAGTATCCAATTATTTTTCCAATAAAAAAGTTTACCGGCAATGGTGGATCTTCACCAAAATTTTTGGGGGAGCCAAAATAATATACTCAAAATTTATATATTTAATATTATTATGACTAATTCAATAAAAATGAATACATAATCTAGTACATTTATAATTATCAAAGAAATTACACATATCTAAAGGAATGTCTATCGTTTTTTCATATTTATAAACTCATGATAATTGAATTATAATTAAATTTTTCAATTAACTTTTTTTATGTAAATAACCATATTATCTACAAAATATTCATATTCCATTTTATTAACATGCATTTGATTCAAAAAATATTCACAAGATTTCATTTCATTGTCATGCGATAAATAATCATATTATCATGTTCTCATCTTCACCAGTAGTTTCTCTATCAATTTTAAAAAATAAATTTATTCTTTTGTTTTTCAATACTATACCTATTTAAAAAGTAAGTTTAAGAATAAAAAATAATTTATCATAATCTAATCAAAAGTTGAGAGACATAATTACTAAAAAAACTATGATAATCAACTTACAATTAAAAATCGACTATGAAAAATCACATAGTACATTGTTTCTTCTTCTATATTAATAAAAAATGAATATACAAAAAGGTCATGAGATAAAAAATAATGCTAAATATTAAACAAATAGTTCACTATGAAGTGAGATAAGAGAAAATTACCTTATTTATTTATTTAATAATGAAAGAGAAAATATGAAAAAATAGGATAGAAATACAGAGTTTATATCTAACTTTTCTTTAATAACAAAAGAAAATAAATAAGCATGAAAGAAGAATATAACATATGAAAAACTCAAAAGACAATGGGAGAGAAAATAAAAAATATCTTAATAATTTTTGTTTCTTTATATATTTAATTTTATATTTAATTATTTATTATTGTACTTTATAAAATAAATAAAAAATATTTAATTTAATTTTTATTAATTGTGAATATAATATTATTTAATTTTAAAAAATATAAATAATTTAAAAAAAAATTAAAAATTTATATAATTAAAAATAAATAAATATAAAACAATGAAAAAATGTATGGCCTATTAGCTTAGTTGATTAGATTGTCGTGCTAATAACGCGAAGGTCATAGGTTCAAGACTTGTATAGGCCATTTGTTTTTTTGTATCCAATTATTTTTCCAATAAAAACGTTTATTGTTAGAACGTTATACATGTACTATACATGTGGATTATTAACGTTAACTGCAGCAACTGACCAACTGCCCAACAATTCATTTTCAAAACCCACCTAGCTCACATATTTATCCCAAAATATCTAATTACTACACATGTACAAAATGAGGACCATTTTAAACATTTGGTAAAAATGAGGACCATCCGCAACAAACACTACGAAAATGAGGACGAAAAATGTATTTAAGCCTTTTATAATTATTCAATATACAATCTATGATGCACGAATACAATACAAAAGTAAAAAAATATAAATTATTGTTATCATAGAAGTACCATTACAAGAAAACTCTTAAATAATGACAAATTTTAGTAACCAAAAATATGTTAGAGACCAATTTCCTATTTAGATACCAATTATTTTGGTAGTCAAAATCTTGGTAGCTAATGTTAGTGACCAATTTAGAAATCAATTCATAATAGAAACTATTTTAATTATCAATTTAGAGACCAATTATATTTTTTGGAATTATTTTAGTTGTCAATAATTTTTAGTTTTTAAATTGGTACCTAAATTGGACACTATTTAGTGACTAATTATTTTTTGTCACTAAAATTGATCATTATTCAAAGGTTTTCTTGTAGTGTACTACAACTTTATAAATTAGATACTTCATTGATAAGTATTGTAAAATATCCTAAAGTATCGGGATACAGATACGTGTCAAATACGAATACGTGACTTAAAGTATCGGTGCATCATAGGCCATAATATTTATTTTTTTTTTCAATTTGGTCCTAATTTTTTTTTTTAAATTTAATATTTTTGTTTTTCTCCAAATTGAGACAAAATTTAATTTGTATATAAATGTTATATGGATATTCTTATTAAAATGCATATTTTTAATAAATATTTTTAATTTAGAGTTAGAGTTGGTTAAAATTAAAACGAAAAATTTTAAAGTAGACAATAACACCGTTTATTTAAAATTTTAAGAGACCATCTTAAACTAATTCTATCTCGAAATTAAAAATATTTAATAAAAATATGAATTTAATAAAAATATTAATATAACATTTATATACAAATTAAATATTGTCTCAATTTGGAAAGGAATAAAAATGTTAAATTAAGAAAAAAAAAGATTAGGACCAAATTGAAAAGAAAATTGAATATTAGAAACAAATTGAATATAAAAAATTGACCCGAAGTATAATATTGGATTGACACTTGATTTTTTTTAAATAAAAAAATTTTAATTTAAAAAAAATAAAAAAATCACAAAATGACACGTGGCATGATATGAACTTGACACGTGGACACATGGTAGTTACTGTTCATATTCCGTCAACTATTTTAACAGTATTAGTCAAAATGATCAAATTGAATAAAATTGACAAATATTATGACCGTTGGAAAAGAAATATAACTAAATTGAAAAAACTGGAGGAATACTATGACTAAATCATTATTTAAACTTTTTTTAATGATTTACGCGACTCCAACTGTTCGCATAGGCAATTAAATCTAAACCAATAAACAAATTAAAGTTACAAAATTGGAATCGAAACGAAGAATTAACAAAAATGGTAAAATGATGAATATCTCTAATAAATCTATATTAATCATGAAACATTAGAAAATAGAAGGCAAGCAAGATAATTTTTAGTAACCTCTTCACCGAAAACCTGGCATTTAATTTCTCTTAACTTTACAAAACTTGGCACTACAAATTCATCTTCAACAAATAAGTATATATACATTTGAAAAAGCAAAACAAAAAGAAAAGCCCTTTTCAGCTTTGAAGGCTTCTTCTATCATACAAGATATTGATCAAAATGTTCTTCAATTTCATATACTTTCTTTAGGAAGCTAGAAACCCAAACGAGAAAGAAAAATCAAAGTGAAGGTAAAAGAGCTAAAAATGACTACGAAAAATTCATCTGGGCCCTGAGAGTTCCATTGCTTGAACCAACAAAGAAGAGTCATCAGTGAGGTCAGAATACCTATCTGATGAAGAGAGTTCATGTGGTTTGTTGCATTTGGTGTTGTCAGCACTTTGAGAAGCTTCCCATTTCTCTGCAAGACCATCACCTTCAAGCATGCGTACAACTTCAGACATTCGAGGCCTGTGCCCAGGAAGATATTGTGTGCACAAGAGTGCCACTTGAACAATTTCCTCAAGCTCAATCCTGTCATAGTTGTTCATCAGATCCTTGTCCACAAGCAACTCAAGCTTCTTCTCTTGATGGATTTTCCTTACCTGAGAGTCAATGTGTCAATACTGTATATAAGGACTAGTGTTTGTTTGTTTAATTATTGTTTCAAAGCTATCAAATAGGAATCAACACCATGAACAATATATAAAAAAGAAGACTCATAAACTTATTGACTTAAGGTTTTTTATCAGAGATAGACTAATTCGTGCCAAATCTACTCTTAGTAAGTTGCAGCCATGTTCATCTAAACAGACAACTACCTCACCTCTTTAGCACACTCATAATAACTCTTTGTGCCAACAAAAGTGGGAAAAAGGAAATTAAATGAACAAGAAAGGGAAAGAGACTTACCCAATCAAGCATGGCTCCTTTTTGGTTGGCTGCTTTTCCAAATTCTAGTGCCCTCTGGCCTGTGATCAATTCAAGAAGCAGAATGCCAAATCCAAATACATCAGTCTTCTCAGAAGATTGCCCTGTGGAAAGATACTCTGGTGCTATATGCCCCACTGTGCCTCTCACTGCAGTTGTGACATGTGAATCTTGATGATCTAAAAGCTTAGCCAACCCAAAGTCACCTACCACTGCCTCACAATAGTCATCAAGCAATATATTTGCAGCCTTCACATCTCTGTGGATTATCTTTGGATCACACTGCTCATGAAGGTATAGCAGTCCCCTTGCTGCTCCTATAGCAATTTGTTTCCTTGTGCCCCAATCCAACACTGGCTTACCTGCAAATATCCATGCCTCTTACATCAGGGACGAGTCCATATTTTTTACTGGATTTTTTTTGTGTTGTTCTCTCTATTGACCATTAACAATACACTAATGTGGATACTTTAGAAATCTTTTTAATATATCTTAAAACGTCTAAATCAGTGTTCATCTGTATATTTTGAAGGCCCGATATAGGAACAATACAGGAAAACCTAACAAAGAATCCAAATTCGTCAGGGACGGTAAAAGAAAGTGATTTTGTCTACAATTGAACTCACCCTTGAGCCTAGAAGCAACACTGCCATTGGACATGTAAGGATAAACCAAAAGCCTTTCTGTTGGTGTCATGCAAAATCCATAGAGTTTGAGGAGGTTTCGGTGCACCGCCAAGCTTATCATTTCAACTTCAGTCTGAAATTGTATATCTCCTCCAGTTGCACTGCCATCTTTAAGCCTCTTCACTGCCACAAGAGTGCCATCTGGGAGAATTCCCTTGTAGACATGTCCAAAACCACCCTTGCCGAGGATGTTTTTGTTGCTGAAGTTGTTAGTAGCAATCTGGAGTTCTCTTAGTTGGAACCTCTTCAAGTTTCCAAGGTAGACTTCTTCATGATGCTGGTCTATAGTGATTCAGAATTAAGACGAACTATTATAATTGGACCAAATATATTCAAAATTTGAGATATGCACAAGTACAACCTTTGTAGTACAATGAAGATGCATAATTGTAAGCTTCAACTAAAGGTTTTTGATGGGAAGTATACCTTTAACATCAAAGAATGACTTTTGTTTATGCTTGTGCCTCCTCCATAGAATAAGTCCAAGTCCAAAAACTATCATGCAGAGAAATCCAAGACTCAGACCAAAGGCAATGACCATTTTGTGAGCCTTTGTTCTACCAGATGGTAAAGCATCTATGGAAGCAAAGAGATTTGCTACCAACATTAGTACAATTACTTCAAAAATTTATCAAAATACAAATGACAGAAAGTGTTGCTTGTCAAAATCATTCAATTTAAGAAATTCATTAGCAATTGTGAAGGGATCTTACTCTCAGAACTGTTCAAGTTCATTGACATGGGCATAAGTGTCATCCCATGGCAATTTTTTTCTTTTTCTGTGGTGCAGACTAAGGGGTTTCCTACAACACTGAAACAACCCAAGTGAACAAGAAGAATTGTGAAGTAAGTACAAAATTTTAATGCCTTTTGAAGACACAGAAATACATTGATTGATGTCATCAAAGAGAGAGAAAGTTTTACCTGAAGGATTTGGCCAAAATTCTAGGTATAGGGCCACTCAGATTATTGTAGGACAAGTCACTGAATAGATAATCACAAACAAGAACTCATCTTTGGAAATACAAAGAACAAAATTAATGCAGAGAGAGAAAAAGAAAATGGTGTTGAAGATTACAGAAAAGCAAGCTGCGCCATGTTAGCTAGTGAGACTGGGCATTCTCCATCAAAACTGTTATTATTAAGCCTCCTGAAACCATTTTAATAACCATTTATCTCAAGAAACCTGGTAGGAAAGAATGATATATTCTAAGGTTCAATCATAGCTCATAAATGCTTACAAGTACTGGAGGCTTCTGAGGTGACCCAGAGAGGGAGGAATCTCTCCATTGAAGAAGTTGTCAGAGAGATCAAGAGTTTGAAGCTTGGAAAGTTTTCCTATCTCTGAAGGGATTGAACCAGTTATGTTGTTATTTTGCAGCACCCTGAAAAGTAGTGAAAAAGCACCTATCTCAGTACTAACGAAACTGATAAAACTAAGAAACAACCTTCTTGAGAGTTATAGAATTCACAGTGCTTTCTGATTCTTACACAGTCTGAAGATATGTCAGGTTTCCTATGCTTGGAGATAGAATACCAGATAAATTTTGACTGGGAATGCCCCTACACAAAGGAGAACCAGGTTCATCAAACTGTTGAAACATTTTCCAATACAAGCTTTAAACTTGTTTTGAAACTATTTGAAAATGTAGAAGAAGAAGATTGAAGAAAGACTCACAGGCTAACAACAAGATTCTCAGGGGAACACGTGACCATATTCCAGCTGCATGGATCAACTGCATCCCCATCCCAATTATCTAGAATACCATGTGGATCCACAAGAAAAGCTTTTATCCCCATTAAAGCTTGAACTACATGAAGAGAGACACAAAGACTCAGTTCTAAATCCTCCTCAATGAACTGATTTCAGACATAGAATGTTAAACTTTTGCACAAATCTAACGAACTAGAAAGGACAAAAGTTGAACTTTACCTTCAAAGTTTACTCCCTTTGGAGAAAGCAGAGCATTGGAAGAGCTCCAAAACCAGAAGAAAACCAGAAAACAAAGAGCAGCTTCTTCTCCTCCTCTTGCCTTTCCCATTCAATTGAAATATCCCAAGAACCAAACACAAGTACTGGAAAAACACCTGATGGGTAGTAGTAGTAGCAGTAGTACTGAAGGATGAAGATAATGAGGCTATAACAACAACAGTTTTCTCAAATGAGTGAGTGAGTGTTGTTTCTTCACAGTGATTTTCAAAGCAAGTGCAGAATCCCATTCACCAAAAATCTTGTGTCAGACCCAAGAAAATAAAACAGGCTTTTGATAATATAAAGGGAAGTAGCATAGCATGCCTGTCATAGAGCCAGGTTCTGTAAACAAGATAATGTGTTGTTATGCCCTTAAAAATGAACCAATTGAAGGTAAAATTCAAATGACACATGGCAGGGAGAGAATATGGCAAGGACAGAATTGGCAATTCACTTGAGTCTTCTTAATCATGCACTTGCCAAGGAAACAAAAAGAGCTTTAACAATTATATTTATTCACACCAGAGTGAGAAAAGCCAAAGAATCACACTGGACAATGAGAGAGACAACTATATTTTACTAGTGTGAGTGAACATCATACAGATTCACATCAAACCATGCCATTTTTTTCCTCTTGTTTTGGTGTAAAAGGGGTCAAAAAAATCAAAATCATTGCTTATTTTATTCATCTGTTACAGTATGCATTTGCCTAGATATGGGCACCTGCAAGCTACAAGCTTTGTGGTGTGCTGAATTGCTCAGAAAACTTAACCTATAAGTTGATTAGCGTATGTATTTGATGGTAATATATGAAGAATCCAACATTCTCTGGGTTTGGCCATTCAGTAAAGTTCCAAAACCCCAAAATTTATAAATCAAAAGTATTGAGAATGTGAGAATCTCGAGGAAGTGCGGTTTATGGGGGACTCGAAATTGATGATGGATTTGGCCACCCACTCTACCATGACCCCATGATTCATGAATATATCTTTGTTGGCTTTCTGCTAAGTTACTTTTGTTATATCTGTGTATTTGGATTCACACAACATCATCAACAATTACATTGAAGTATAATGACATGGTTTCTGGTAATAATAAAGTGTAGTTTAATATTTACTACAGAAGATCAAATTTTAGAACAATAAGATAAGCTTAACAAATTTCTGATTACCTCAAATTGATCTTTTCCTTCAGAAAAAGAGCCATTCTCTTAGATTTGTTCAAAAGTGGTAAATTTTTCAACAGTAAAAGCTGTCACTCTTCTCTCTCCTTTGAAAGAACCACACAAATTTTTCCATTAATCATGTTTCTTTCTTTTTGATATCAAGTCAAGTCCACTTCATCCTCATCCAAGAAGCATGCTCAATTATAGTGGGACAAAGTTCTTTTGCCTTTACTATTCTTGCATCAAGAAAAACAAATCTCCAAACCATAATTACCTACATCCTTTCAATGTTAAATTTTTTACATCCTGTGGAAATACTTTTAGAAAATAAGTTTTCTGAATATATATATATATATATATATATATATATATATATTACATTTTGATTTATTTATATTTTATGTAAGATTTTTCATTCATATTTGAATCCAAAACAAAAATCATTATCATATAAAACCAATATCTTTAGATTCAATTGCTGTTTAAATTATATTAATAACTCTAACAAATTTAAACATTCAAGGTTCATTTGTTTAGGTATGACTTACCCTATCCTAATATATTTTTTTCTACTAAGATGCAAAAACGTTCATTCTGTCTATGTTTTAGTTTTAAAATTAAAATAAATGTTTTTGTTTTTGGTTACTTTCAAAATTTAAGCTAATATTATTAGTTGTTTTTTTTAATCAATTGCCTTTTACTTAATTTTAACTAATTTGAGTTCAATTTATTTATTGAAAATTTGAAACAAAAAAATTTCAAATAAAACTTTGTATTTATTATATATATATATATATATATATATATATATATGAGAGGCGTGGAAAATAGTTTTACTAATAAATGATTTATTAGATTTTTTTTTTCATGGAAAGACATCAAGATCTGGTATCAATGAATCTTAATAAGTTGGTATACGAGATTAGAAATAATTAGTTTTAATATTACTGTTAAATTTTTCAATAAAAAGTATTAAAAAAATTCAATATTTAATGAATATTGAAATAATATACTCAAACTAAAATTTTAAAAAAATAAATTTATAAATTATTTATTTTACTCATTTTTTTAGTGTGAATTTTCAGCCCCTCTAAATTTTTATCACTTTTAAAAATAACTACCTTTTTTCATCTACTGGTTCCATTATTGTATGTTGAATTTTACGAAAGGATTTGCCAAACTTTAATCCAAGCCTAATTTTGTTATGTTTCAAACAAGTTTCAAATTTCAAACCCATTAATAAATAATAAAAAATATACTATAAATCAAATAAAATTATTAAAATAAGTTTACTGGTTTTAGATAAGAACCTATATTGTTTACTTTTACCAAATTTGTAACTCCAAGTACATATTTATCATTTATGAAATGGAAATTGTACAAATTTATATAATTACATGTCATGTCTATTTTTTTTTCTACAATAATTTATCATAAATATTTAATAATCAATTTCAACGATACTCTCACATCTAAATGATTGATGTACAATTCTCACAAACGACAAGAGAACGAAAAAGGAGTATTGGGGTCGCTGCAATTTCTTTTCATCTATTTTTTTTTTAATTATGTTATAAAATTTTAAAATTATAACGAACCTCAATTTTGTCTTTCAAATATTTTTTAAAAACATTTTAGTTACTCAAAAATTAGATACGTGAGTCAAAGTACTGAAGTTGCATGCAAAATATGTAAACCTTTTTAAATATTAAATGGAGTAAGTCTTTTTTTCCATAAAAAAATGTACTTTTCTTATTCAATCTCATCTCATTAATAAAGTATTCATTTAGTTTCCATTCTTTTAAAACATAATAATGTAATAATTTTAATGGTTTAATTTACACATAATATAGTTCATACTTAATATACAACAATAATTTATAAAACTAACAATGTAAATTTCAACAGGTAAAAGAGTTATATTATTACATGTTTAAAGGACTCAATCAAACATAAACATATGTATTTAGAAGATGGGTGAAGATGTGTTATAAATGACGATTCCTTTGAAAACAATGATTTTCTCCTACAACACTAATAATGGTGTTGCTATGAATTGGTCGTCACACCGTCAAAGGAACATTTGCTTTGGACAATAATTAAACTAAGATGTTTTGAGGATAGAGAAACCCCACATGTACTCCACTATCATATTGTCATAAGATATATACACATCTCGTACAGACCTTTTTCACATCAATTAATTACAACCAATTTTCCACAGTAAATGCAGATTGATGGATAGGACATAGTACTACTTATTTTTTATCATACAAATTTTAGTGGTACTACAAAAAATTCTATCTTATGATACAAATCTTGTCATGTAAAGTGGGGTGTATATGGTTTGAGATGTTTACTGTTTGAGGTAATTTTTGTTGTGTATCTCACGTTAAATGCATAGATTTATCTTCAAATAGTTCATAATATAGTAACCATCTAACATAGTATGAAAGGACATCCAATCCTTTTCTTAAACCCATAAATTAATAATTAATTAGTGTAAATACATTGATGAGCTTAAAACATCCTTTTCTTATATCTATTAAAATTAAATTTATGAAAGCAATGAAACTTTATTTCTCAAATAAACTCCAGATTCGTTAAGAAAAATATTTTTTGTTTTTTATAAATGTAAAGATAAAGTAAATATATAATTCAATTGTAAAACCTCAGCACTTTAATATTGTCCCTAACATATAAAAAAAACTCATATTATTTATCTTCTAATGTGATATTATCATTATTGTACACAAAACATTTATGACAAGTTAAAAGGCCTTAATATGAGGTATTGTGGTGTCATAGTTGCAAAAAACATAGAAAATACGTTCTTTTTATGATAATGTGAAAACCTGTTATAGTAAATTGGACTTACTATGTCAAGTTGCAGAGCATCTATAATAGTAAATTCAAACTTATTATGACATGTATGCTACCACATAACATATATAGTAAGTTTGACTTAATATGACAATTATGGCTAACCCATATTATTCATCATTCCAAAACACCAAGGGACAAAGAATTGGTTATAGTAAGTGTACATATTGTGTCGAGCGGTTGTGATAGCCTCATATTGTCCGATAGTGACTATATATTGATGGACCCTAAACAATTGGCAAATTCAATAATAATTATGGAATTATCAAGGTAAACCAGATTAAAATGTAATTGGGCCATTATTAGGTCATCATTAAGATAAAAAAAACCCACTAGAGGGCCTATAAATACAAAGTACTAGTAAGAAATTTACTACTTTTGCATCTACCACATTTATTGAACTCTTAATAATCGAACACTGACTTGAGCGTCGAAATGCCTTTGACAGGTAACCGATCAGACAACGAGAATCGCATGGGACAAAAGAGGATTGAAGATACTCATACGGAAGGATGGGATGATCGAATTGAGTTAGGAGAGTACGATTTTGAGTGTCATTGGTTCTGCATACAAAAACATTTTGGCACTCATCATGGGGTTGAGGAGACAACCCATATGATAACCACCAGAAACATGACAAGCAATGTAGTCTTGACATACAGATCCATGCAATGCTCCCGGTCGAGGTAGGAGAACTGACTGTTATAGATAGATTCAAGACATGAACCTGAATGATGAATGCTTGGGAATCGACTTGCATCTGGCACAAGAACTGTTATAAAAAGCCAAAATTAAAGAGGAAGGATGCAAAAGAATGGTGGCACAGAGATATAATGCCAAAGTCAAACCTAAGAGTTTTACCAAAGGAGATTTGGTATGGAGAAAGACTAAGAACCCAACCAAAGGCAAAGTTGGCAGCAAACCTTATCGAATAGATGAAGCGTTTGTGAATGACACATATAGGTTGGAGTGTGATGACAAAAAAAAAATCTATTTATTTATTTATTTATTATTATTATTTTCTACAATATACTTATAAAATTTAGAGGTAAAATTATACAATGATATCTAATTATACTTAAAATATTCACACACACACACACACACACACACACACACATATATATATATATATATATATATATATATATATATATATATATATATATACATATATTTACAATACTGTATGCATCTTATATCCACACCATTTAGTACATCTTATATTTCCTACACTAGAAGAGGAAAAAAATGTTATTTATTTACAGTTTCCCCTTCATACACTGGCTTTCAAACAAGTGGAGGGAAAAGGTTATGGATAAGGTTCACTTGGACTGTTGGGGGTAAATAGAACGTAACTCCGATTTGTCCTTCGATGACAATCAACGCGTTTGGAGTAGAGAGAAAAGTAAAGGTAGAGTTTTCCGTTCCCTGAAATGTTACAAAATTATTCACTACATTGGTTTGCCATGCATTCCCCTAGAAAATAGCCACAATGTCGGCAAAGAAGGGATCATGCATGTTAGGAGCAACCATCTATGATAAGGTTATAAAATTTTGTTTTTCACACATAATCATAAAATAAGGAAGTGAGACAAATATCACATAAAAAAATATATAACATATCATAATAAGATAAAATGAAATGAAAATTCTCTCAAATACATAAAACTGGATTTTATCATACTTTATAAAGATATTGATTAATTTTGTAGTGACTAGTTAGGATAAATGAGCTCATGGCCAACAAAGTAAATCAAAAACATATCATCTTGAGTAATATTAACTCGTTTAAATCGCCAAGGTCATACCTCCACCTACAATAATCAAATCTTTATTTATCATAAATTTTATTTCAATATTAAACCATATAATTATATAAATAAATATATAGGATCAATAAATAATTAAAATAAATAAAAAAGACCAGTACGTAACTAGAGATAAATTTAAATAAGTAAATGAGAATAAATATAAATTGAATAAATAAGACTAGTGCACAACTGAAGATGAATATAAATAAATAAGTAGGAACGAGAGCTAAATATAAATTAGAATGAGGTTAGGGACACCTCACTTAAAGGTAAATATAAAAATAATTATGAGGAGATAAGAAAAATAAAAGTCAAAAGATAGAATGATAAATGTCTCATTCTCTTACGTCAGAGATTGAAAAAGATCTGAATAAATGCACGATTCAACTTTTATATCTCCTTTGAGACTTAGAGTTACGTTTCTCCTTTTATCTAATGTTCTTCTTATGCTCTCAATTTTTTTTTCTTGTTGCTTTCCCTCCTATTGCTTTCAGTGCATTATCCTCTTTATATAGAGGCATTAAAGATTTAATCATTAAATTCACTCTATCATATCTTAGATTTTGCAATACAGGAATAAGAATCTTATTAATTGAAATTCTATCTGTTATTGAACGTTAGTCCTGCATCATTTACTCTAAGAGATAAACTTGTATTATATATATACATATATTTTAAAATGTAAACGTAATCTATTATATAATGTTTATAACACTGTGATATTAATATATATATATATATATATATATATATTATATGTACATATATTCTGATATTTAATTTATTATTATTATTTTAGAATAATAATGGTTTAAATGTATCTAAGTACATCATCTAGACTGTTATAATTAATATAGTTATCCGTTTAAGATTCTACCATTAATATATATTTATTATATACATATATTTTATAGTTATTTTATATTATTATTATTTAATTTAATTATTAACTAGCCCCATATATGTATCATAACACATAGTCATTTATATATATATACATGAAATTTATATATTTTTATAACTGAAAAAAATTATTATAATTATTTAACCATTTTTTTTCTATAAATTTTTATAATCTTTATATTTATATATACATAGTTTATTCGATTAGATACGACATACATAAAAAGCAATGTATTATTATTATTTTTATTTTTTCTTAGATGTTAGCATACTAAAAACATTGTGGTATAAATTTTGAGATGTTACATGGAGGACTTAGACGGATGACCAATCGCACGAACATGGAATGCAACCCATTTGAAGTTTTACTTTAGTTAAGTTCCTATGTATCTATGCATGTGTACTATTTCCTACCATCAATATTTTTCCTTAAGTGGGTTTTGACCGTGGAGGTTTTAACGAGGCACTATCATCAAATAATAATGTTCTCAATATAAGCTTGATTACCATTAAGGGTATGAGAGCGTCCGTAAGAGACCCCACCTAACATCATTATCATTTCGTTTGGCCTTGGACACGTTCTTGGGAAACCCTCCAAACATCAATACGATTGGCCAAGGGTGCATTCTTCGGAACCTCTTCCGAAAGTATCAATTAACAAAGCCTTACACAACAAATAAAAACAAGTAATCATAACAACAAATAAAAATGATCGTAGCAAGTTAATTAGAACTACACAAATGTTATAAATAAAACATCAACTAAGAAACATAGTAAAATTTATTATGACGGGTCTTACGAAACCTGACATAATAACTTTTCATTATATTTATGTTTTATGCCACCATGTTTCACTACTATGATAGGTCTAGAGCACGTGCATAATAATTTTGCCCTCTTCACTTATTATATCAGGTCTCCTTCTACCTATCATAATAACTCTTACTTTTATTACAAAAAGGACAACTATCAACTTATTTTGACAGGTGGACTACACCTGTCATAATAAGTCGTTATTGATTCATCTTCCACTAGTGCTGGCAAGTTAGTTTTTGACAATTGTTATAATGATATAATAATGCAATTTTTTAATGTCTCATTTTTTACTTGTGTTGCAGGAAAAAAGATTAATCGCCCAAGAATAACAAAAATTGAATGATGTATCCCACCTACTGTCACAAGGGGGTACACATTATTGAAGCAATGCCTCATGAAGATCGAGTAGAGACATCGCTGACCTTGTATCTCTTTCTCTCTACTATGACAATTGGAAGGTTTCCCACACTAGATCAAATGGGCAGATGACTCCCCTGACATTCATAGGACTCATAATTAGATTTAGACTTAATTATTTATCATATTTTACGTGATTCTTTAGTTGAACATGTCACACAAGGTTCATTGTTTACCATGGTAAAGACAATATTTCGATGACAACTATAGAAAGATCAAAGAACTCAAGATATGTTTGTGGTACTAGTGGGAAATGGGGACTCCAAGATTACTTCAGTCCACCACCACTAAGAAATGTTAATTCTTACAATCAGGATGCCTTGCATAAAATGGAGATGTGATTTGAAGAAAAACTGAATCAAATTCAATAGTTACTACACCAAATGCTTGATGAGAAGCTAGAGTCCCTTTCTTGTTTTGAACACTAGACTCAAAGAGCAACTTATATTGTTTTTGAGGTTGTTTGAGTGAGCATAGTCCTTACCCCTTGATGCATAGATACGATACATGTATTGGATACTGATAATTGGCATTATCATGTTTTTATTTTAATATTTATTATTATTTTATTTTTGGATTTTATTTGATATTTCAAGTTTTATTCAATAAAAGTGGAAAAGATAAATGTATGGATTATATTTTGAAAATAAGTGGAAATCTTAGAGATTTAGGAATATTATCAACAAAATGAGTGAAAAATTGAATAGTCAAAGATTATCAACAATATCAGATATCCACAAAGTTGGTTACTCAAATTACCAATCAAGATAATTGAGGAATAATTAAAAGATATGGAATATCCAAAGATTAAAAGATATATATCAAGGATTATCTCTTACAATTTACTCAAGTACCAAATCAAGTCCAAATTTTAGGCCTAGTCCAATTTTGAAAGTTTATAAATTGTGGGCCTGACATAGGTCAAAAACACACACAAGGAGAGAAAGAAACTTGATATCTTTACACTTGAAGGTAGAAGGACATTCTGAAGACTAGAGACATTCAATTTCAACATCAGCCTTGTGTTTAGTATGTCCAAGAGTAGCTAATTCCCTTATTCACAGAGGTTGAGTGTAATGTATTCTTAATCCTTTGTGAATTCTTCATTTAATATATTTTTTGTCCATACTCTTATGTTCTATTCTTGATCCTTACTACATGATAATTATTGATTGCATATTTGTGGGTATTTAATCATTGGACATGATATTATAACCTAGACTAGAATAGACAATTGATTGATTGTGCATCTAAACATAGAGTACATCATTAGTCATTCTTAACATCTGAACTTAAGGCTTAATGCAAAATATTAATAAGGAAATGTCTAAGACATTAAGATTCTAATTAAAGTTTAGACTTGTCCCTAAGACATTACGGTTTGTTACATAGTGGTGTGAATACTAGAGTCGGGAATTAGAAATATATTTTTTGTTGTTTTTACTTTGAATGGAATTATGAAACCCAATCCCGGTGAAGTTTTTATCTTATATTTTTCTCAATCAAGTTATTTATTTCCACCGTGCCAATTTCTATTTATTCAGGATATGGAAGGACTTTCTCCAACTTTTCTTTTTTTTTCTTTTCTCAATTTTCTCCACCTCCTTTTTATTCTCTATATCTTTATTTCTATCTTCATTCTCTCCATTGTCCTTCTTTTCCTCTCTTTTTCTCTCTCTTTCTTTGTACACATTCTCATTCCATGTTATAATAGCATTGCAATGCTCTCTTGGGTTTGCCTCAGTATTGGCTGTGAAGTTCTTCTCAAATTTCTCCTCTACTATATCTTTGCCAATTGTCTGAGTTGAGTTTCCAAATTACGAATTGAAGCTTCTATGCTCATGTGATTTGAAAGAGACACTTGCATGAAGTGTTAAAGTGTCTCCTCCAACTTTGTTTGCTTTTTATACAAGGAAGGTTGTTGTTGTTGCTGCCTGTGGGATGGTCCAGCTTGTCTCATGCTTAGATGAGACTTCCATCCTCGATTGAAATTGCCGTATGGCTACTACATTATGTATTAGATGAAAGTCATCATTCTTTGTGAGTATTATTGACAACTGGATAAAGGTAACACCTAACATTGATTGAAGTGTATTTTACTTTTGTGAGTACTACATAATAATGTAAAGTGAATTATTTCATGTCTTTAATGATCAATCTTCATTGTCATAGCAGGACATCCAACAAATAAGAGAATAATAAGCAATCTACAATCTACATCTTGCAACATGAATAATGTTCTTAATCAACTTTATTTTCTTATTTAGTTCATTTTTAGGTCAAATTAAATTTTTTTATTATTGAAATTTTAGTTAAAAATTTGTTGTGTTGGAAATTTTCTGTATATTAAATTTTGGTTTAAGCCAAAATGAAACCATTTAAAAAAAAATCAATATTTATGTAAGACCATGCATTACTTGATATAAATTTTGAGTTGTCGTAATACTCTATCTTGCACTTTTTATGTTAGATGATCTTATGTTTGACGTAAATGTTGAACTTTTACGTCAGAATTTAAGTTCGACTTAAATTTATGTCACTTGCGTCCATGTCGAAGTGTTACATGACTTAAAAAATCATAAATATTTGACGTAAATAGCTCTCATATATTTTCTTCCTTCATACTCATTTCTTTTATCCACATTTATCTTTCTTATACACATTCATCTTTTTCATCCCTTATATTTTGCTATTTTTTTTTGTCATTTATATTTGTTAAATAAGGAGGTACTTTGTGAGAATTTTATTTTTAATCTAATGTCATTAGCGTCGCTCAAACCGATGCTAAATTAAATAGTTTAAAATAAAAAACCGCATTAGCATTAGCTTAGCCTACTCTAAATTATATTAATGAACAAATCAATTTAAAAATTAGTGATGACTTAGTGTTAGGGGTTACAAATAAACTTGTCTATGTGAATATTATTCAACTCGTCCATTTTGATGGAGAATCTTCGCATTGACTGGGTATGGCTGTAGGTATGGGCAATACTTGAATTTTTCAATTAGATATGAGAATGTGAATGAGTATGTACATATTCTCCTTGTCCATGTTCCCGTACCCATCATATTCACCCCCCCCCCCCTTAAAATATTCGATATATTAGATAATATATTGTTATAAGTCGTTATTTTTATAACTTTACTTAGTATTTGTTAAACCAACGCTATTTAGAGTCAACTTTAACGATCGATGTTAACAAATTAGCGTCCATGATTTTAGACTCTCATATGATATGCAACACAAATCCAACACTAATAATTATCGACTTTTGACTGACACTAAATACATATTTTCTTGTCAAGATATTAAATTTTTTCCTCTTAGAGTTATTAAAATAGAGTTTGTATGAGTTAAAAGATGTACATTTATTAAGTTTGGAGTCATGAATCATCTAAATATAAGTGATTTAACATCATTTTCAACTAATTCTAACACAATGAATTTTTAAATCTTTTTCCTCGTATAATTTTCATCTAATTGATTTTCATTCAACGTGAGATCTTTGATTCTACACTTGAATCTTCTGATAATTTCCCATAAATGTGAATCTGACAAACTCTCCCTCAACCTCGAAAGAATTTTACCCTCTTCTACCTTTATGGAGAATATGATGAGCTAACAACTAGATGATAATGTCTCTTCCTTGCACAACTCATCGACCACAAAATAAAGGACCATAGCCTTTGATGAAGTTCTAAGTTAAACCCTCATCTGTCTTTATTTTCTGTGTCTCTTCTATCTCGTCTTTGGCTACATGGGTCACTTTATGGTGACATATAGCATTGATGGATACCACACAGGGCAAGCATTCAGAAGCTGCCACGTGTTAGAATGTACTTCAACTTTACACGTGGCCTTCTTTCATTGGATACACGCAACTTCTTAAAATTAAGTTGCTTTAGCTCATTGTACCAGGTTATTAGAAGTATCAACATCTTAAGAGAAAGAAAGTGAGACATGCCCCAATGCATAGGTTGCTATGTTAATTATCAACATGGGACTGAACAACTAATGTGCTTGTTGTATCAAAATTAGCTAAATCTTTTATTTTCTTTTTCATAAGGTAAAGCTAACTTGTTTTGGTTAAGGTGTATTTGTTTACTCTTCATAAGACCTTTTAAAATAGAAAAATTAAAAAAAGTCAAAATTATTTATAAGTTAAAATACATATATAGAATTAATCCTTTTTTTTTATAATTTTTAAAATTCATATGCAAATTAATTTTATTTTATGGATATTGTTTTATATTTTTCTCTTTTGAAAATGTTACGAAAAGAGCTTAAACATTTTCTTTGAATAGAGGTGATATATATAAAACAATTATATAACAACTAATACCGAAATATTCTCTTTATAAACTAATTAAGTTAAATATTTTCTTTAAAGATAAGTGATGAATAATTCATTATCAACTTATAAATAATTACTTGTATATTATATATAACTTTTATTTATATATCACTAAAAGCATATGTGTTATCGAGTGTTCAATTTTTTTTATTGTAGTAAAAAATATATTATTAAAATAAAAAATTATTATTAAATTAATTTTTATAATTTTTTTTATAAAAACAAATAATTTGTATAATTTTATTATAAATAATTTATTTATTGTATAAGTAATTTTTTCTTTGAATAATAGTTTAAATTAAAAAAAAATCTGAAAGAGTAAAAAGAAAACAAATACGCAGAATCTCCTTAGTACAGATAATATGTAATAACACTTAATATACTTTTAGTCCATATAAACTAATAGTATCCATTTTGGTCCTTATAATTTGTTTTCATTCCTGTAAAATTAGAAATAATTGTTCGTACAATATGTGTGAATTTGGATTTCAGTTCCTATAACATTTTTATCTTTATTTCTTAAAAGATTTCAAATTATTATATTAATCTTTAATATGCTGGATAGATGAAAAACATTTATTTTAGAAATTACTTATTTTCATGTTAGAAAACTAACCATTTTACAGTAAAATCCAATCTACTTTATGTGCTTCTACCATTCAAGATTTTTTTTACCGGATATATGTGCTTTTACTATTAAATTAATTACAAATTTATATCATAGTAAAGTCTTTGACAAAATAGTCATAATTAGAAAATAGGAACTTGAAATATATCTTTTGATAAAAAGAAAACTTAGATATGAGATGTAATAAAAATGAAAATTTCTGGAAATGAGAAGAGGAATATGTTGGCCAATGGTCGAAGGACACTAGTGCAGAAAGAGTATTTGGTAGTAGTTATTTTTGTTATTCTGTCTCGGTTCCAAAATCAAGACATATAAGATCGATCGAGGCAAAAAAGGGTTAACTTTTGGTTTCGGGTGTCACCCGAGGAAGAAAACGCCCTTTCTACCTCGATTCTCTTGAGAACTAAAGTCATACACTACCTATTTCTGTATCGGTTCAGCGAAGAATCGAAGTCATTGTACAAAAAATAAAATAAAATTTTAAAAATTCAAATGAGTTTTGACTTCAGTTAGGGTATGACCGAAGCCATATAGTCCACTCTTTGGCATTGAGTCAATCCTTAATCGAGACCATATAGGACTTTCTGCTTCGGGTTGAAGTATGAACCAAGGCCATATATGTTGTTTTTTTTAAATATTTTTTTTTTAAAACCTACATATTTTCAGCAAAACCAGTCAGAAGAGAAAATAGAGAATACATTTTATGAATCTCAAATGCATCCACAATTCAAAATATATCTAAAAGTCTTATTTAACAACAAATATCCTAATCAATACTATTATACATTTGAATTATATATTTGGCACATGCAATACTACCAAACTTTATGGACTTCGTGGGAATTGGTGTAGTACTCTTGAATGTATGCAAAATAAGACATTAACTTAAGTTAGTATATAGAAAGACAATATTGCAAAGTATTCGTTTTAATTCAAATATATATTATCGTTTCCCAATTAGTTGTAATATGAGCATGCACAATGGTTGTCATCCATTGCATTACATAGTAACCACACTTATAAGAGTTGGTTTGTCTATTGCACTACATTATATCAACAACATTACAATTAATTAAGGAAGAAAATCAAATCAAACAACTATAATAAATATATGGATAAATATACCAAACCTTGAGGGAACACTATGCAAGACATTTTGCCTTAACCATTGATCTCCCTAGCAACATGTTATGTCCAACAATTGAACTATAATAAATGGAATATGTTAGGATACTTTTATATAACAAAGAATATTCATAAGATTGACATTGAGGTTCTTACCAATCTATCACTGGTCTAAGATGGTTGGGGGGAGGGCAGTAAAGAGCAAAACCACACAGCAAGGTTCTCCCTCAGGAAAACCACAAGTAACTACCAATGACGTCTGAGAAGAAATAAAATCATTGTTATGTATTAAAATGACAGATTATATTCATAAGTTAACAAAAATGACTTACCTAGCAAAATAAGGGACAAAATAATTTTCTTTTCCGCATTGAAAGCAGTTGGTCACATATGCTTGGGTGTCATCAAACTTATTGCCTTCATGAGTGAGTTGGGGATTTACAAACCCATATAGATCATTCAGCCCCATAGTTTCAATGACACCAGACATATGCCTAAACATAAAATTGATTTGATCTAAGTAAATAGATAAATAAATCAAATAATTATATATAATGATTGAAAGACTTACATTATCCATAATGGTAATATTCAATTCCTCTTGTCTACGTGTAAGCTCCAAGACAACTTGGGAATGCACGTAAAGTGGATCTCAAGGTGTCTCTGAAAAATGTTAGAATCCCAAGGAACCTGCATCGGCTTATCATTTATAATTTCAGCAAGTTAGAATAATGCACCAAGAGGATCGTCCAAAGAGAGAAGAATCTTCTTTGGTCGAGGATTTTCCTATATCGATGCAGTTTCAGTTAAAATGGAATATAATTTAAGGTTGAATATAATAAACATGTAAACTTGTAAATACTCAAATATTTTACATTTAGGTGGAGTGATTTGATGTATAAATTCTAAAAAAATATGTTAACATGTACATATAAGTTGAAATTAAATTTAATTACTAATTTAATCTCAAATTGGAAAGGACATAATTGGATTGTTTTTAAAAAAAAAAAGATGACTAAATTGAATAAAAAGTAATAAGGGGACCAAATTAAACATTTAAAAAAATTAGAGGACTAATTAAACCTAAAAATAATAAGAGCACCAAAATGAATCAAAGCAACAAATTTAAGGACTAAATTAATAATTAAGTCTATTCTTAACAACTACACACCACATACATCACTACTAGATTTTTTTTCATATTTTATGAGATTTTTCTTACAAATTTATTAAAAATATAAAATTTGCAAGATTTTTTTTGTTATTTTTTTAAGAGATTTAATTGAAAGGTAATTCTTTTGTGGATGATTATTTCCTACAAAATTATAAAATTCGAATTACTTATATAATTTCTATGAAAAGTATTTTATATAAAAATATTTTTGCAAAAATCGTTGATAATAATTTTTTACAAATTATTTTTCATAACAAAATTTGTAATTATTTTATACGAAATTTTTTAAAATAAAATTGATAAAAAATATATGTTTTTTTGTAATATAAATATGTTTTTTTAAATATGTTTTTGAATTAGAGTCCAAAAGTTACAATATAATATACAATACTCTTAGAGTCGTAAATATAATACTTTTAGAGTGGTAAAACTAATATGAATCTTTCTTTTTAATAAAATGTAATTAAAACATGATAGAAAGCTTTATATTAATTATACTTAGAATGTTAGATGTGATATTATAAGAAGTTCTTTTAGTATTTCTACAATTATCTAGACTATAGTGAACTACCGAAATACCATTGTAATAAACATGAACTCGATTTTAAATAAGAAATTTGTTTTTAATTGTATTTTTTTTACCACTCCGGTCCTTATTTTCTTTAGTTTTTAAGATGGTCTTCGTTTTTGATGTATTAAAAATGGACAAATTTTTTTAGATGTTTTGAATTTTGAGGAATTAAAAGTTCACAAGTTTTTTGATAGATGAAAACTAAACTTTGACTATTTTAGAGAGACGATATTTTTCTTCTTTTATGTTTTATCCTTGGAAACTGTTTTTGTTTCATCTTGTAACAATATGGAAATATAAGATCCCTGCCCATATATTTTTGGAAATACGTTAAAATAACTTGAAACGAAATACTTCCAATAGTTTATTTGTATACTTTCTTAATGTTAGTTTCTGCATATTCTTAGTCAGATTAAAACGTGTTTAAACTATAATTTTTAAAATAATAATTAATAGTTTATTTAGTGATAAAAAAGTATACTCATTGATTTCTAAAGGACTGGAAACATAAAAAAGATTATATCAATAAAATATGGAGACTATTTAAACTCAAAATATTATAAATTTATTCGTAGTTTAGTTAAAATATTTTTTTTCATGATTAATGTGATTTGATTATTTTATCATATCAGAACATGACGTAGAAAAAGCATGAATTTTATTGGATATATATAAACAGTCCATGTAACTTTTTTTTACCACCACACATATAAATGAAATTCTAGATATATTGCTCATGAGATATGGTTAACAACTTGTATTGTTTTGACATGAATAGGTTTTTCAAAACTAAAATTAATAAAGTATTACTTAAAAATAATAAATAAATATTGAATATATTAACTTTATTAATTGATAAAATAAATATTACTAGTCGTGATTAGAATAATTTAAAATTTAAAAACATAAAAGATAAACTTCAAATGAAATTACAATTATTATAATAAATTATTGCAAATAATATAAGAAAGTTAATCCTTTGGATAAAAAATCACATACTCATGGGATTCAAATGTGTATCTCTTGAATTAATGCATGTCCATAGAAAAAGAATATTTTTTTCACCGAGTACTTCAATTGATTGGATTTTAGCCAAAAGCTAGTAGCATATATCTTCTTGTTTCTGAAAATTTTCAAGTACTCAACCACGTGAAACCAATTTGACTGTGTTTCTTGGGTGAGAGGACAATACAAAACATCTCAGCATAAATTCAGATACCTTGGACCCCATCTTCCCCATTTCATAAACTTTACACAATTAAACTCTTCTCCATACTCTCTAATGGCTGTTTATGTATGTATCTATCTTTCTATCTTACATATCTTATCTTTCTTGTTGAATATACGTAAGTAAATCAAACTTAAAAAAGCAAAATTTATGTATGAGAGAAAAGATCAGATGTAAATTTTGATAAATTATTTACAAAAATATCACTGTGTATATTTTATGTTTGATATTTTCTAGTCAGACATAAAATAGATTAACATAATAAGTCAGTTTAATTTAAGTGTATATGAATATATGTGTTTGTGAGTGTGTGTGTTTTTGTGTGTGATAGATAGATGAATGGATTACGAGAAAAATATAATATTAATAAAATATGAATTCAATCTGTATAAGAGATAAATATTATCTTTAGTCCAAATTTTTAAAATAATGACATTTTGATTTTCTTTTTGGTATGATGTTTAATTTCTTTATATTTATTTAATATGATTTAGGGAATTTTAATCATCTTTCCTTACGTGCGAGTTTTTTAACATTGGTATATGCGGTTGAAATTTGAAGGTAGAAATTGTTTTTTCTTTTCTTTTCATCTATGATTATTCTCAATTTTCTTCAAAATTTTTAAAGTACGTTTTCACTATTCATATTTAGATTGTATTATTGGGTTGATGTTTTTCCCATGAAATGTATCCTAAATGGTCATAACCTACTAATGATGTTAGAAACATGGACACAATGTAGTTGTTTGACTACATTGACAAGGCCATGATAGTTTTGAATATGGTTATTTTGTTCCACATTATGAATGAAAATGATTAGGTTTCAATTGCACAAACAGCAAAATTAGCAAGGGAGAGAAGCTTTATGCTAACATGTGCATAGGGGACCCACACTTTAGTGTTTGAATATGTATAATATTATACAAATATAATATAATATTGGAGGTAATGTGAAAGACATGAAATATTCTCCAAATAATATATATATATATATATATATATATATATATATATATATTATATACTCATTTTTCTTTCTATAAAGCTAACTTTCTCCTTTTCTAAACAATATTTTTAAAATATTTAACCAAAATTTCCCTAAGCAAAATTGTTTCCAATTAGGAGCACTCAAGCATTTTTTTTTTCTTTTTCGATAAATGTTTTGACATGCAAACATTACTCTGAAATGAGATATCTCAACAATGTTTATATTTCAAGTTCTATCTATATAATATGCAACACATCAATAACAGAATATAGAATAAAAAACTAAAAAATGATCATGAAGGAACTAAAAAAAAGTTGGAATTATAATTTTCTTAGGTGTCACAGGGTAATATGAAGGAACTGTAAAACTTAATTAAGGATCTTTAAGATTTATAATTCTCACACGATAAATCATAATAGAGCACTAACCTTGATCCATGAGAGATCCTGTGAATATGCGTTCTTCAATTTATAATCTTGTGTGCTCTTCAACCACCGTTTCCCAATCTATCTCTTTGCCTTTCTTTCTCTTCTCACACGTACTTGATGGGTTACAGTGAAAAGAACCTTATGGCCAGAGACAGAACCCCAATTCCTTTTTATACCAACGTCCATCAAGTTGGTTTTTATTTTATCTTTATCTTTATTTTATTTTATTATCACTTCCCATAATAATAACAAATAAGTCTCTATATTTATTAAATCACAATTGGGCCCATCATAATATTTTAAATGAGTCACTAATAGAATTAATTCGTCAATTAATTCTAACATTCTCCCACTTGACTCATACGATGTCATAACATTATGTGATTTAATACATAAACATAATGCGCAATAAAAGACCTTGCATAAATTGGTTCCATCATTATTCATAATTAAAGATACAGAAATAATAAGAGTCATGGCGGTCACACATCATTTGATCGACATGATCCCTTCCATGTACTACTATATCATCCCTTTCTCCTTAATATGACCTTAAAAACGAGAAGTCCATAATGGGTTCAAACACAATGTCATTTTACAAAGCAATAACATAACATAATTTGTTTTCTTCATCATAATTTGCATGCATAAACATAAAGAAGTAAACACAGATTTCAGAAATTTATACATTAGGGAGCTCAAAGTGTCACATCAACATTAAAAACATTAACATTCAACATTTAACATTCACTAGTAGACATAATGCCCATATTCTTTACATGACCAGCATACAATTTGGGCGGTAACCCTTTTGTTAAAGGGTCAGCAATCATAAGATCTGTGCTAATATGTTCTATTGACACTTTACGTTTCTGAACTTCTTCTTTAACGGCAAAGTATTTCAATTCCATATGTTTAGCACCTTTAGAATACTTGTCGTTTTTAGAAAAGAAGACTGCTGCGGAATTATCACAATAAATTTTCAGCGGCTTGGAAATACTGTCGACTACTCCAAGTTCTGAAATAAAGTTTCGCAACCAATTAGCCTGAACTGTGGCCTCAAAGCATGCCACAAATTCAGCTTCCATGGTGGATGCAGCAATGACAGACTGCTTCGCACTTTTCCATGAAATCGCTCCTCCGGCTAAAAAATACACATAACCAAATGTAGACTTTCTTGTATCCACGCAGCCGGCAAAGTCTGAATCTGTATAACCTATCACCTCAAGGTGATCAGATTTTCTATAAGTAAGCATGTGATTCTTTGTTCCTTGTAGGTATCTTAAAACTTTCTTTGCAGCTTTCCAATGCTCCAGACCTGGATTACTTTGGTATCTACCAAGCATACCAACTGCAAAGCTAATATCTGGCCTCGTACAGGTTTGAGCATACATCAAACTCCCAACAACAGATGCATAAGGGATATTTTCCATCTGTTTCCGTTCCAAATCATTCTTTGGACATTGCATGAGACTAAACTTGTCTCCTTTCTGTATTGGAACAGGAGATACTGAACATTTATCCATTCTGAATCTCTCTAAAACTTTATTAATATATGCATTCTGAGACAAACCTAACAATCCTTGTGATCTGTCACGAAATATTTCTATTCCTATCACATAGTATGCCTCACCCATATCTTTCATTTCAAAGTTATTAGAGAGAAACCTCTTAGTCTCACTTAATAGACCAAGATCATTCGTCGCAAGCAAGATATCATCAACATACAGAATCAGAAATATAAACTTACTCCCACTGACCTTCAGATATATACACCGATCAACGGTGTTTTCCTTAAATCCAAAGGACACAATAGTATCATTGAACTTAAGATACCATTGTCGAGAAGCTTGTTTAAGTCCATATATCGATCTCTTAAGTTTACACACCATGTGCTCCTTTCCTTCTTCAGCGAACCCCACCGGTTGGTCCATATAGACATCCTCTTCTAAATCCCCATTCAGAAAAACAGTTTTAACATCCATTTGATGCAACTCAAGATCATAATGAGCTACTAATGCCATGATAATTCTAAAAGAGTCTTTCTTAGAAACAGGCGAAAAAGTTTCCTTATAGTCAACGCCATCTTTTTGAGTAAAACCTTTGGCAACAAGACGGGCCTTGTAACGTTCAATATTGCCTTGAGAGTCACGCTTAGTCTTAAAGACCCATTTACACCCAACTCTCTTGCATCCTTCTGGCAATTCCACAAGGTCCCATACGTCATTATGTGCCATTGATTTAAGCTCATCTTTCATGGCATCTAACCACTTATCAGAATTATCACCATTAATGGCTTCTGAAAAAGAAATTGGATCATTATCAATACTTAAGTCATTTTCTGACTCTTGTAGATAAACCACATAATCATTCGAAATAGCAGACTTTCTATCTCTGTGAGATCTTCTTAATACTATTTCTTGTGGTTGTTCTACTATTGGTTCATTGTTAACCTCGGGATCATTAATTTGTTGTTCTTCTTGATTGTTGTGAGTTTCTACAACATGTGGAACAACAACTCTTGATAAAGAAGTACTAGTTATAGGAACTTGTACTCTAACTTCTTTAATCTCCACATTTCGTGAAGCTTCACTCCCACTGGTTTCGCCATTTTCAATGAACCGAGCATTTCCAGTTTCAACGATTCTAGTACTATGGGTAGGACAGTAAAACATGTACCCCTTTGATTTTTCTGGATAACCAATGAAAAATCCACTGATTGTTCTTTCATCCAGTTTCTTTTCTTGCGGATTGTATATTCTTACTTCTGCCTGACAACCCCAAACATGCAGGTGTCTCAAACTGGGTTTCCTATTCGTCCATAACTCAAAAGGAGTCTTTTGAACAGCTTTACTAGGAACCCTGTTCAACAAATACATGGCAGTCTTTAAAGCATACATCCACAATGATACGGGTAAACATGAATTACTTAACATACTCCTAACCATATCCATTAAGGTTCGATTACGCCTTTCTGATACACCATTTTGTTGTGGTGTGCCTGGCATTGTGTATTGAGCACAAATACCACGTTTCTCAAGGAACTTAGCAAACGGACCAGGGTGTTGTCCACTTTCATCATATCTTCCATAATACTCACCACCTCTATCAGACCTTACGATTTTCACCTTTCTGTCTAATTGCCTTTCCACTTCATTTATATAAACTTCCAAGGCATTTACTGACTGAGATTTCTCATGCAGTAAATAGACATGTCCATAACGCGAAAAATCATCAATAAAGGTGATGAAGTACTTCTCTTTATTGAAAGAATTTACATCAAACGGACCACATATATCGGTGTGTATGATTTCAAGAAGCTGAGTGCTTCTCGTGGCTCCTTTCTTTGTGTGTTTAGTTTGTTTGCCTTTAATACAATCCACACACACATTCAGATCAGTAAAATCTAAATCCGGAAGGATTTCATTCTTTACTAATCTTTGCATTCTTTCTTTGGAAATATGTCCCAAACGTTTATGCCACAAGTAAGCAGATTGTTCATCCACTAAACTACGTTTAGTGCCAACATTGTGATGCAAAGTCATAAGAGTTTCAGCATATAAATTATCCAAATTCAATTTATATAAACCATCATAAAGTGTACCAGATCCAATCATAAAAGTAGGCTTAAACAAACTGAAACAACCATTCCCAAACTTAAAAGAATATCCAGCAATATCAAGCTTAGACAAAGAAATTAAATTCCTAGTGATACTAGGTACATAAAAAGTATCCATAAGGTCTAAGTGATATCCAGTGTCGAGGATTAGACGATAAGTCCCGACCGCTTCCACTGGAACTTTCTCTTTATTGCCCATGAAGACAAACTTCTCATTTGGGTTTATGGTTCGGGTTGTAAGAAATCCCTGCATCACATTAGAAACATGAGTCGTACATCCAGAATCAATCCACCACGTATTATGGGGAACTTCAGTTAAGTTTGATTCAAAACATACATAAGCATTATGCTCACCTTTCTTTTCGAACCAAGCCTTACGCTTTATGCAGTCCTTCTGGAAATGTCCAGACTTCCCGCAGAAATGACATTTGTCATTTTTCTTCTGGATTTTGGTTGAGGACTCGTCAATCTTCAGTGGTCCTTTACCCTTTCCATGTTTCTTAGCAACTTTCTTTCCAACAGCTCCTTGATTCTTCACATATTGAATAGAGTGGCTTCCTAAGTTCTTCAGTCGGGTCTCCTCTTGAACTAGCATACTGTGCAATTCATGCACATTCCACTTGTCTTTCATGGTGTTATAGTTCATCTGGAACGGACCATACTCAGACGGTAATGAGTTCAGAATGAACTGCACGAGAAAACCTTCATCCACTGCCATTCCTAAAGACTTAAGTCTTGCTGCGATATTTGTCATCTCGATCACATGCTCATGCATAGTACGCGAACCGTCAAACTTCATAGTGGTCAACGTACTCATCAGTGTCCCAACGAGAGACTTATCAGCAGTTTGGGAGCGCTCTTCCACAAATTTCATAAATTCTTTTGCGTCATCAGTTTTGGGAAGAGCTGACTTTATATTACTTGCTATGCTCATTCTCATAAACATTAAGCTAAGTCTATTTGATCTTACCCAGGCTTTGTAATGGGCTTTCTCTTCATTGCTACTAGCATCCGTGATAGCAGCCGGCTTTTCAACTAGAAGAGCTAGATCAAGATCCAACACACCTAAGTGAAATTGGACTTGCTCACTCCAGTCAGGGAAATTCAACCCATTAAAGACTGGAACAGACGAAGCAAGCGCGTGTAAAGATACCGGAACAGAGACTGCAATTAACACATGCCTAACATTAATGCTTTGAGTCATAAAACTAAACGTAAAAACAGATTCAGATATAAACAATCATTCTATGCATACTAATGTTCTCCTTTGGGAGATCCACTAATACACAAACATAAACATAATGATGCTAATCACATTATAACATTATTGATAATTAAAATATGCATCAACTAGAATCACCTACTACCTTTGGGTATATAAATAAAACTAGTGACGCATACAAAATTATCTACAATCATGTTCATTAATTATGAGAACAATTAATCAACCTTTGGGCGATCCTTAAATGTCTTATAATTAATGAATTTTAATTAACCCATAAATTTAATTATTCATAATTTAGCATCCATACTATGGGTAATTAAAATAAAAAACATTAATAATTTGAAATCATATAAACTTTAAAATTTTGGCCACTTTGGTGACTAACAAAATTTATCATACTTAATTTCAAATAAATAAATAAACATTTAATTGCTATAGACTTTATATAACATCCTCATTAATTTTAATTTAACAATAACAAACATAAATATTATTGCAAATTAAAATAAAATTATTAATTATTTATATCAATAAAATAATTAATATTTATTTTATTGGTAACATAAACCAATAAAAATATTGCTCTCAAATTCAATTAACTTAATAGGATTTCAAAACTCAAAACGTAAAAGTGAAAATATCTTTTAAATTCACAACCGCACACCTCATGAAAGCTTGCAATCAGCGGTTTACAATCCACGTAAAAAAAAAAAAACCAACTCGTACACGTTCACACAGCATTTCAATCAATGAAAGATAACACTTTCAGTAACAGCCACTTTCATACGTAACAGGGTTTTTTTTTTTTTCTTTTATTCAATGCCAAAAAAAAGATAAAAACCATTACAGTAAAGCACACACAGTAAAGCATGCATACTTGATAAATGGCAGCAGTGGATACAATATTTTAATAGCAATATCATCATTCATAAAATTAAATTAGGAGAAAACATCATATAATAGGAGAATCATAAATCCTACAATCAAGCTCTGATACCACCGTTTCCCAATCTATCTCTTTGCCTTTCTTTCTCTTCTCACACGTACTTGATGGGTTACAGTGAAAAGAACCTTATGGCCAGAGACAGAACCCCAATTCCTTTTTATACCAACGTCCATCAAGTTGGTTTTTATTTTATCTTTATCTTTATTTTATTTTATTATCACTTCCCATAATAATAACCAATAAGTCTCTATATTTATTAAATCACAATTGGGCCCATCATAATATTTCAAATGAGTCACTAATAGAATTAATTCGTCAATTAATTCTAACAGGAACTACGCTGAAATGTTCCTCAACACAACTAAAAACATCGTAGATGTATATAAACTTTGTGTTTTAAAAGGTGGTTAAAATGAGGCAAATTATATGGGGCTTTTATGACACAAAGTAGCTATGTATTCATATGTGGACAAGGTGAAAGACAGTGTTATGAAACAACGATGTATTAAGGAAAATGTTTAAGTGAGGGAACATGTTGTCCCATTCTATTGTTACTTTGTGAGAGCTTTTTAAGATGTTGGAAAGATTCCAAAGAATGATCCACTCCACTCATGATCCCTTTATACCTGTGCAAGCTGTGCACTTCCCACATTATAATTCAGTTTGGTCCAAAGAGAGACATGCATGGCCTCACCTACCTCTACAACAAATCATTTTCTCCTCCTTTTGCCCAAATTCACCTTTTTTTTTTCTCCCTTCTTTCAAGTTTCATATACCCTTTCCCACATATATAACTTAAATTTCATCAATCATAAAAATCAGAAAAAGAATATCTGACAAATAATAAATACCTGCTTTCCCTTTTATAAAATCATTCTTTTCTAAACACTTACGAATCTGAATATTATTTTATATAATTTTTCTCTTTGACTAGACTATTAAAACACATGTTTTTTTACATCATCCATTTGATAAAGTTTTTCATTCAAATAAAATAGTAAAGGATGATAATAAAATATAAATTATCTTTAATTTAATAACTGAGTACAAATTTCATTATAATCTATTTCGTTGTCGCCCTCCTTCAAGTGATTACTAACCTAATTTTGTTTCTTTCAATTTTATTTTAGTGATTACTAATAAATTTATTTTTGAAATGGACTAACAAATTATTAAAAGTCATTATTTTGAAATATATCGGAGATATTACATCAGCTAGAGATAAGTACAAATGTCAAAATGAGTTTCAACTTGTGAGTCAATTTGATTCACAGGGTTTGAGTTGAGTTGGGTAGGAAAAAAAGTAGCCTTTTATGGATCAAGTTAGATCTTGCATACTTAATCTATAGGCTAAACAATTCGAAATTTAAAGGTGGATTAACCCGCAATACAATAACAAAGCTTAACACTTTAATTTTTGATTACTATTTTTATAATAATGTTTAATAAAATAAGTGAACACTTTGATTACGAGTCAAGTCAATTCACTCTAATTGTACTGCTACACATATATAAATTAAATTGAAAGAACAAACCATCCTTAACTGAGTAAATCAACTAACCCACAAACTCATAGGTGGATTGAACCAGGTTACAAATTTTTGCTGAGATAGGTTGAACTGACTCATTTTTAGCTCAACCCATGATAAGTCAATTTGTGTGAGTCAGGGTGGCTTACTTTGACACCTCTAAAGATAACGCAAATTTATATTATATAAGTGGGTGTAAACCTCATAAGTTAATTTTGCAGGATTAGATTAAGCTTAAAATCCACTTCTTAAAATGGCATCAAAGTCAAGTATTATATATAAGTGAGTGCAAACCTTACTTAGTATGTGTTTGGTTGAGACAACAAAAACATTTCACGGACTGATGTAAGCTGAAAGTGTGAGAGTCAAAACATGAAATTGCTAAAAACGAATAAAAAGTTTAACTTTCATTTTTCAGCTCATCCATGCAAAGAAAAGGAGAGAAGACTGGTTTTTCTCATTTTTATAATAATTTATATATAAAAACTAATTCAGAATTAATTAATTAAATATAATAAATTAATTAAAACTGAATAAAATAAAATATGTATTCTTTATTCTAATATAATAAATACTTAAAATATAACAATAAAAAATATTTTAAAAAATATTTAATTAATTAATTTTATTAATCCATCAAATATTCACAAATTTTAATAAACTTTTCTTTCCTTTCTTATTATCTTTCTAATCAAACAACCTCACTTCCATATTTTTTTCTACTCAAATTCACTCATTTTCACTCGATCAAATATCATCTAATCCAAACACAATCTTAAAAATAGATTTTATAAGATTGAGTTAAGTTTATTTCTTAAGAATATATGTAACATCCCATTTTAATAGATAAACCTATTCAAATAAAACATCGTACATCTTATAATATTCAAGATTACGGGACTTAAAGTATAAAGGATAATACAGTCACCCCAATATATCATAAGAAAAACGAGGCACTACACGATGCAAGGAACCAAAATACAAGTGTACTAATAGACGACCAAAAGCTTGCTAATGAACAAGAGATTACAATGTAATAATAACTCTTCAACGTGGGCTCGACAACGACCCAACACTAAACCTCGTTCCACTCAGCTGCAGCATCCTCATCGCCACTATGATCACCAGGATTTTCCACATCTGCTCACATCAATAAATTGATGATCATCGCAAAAGGAGAAAACCACACACGAGACACACAAGCAAACAGAAATGGTAAGCTAGAGTAAAAAGGTTTTGAACATACAATTGAGCATGCAATTTAAAGGTCAAGAATACAGAAACCAACCAAGCAGACTCTAAGACTTAAATATTCGAATACATATAATGAGGCACCACCACGAAACCTTATCAAGAGGGTCATGGAATTACGTCCTAAACCATGAGGCACCACCATGAGCTCCCACCAAAAGCGTCATGGAATTACGTCCTAAACCATGAGGCACCACCATGAGCTCCCACCAAACGGGTCATGGAATTACGTCCTAAACCATGAGACACCACTGTGAGCTCCCACCAAAAGGGTCATGGAATTACGTCCTAAACGTGAGGCATCACCATGAGCTCCCACCAAAAGGGTCATGGAATTACGTCCTAAACAATGAGGCACCACCATGAGCTCCCACCAAAAGGGTCATGGAATTACGTCCTGACCATGAGGCACCACCACGAAACCTTCGTGGAATTACGTCCTGACCATGAGGCACCACCATGAAACTTTCATGGAATTACGTCCTGACCATGAGGTACCACCGCAAAACCTTTGTGGAATTACGTCTTGACCACACCATAATCATGCATCACCCACCCAACATAGAATTATCATGCATACCAATCTCATGCCAATATACATAACTAACCATCCAATCATGTTCCATATGAAAGATCATACTAAACTCATCAAATCCAGCCCATAAACCATCTAATACATGCATAAACACCCTAGTCATGCTTCAACACAATAATTCAATCAAACATGTGACCATCAACCAAGAACAGAGGAGAAAACAACACTTGATCATGTCCTCGCCCAGTTCTCGCTCGGGTTGGAAGCCCTCGCTCAAGCGAGAGAAGTCTCTCGCTCAGGCAAGCTCCTTCCGCCAAGGCGAGAGCTCGAGCAGTGGAACAATGCGGTTCTCGCGTGTTCTCACTTAGGCAAGACCTTTTCGCCTGAGCGAGAGGTCTTCTTGCTCTAAACATGAGCTCGCCGCCTGAGTGACAATGCGGACTAAAACATGGGATGGTTCCAGGTACTCTCGCCCAGGCAAGACCAGCTTGCTTGGGCGAGAATATTGGGTTCCTCCACAGTTCGCACAGATAGGCCAAGGTAGCACCAAGAAAACAGTACAAAGGCACAACCAGTTCAATCTCATGCAAGTATAAACATCAATCCAACATTTTGAATCAGGAAACATTAGCCAAATATCAACATATTACAAAATGCAAAAACCCTAGCTTCCCTTACCTGGAGTGGGGCTAAACGTAAGCACATCGGTTCTAGGGGAAGAAGGGAGCACTGTAACTCCAACCAGTGCAATGAACTGGGAAAACAAATGCACATAGGCTAGCATAAGGTTTCAACGTCAACCCAAAGTAGAACCTAAACATTGGAATGGAACGAAAGGGGTAAATTTCAAGTTCAACTTACCCGGAGAAGACGTTCGAGTGAAACAGTGGGTGCTCTGATTGTGCCCTAGCAGAGCTCTTTGCTCCAGTAATGGAAGGGGAAAGAGTTCTTGTTTTCTGAGAATGGAACAGAGTATAGGGGATTAGGGCTGGAAAAGGGTTTTGGGCACCCTATGGAATGACCCTTAGGTCCAATAGTTAAAACCAAACCCTTAAACATAAGAGCAGAAAAAATGGATCTTACAATATAGGTATTCACTTTTTCTTAACTAATATTTCTTAATTTAAATGTCAAATTATTTAAACCAAGTACCTTAAGCACCGTGTACCATTGTGGCTATATAATTATGTGCCATAGAGTCAACTCACATATCTTCATTATATTGTGACCAATCAGTTCTACTCCTCCAAGGCATTTAGGTGCTTTTTTTGTATCTACTAAACAAACCAGAAAACGTTGGTCGTAAGCAAGAGAATTTATATTATAATATGCAACCCACAAATTTATGATACATTTCATATCATAATTAAAATTCCAATCATGCCACTAGAGAAATATTATAGGGTTTAAGTTTTGTTTTGTGGGTACATGTGTAGGTAGCTATTTATAGTCTTGGGCATAAACATGATTAACCTACTTCTCCCTATTATTGTTGTTGAAAAGTACTTTTTTTTATGACATTAGATCTATTTTCGTAGTTACTATGAAATCACAAACACCATCACTTGTCATGTCCATTATCAAAGGCTAAACACAAGTTGATAAAGCTTGGGCTAAACCTAAAACTTAATTAACCATATAGTAAAATCATTAGCAAATTGAACTATATATGTAATTTATTTGAAAATAGCATATGGTATAACTTCCAATTTTAACATTTAAAATAATATTTTTACAAATAAGTGATAATAAACTCGTTTTCTTTTTTCAATAGAGTCTCATATTTTGAGTTTTATGAACAGAAAAACAGGAATAAGGAAAGCAATCAACCAATTATTTCAATAAAAATTAGTTTTTGGTATAAAAAATATATTCTTTAATAAATTTTTTTCTAATAAAAAATGTACTGTAATATTTTATTAAAACGATGTAATATAGTGTAAACAATAAGTTAATTTAGATGTTAAAATGATATAAATATTACATAAAATAAAATAAAAAAAACTGTGACCAAAGATCATTATCTGAGTTCAATTTATGATATGGACATTCTTTTTCCCGTATTTTGGCCCCCATCTCCTTTTTCAATTAATGTGAAATGAAGTACAGGTATATGCTATAGCTATTAATCATCACCAGATTATGAAAATTTTGTCATATTATATAACTTGTCCTTTGTTTCTTTGCCTCTTTTCTGCAGTTCTGCAAGCTCATTAATTGTCTGAATTCAGAAAGCTGGGAAAATTCATTAACATGTATAAAACTTTAATTTTGAAGAAAAATATTCTTGATATAAAAGTAAATAATAATGTTGATAAATGTCAAGAATTTGAAAATTAAAATAACAAAGATAATAAGGACTTCATTGGTCAACAAAGATAATTTTCAATATATGTTAAGACCGAGGTATTACAATTTCATATAGTTTCTCTCTCAACAAATAAATAGTTATTCTATTACAACTCATACCTTAGTGTAACTATAATGATTCTATTTATAAAGCAATACTATTATAATTAACAAACATGAAATAGGCATGGACTAATAACAGAGACATGTGAACCGTGTTATTTAAATTACACAGTTAAAAGAAAACAAAAATGAAAGTTTATTTACATGGAGGTGAGAGAGAAATTTATGGAGGTGCTGGAAGAAGGTTCCTACAGCCCACTTAGATGGAGTTTTAGATTAATTGATAGAATAAGCTCAAATTTCCACTCCATGCTAATCCCTGTTAAATCAATTATGTATTTAAGTCTCATTTAATTAAATTAATTAAGACGGATATTAACACTTCTTTAAGAGGTTCGCAGTTTCATGTTTTTCAAATAAATAATTGTTTAATTTCATTAATCAAAACAAAGTTTATTCAACAAAATTAATTTTGGTAGACCAACAAAGATGCAACAGTGGTGAAGTGTTCACCATGTGAAGACAAAGGTTGGGATTTGGAAAATAGATTTTATATGTTTTTTTTTTATCTTGTTAGTTTCAATAATAACTTATTTTTATGATTTTGAGAGCACATTTTTTTTTTTTTTATGATTGAGATAGTATTTATGTACTCATTGATATTGAATAAATCTAACTACATTTAGTTACAAAAGGTTAAATACAAAAAGTTAAAGGAATGTATTTGACAAATTTACATGCTCAAAATTAGGATAATAATTGTATTTATTAGGTGGGTTTAATTTCTTTTTAGACTAGTCTAATATATAATCTCAGAAGTTGTAAGATGGTAAGAAGAAAAAATAGAACACATTACAAATATTTTTATGAGGTGTATGTTATGTAGTATGGGTAATATGATTAATTGAGCGTGTTATAACAATCATATTCTTTTAGTAATGAAATTGATTGTTTTTCTTAATTGTAATTTTTCATCAATCGTATCAAACTACCACGTCAGTTTGACTTTATTATTATGTTATTATAACTAACTAACGAAAATACAGACCATACAATAAGTGTTCGTATTTTCTAATTTTTATAAAAATTTAAGTTAAAGTCAGTAATAATTATTTTTAAAATATATAATTAATTTTTAAAATAGTTATTAAATAAAATAGTAGTTAAAATTAAAAGAAGTTTTTAAAATAATAGTTAAAGATAAACTATAAATAATAAATAAAATTTGAAAAATAAACATGTAAAAAAAAGTTTTTAAAATAACCGTTAAAGACAAAATAATGTTTTAGAATAACGGTTAAAACAAATTATTTATAAAATAATTATTTTTTAAAATAATAATTAAAGATAAATCTGAAAAAAATGAGATGTGTACATAAAAGAAAAAATCTCTTTATATATTGTTATAAATTAAATTCATTACCAACAATTATACACTTTAAAAACCAATTTATTATAAATACTACTATGATCTTATACATTATAAAGGTATAAATTTCGATCCTACTAAGGATACATATCGGAAGAATATCAAACCAACAATCCAACCATCGGTTCATCACTTCAATTTTAGCAAGGAGTCAAGGAGTCATTCTTTTTCAAAGAGAAAATGGATGAAATGTTAGCAGTTCCTTATTTCTCAACAGTTTGAAGCTTGTACACAATTATGTGCACAACATTAAAAATAATTTGGAATAACAACGAGTTGGATCGAGTACGGATAAAGTCTATATGCTATCTAATTCGCAAAAAAACATTTACTTGCTACTTGCTTATTGATTTGTCGAGTATTCGTGGATACCTGCATACTGCGAATATTTAAAAAAAAAGTTATAAATTTTGTAAATAGTTATAAAAAATATAAAATATTATATAAATTAAATTTAACCTAATAAAATATAAATTAAATTTAACTTAATAAAATATAAATTAAATTTTAATTTTAATTTTTTACATGTAACAGATACTCACGGGTACAGTTAGTATGATACCTGCACCAGACCTGTTTATAAACGGGTATTAAAATACTTAATAAACGGGTATTATCTGTCACAAATTTTATCTACAAATGTTCACATGCACGAGTATTTTTATCATATTTAGAAATAACTCATGTAGTTAGAGTATACCTATCAAATCCTGGAAAGTAATTACGTGGATTCTTATGCATCTTAAGGATATATCTAAGATGTAGGGATGTCAAAATGAGCTAGGCTCGACGGGCCAACCCGCCAGCCCGACCAAAAAAACATGGATCGAGATAGAAAATTCAACCCGCCAACCCGAGACAACCTAGCCCGCCAAGCCTGCCAACATGACGGGCCAATCCGCGGGCCAAAACGGGTCAGCCCGCAGCCGTATGAATTAACTGTAAAAAAGAACACATGCAGTGCAGGTGTTGTGTGTTCCAATTTAGTGCTCTGCCATTCCCACTACCAGCCATATCATCAAGTCTTTCTCTCTCGCAAAATTTGGGAAACCCACAGACAGACCCCATCCCTTTTTTTTTCCACTCACAGCCACAATCACGACTCACGAGAAGAGAACGGAAGGCAATGTAGCAGCAGCTACGTCGCATTTCTCCTCCACCGTGACATCCACAACGTCGCTGGTCACGAACACGAAGGCAGTGCAGCAACGAGAGAACACAGTGCACAGAGAACACAAAGCCACCATCGGAGTGCGAGTCAAGGATGATTCTGACCACCACCACCGTATAGACAGGTTCGTTCATAATTTGCGTTTTGGTTCCTTTTTTATTTGTAACCTAAATTTCTAATTTTCGTAACCCTAAAATTCGTTTCTCGTAATTGGAGGTGAAGGTCTATCTATGGTTCTTGTTGCTGCGATTTCCCCTTCTTTGGACCCACTTGTATAATTGGATTTGTGTTCCTTGTTATAATTTTTAATTATACTTTGAGCTAACATCATATCATATTTTTGCAGTTATGTTGTTGATGTTGCTGATGTAGATAATCTTAGGATATCAACAAGTGACCTTTGCAAAACAAACCATCATTTATCTGTGTTTTCCATATTTTGAATTTGTTTGGATTTTGATAATGCTCCTATTTTTAGCTTACATTAAATCACAGTTCATGGACTATTATACTAATGTGGATCGTGACTACTAGTGGTAGTGGTAGATTTATGTTTAATGCTTAGTTGAAAATGAACTTGTTTTATTTCTTTGCCTTTGTCAATAGTGACAGGCAAATTTGTTTGGCTTCGTGAATAGCCATGTTTCATGATAATACCCTGAATTGAACATGTTTGATGTAGCTGAGTTGTTTGTGTTGTGATAATTTCCTTTATAACATGTTATTGCTGTATTCTTGAAGGAGAATTTTATTTGGCTATATAACATTGGGATATTGTTCACTGAACTAATTCTGGAATAAAAATACTTTAAATATGATTTTGGGAATCCAATGACACATTTGGGAAAAAGCTTGCGGGCCAGCCCGCCAACCCACGGTTCGGGTTCAGCAACACAACTCGTTTTCCCCTAACAGATCAGCCCGGCCTGACCCGTTTAAAACGGGCTAAAATCAGGTCGTGTCCAAACTGGTCGGTTTGGCCCGTTTTCACACCCCTACTAAGATGTATTTGTCATGGAAAAGTTGACCCAATTTTATGAGATTATATAGATACTGACATTGTTAAAGATCTTGACGGTTAGTGGCAGATCTTGACCAAAAATATTGAACGGGCCAAAATAATATAATTTTGAGATTATTAGATTTGATCATTAGTATAATGCTTTAAAAAATGGCTTATCTACTAAAATATTTGATCCTTAGTATAATGATTCAAAATATGTGAAAAAGTAGAATTATCTTGTTTTCATCAATAGTTTCTTTTTTTATCACTTTTAAACAATGAATTTATTCTTTTACTCTTTATCAATATATTTTTTTTTGTAAATAATATTAAAAAATAATTTATCATAATCTAATAAAAAGTTGAGACACGTAATTATTAAAAAAAATAGTATAGTGAAATCACAATTAAGAATCAATTATGAAAAAACACATGATACATTATTTTTTTTCTATATTCATAAAAAATGAATAGACAAAAAGCTAATGAGATAAAAAATAATTTTTTCATTATCAAGTGAGACAAGAGACAAGAAAATAAGAGGATAAAAGAAAAATGAAAGCAAAAATAATGAGTTTGTATCTAACTTTTTTTTCTTCAAAAACAAAAGGAAAACATACAAGAGTGTGAGAGATAATCACAATTTGTGAAAAAAACTAAAAAGAAAATAAGAAGGAAAACAAAAATTATCTTAATAAATATTTGGTTTAATTACTCTTTTGATTCATGTTTTCTTATAAAAATGTTAAGTTGGTCCTCCAGTTTTTTAGTCTCAATTTGGTCCCGATTTTTTTAAAAAACTAATGCAATTTGGTCATTTACGTTAAATTTCTTGGAACGAATCAATGAGTGTTTCATTAAATTTGAAATGGTTTGCTTTGTTGATGTAATTAATATAATCCTAGTATCAATTTTTTAACAAAAACTTGGACAAAAAAAAAAATTAAACCTAAATATTTTTATTCTTTATTATCTATTAACATGAAATATTGTGCTTTATAAAAGAAATAAAAAAATACACAATTTAATTTTCATCAATTCCTAAAATATACTATCTACAATTTAAAAAATTTAATAAATATCTAATATATATATATATATATATATATATATATATATATATATATATATATATATATATATATATATATATATATATATATATATATATATATATATATATATATATATATTTGCCCCGTACCCGTACCCATATCCGTCGGGTATCTGTTATGCGGGTACCCGTCTATTTTTTGCATATCTGCTGGTATCCACGGGTACTCACGAGTATTTACAAAATTATTTAAAAAATAAATATTTAATCATAAATTCAAATAAAATAAAATAAAATACATCATTGTCATAAATTTTAAATAAAGTTCCAACAAACTCAAGTTCATACAAGTCCAAATAGTTATAAAAATAAATATAAAATGACGTTCAACATAATGGAAATTCTTTAATTAGTGTTTTGATCAACAAATCCACTTTCTCCGATTGATTCCTGAAAAATAATCAAATAATAAACCCAACTGCTACGTACCAAATATTCTTATTTTGATTCTGTCATTTGACAACAAGCATACCATAAACGTCACTGTCTATATAGGGCTTGATGTATATGCCCAATTTCATAGAAGGGAAAGAGAAGAATGTCAAGGGGTGTACTGGGAAGAAGAAAACGTACCAATACTTAAAGTTGGAAGAATGAAGACAGAAGAAGATAAGATGTGCAACTTAGAAAATATTAGATCAGAATGTTTTTTACTATTATATATATATATATATATATATATATATATATATATATATGTGTGTGTGTGTGTGTGTGTGTGTGTTATTTTTGTGAATTAAAGTTTAGCGGGTACGAGTATCCACGGGTACGGATACTATGATACCCGTACTCACCCTGTTAACATGCAGGTATCAAGAATACCCGTCCCGCGGGTAGCGGGTATCCATTTTTAATATTCGTTCCCTACCCATTGCGGATTTTATCCGCGGATACCCGCAGGTGCAGATATTTTTACATCCCTAGCCATGGCCCCCCTCACAATTTTGAATTTTTTTTAATTAATTATATATATATATATATATATGTATGTATATATAAAACAAATTGTAACAGAATATAAAATCAAATGACTTTACATTATTTTTTCTAAAAAAAAGTCACAAAATTATTGATCCCATAATTTTCTATTTTCAAGTGCAAATTTAGCCAGAATGGGGACTTAAATGAATGCAAAGTTAAACGAATGTTATATATATATATATATATATATATATATATATATATATATATATATATAATTAAAATCAGATAAGAAATCACAAATCTTACTATTTGAAATAGGTAATATAAATTAAAATAATATAAAAAAAACCTTAATGGTGTGTTTTGATAGAGTATTTTATTGAAGCAATTCTTTTTTTTTTTGAAGAATTTAGATTTCTTTGTAATGAAATACCTTGTTTGGATAGAGAAATTTAAAAGAATTTAAATTGCAAGCATTTTTTTTAGTATTTCAATTAGCTAAATTAGTAGAAATTAAATAGGTGGAATTTGAAATTCTTCTCACTTACAACTTCACACTCTAGACTCTATGGACCTTTAATTTTATAAATTATTTAAATATTTTAAGTTGACAAATATTTTTAAAATTTAATTTAAAAATTTTATACATTAAAATAAAGGCTTAATTATATTTTGAGTCCTTGATAAATTTTTTGTGGTTGCTCCTTGAAATTTTAACTTTTTAGTTCCTACACTTAAGTGTCATTGTTAACTTTGTAATGTGGTAGTTATCTTGTATTGTGACTTTCTATAAATATCGCCACATAATGTTTGTTAGAAAAGACGGTGATGACGAGATTTTTTCTAAATAATTACTGTATTTAACGAAAATAGTTTTTAAAATTAATTAAAATTAAAAAAATGACAAATTAACAAATTAACAAATTAAAAAATTAAAAATAAATAAGTAAATAATTAAAAAAATATAAAACATGTAACCGAAAAACTTATAAAAACAAAATATAAAAAATAAAAAATATAAAAAATTAAAAATATTAAAAATTAAAAATATAAAAATATAAAATTACAAAAATAAAAAAATATATAATTTCATAATTACAAAATTATAAAATAAAATAAAATTTTTTATTTTATAATTTTAGAGTTTTATAATTTATAATTACAAAACTACAAAATTAAAAAAAATTATATTTGTATATTTTATAATTTCATAATTATGAAATTATACATTTTTGTAATGTAATAATTTTATAATTTGTTATTTTTTGTAATTTTATATTTTATATTTTTTAATTTTTAATTTTATAATTTTGTTTTCATAATTTTACATTAACTTGTTTTATATTTTTGTAATTTGTAATTTTTTAATTTATAATTTAAATTAAATTTAAAAATTATTTTCGTTAAATGCAGCAACTATTTAGAAAAAATCTCGTCATCAAGGTATGTTGTAAAAAAATATTATGTGGAAACATTTATGGAGAGTACCAGTGTAAGTGTCACATTAGAAAGTTAACACAATCAACTTAACTATAGGGTCTCAATTGAAAAGTTTTAAAATGTTAAAAACTCAATAGAGCACAAGAATTTATTAGAAACTCAATTGAAAGTTTCAAAATTTATCATATAGACTCCAAACATGAAATTGAAATGTAAGGTATTTTAATTTCTTTATCCAAACAAGTTATTTAAAAAATGAAGGGAGTTTAATTGCTAGCGATTCAAATACAATGCATTTCAATTTCTTAGCGTTGTTGAAATGCTTCATCCAAACACAAGGTAATAATAGTGTTAATTATCATCATTTCTTCATTATTGAAATCTACTATCCATTAGATAATTTTTTTTTAAAATAATGAATGTATCTTTATTTCATATTTAATATTTGATATTTTAATATGAGAACAGAAATAATAATTTAATTGATGATAAATATGGGTTAAATGTGAATAAAATAAAAGGTGATAAATAGTGAGCAAATGCCACATATTACCTCAAGAATGAGATTATATGTAAGATAAAGGGGGATGATGTCTTTTATTGTTTTCAAATTTATAAAGAGTACCAAAAGTAGAAGGTAAAAGGGATACAACTTTGCATATTAAATATATTAAAAATATTCAGCAAAAAAATAATGTGTTCTTGTAACTAAAATCAATATCAATTTTAAATCTTCATCGAAAATATAGTAAGTAGGTATATGCATTGATTTGAGTCATCTCAATAATCACCTAAAATCCCATAAATCAACTTACATTTGATTGTATCTAAAAAAATATTATCAGAGAAGAGGTGAAATCATAATTATAAGTACCTAAAAACATATACTTAAAATATACTTAATTACATAAGAATGATTAAAAGAATACAAAAAAAATGATAATAAATAAAATACATACTTATATTGCTTCTTTTCCCACTACCCTACTTCTACTAGTCACTTACAAAATTTTTAATAAAATAATTACTAAAAAATCCTACATATGAAAATTTTGTAAAACAATGAATAGGTTTGAAAATCATAAAAAGTAGATGAAAGTGCATCAAAACTAGAATCAAAGTTAAAGAAAATAAATAAAATTGATACGATTGGTGAAACACTAATCACATATTACGATTTGACACTAATCATCCCTGTGGACGATCTATGGAGATAACAACTTCCTCCTCCTATATTTTTTTTTTCTTTTCTTACACTCTATTTGTGAGCTACAAGTTCTCCACTAACATAAAAAGAGAACCCTACTAAACCACTCTCTAAAAACTTATATAGGTAAGTGAGATTCTTCTTGTACTCTCTTAGTGTTCTCCATTTCTTGTGTATTTATAGCATTGGATTACTAGTTGTTAATGCACTAGAAGACGGCCGCATGAACAATTATGTGAATTAGGATTTTGAACCATTTTTTGTCTACATGCTCAACCCTAATGGGCTTAGCCCAATTCAAGATGGGCTTTTTTTTTTTATCTTAGTTTGTTCTTTCTATGATGGATTTGTGGTGTTCCTTTTATATACGTTGGAACATTTGTAAGTAATTTTTTAAATAGATTCTAAATTTATAAAAGGTATATTTTTGTGAACCTACTTAGTGACTACAAGATATTATCAAATAAATGTATATTCTATAAATAAAATTTACACCAAATTCAATTCATCATGAATTCATGCTATAAGAATTTGTCGTGATTCCTATAATAAATGAAACACTATATTTATAGTAATAATATTTATAATAACTAAATAAAAAATAATTATTTATATTTAAGTAGTGAATACAAACAAAAATAATTGGTATTTTATTATTAATAATGACTTTTATAAAATATAAATTATTAACAAAGTTTTATGCCTTAATTAAAATTAATAATGAGATTATTAGGTAGAAATTCCTTTTTTTTATTAGTTTAAAGTTTGTTCATAATGGGTTTCAAATCCTTTTAGTTTTTTTATTATGTAGTTCCTTAAAACCAAGTTTTTGTTTTGTATGTCTTTTAAGATAAATTTAGTTTGATCTCTCACGTGTTTTTGTAATGGATTGTGAGGATTTAGTTTACTTTAGTTTGTTGTGAATGAGAGATTTGGATTGTTCGAGAAAGGCTTGTTAAAATGGGAACTAAAACAAGTGTTTGATGTTACATCTGACAACTTTGCATTGAAGTAAACTTGCATGAGAAGTTGTTGCCATGTTAGGAGAGACGAAGAGGAAGCTTCCAATTGTGCATAAGATGACTTGGAACATAAAAACAATGGTTAAGGTGACTTGGAGTAGCAAGTTGAGAGCTCCAACAATCAAGACGACTGCACTTGGGCAACCTGTATTAGTCAATTATGTTTGGAAGGACGTGACCTGGATACCTGCTACCTAGGTTATGTTAGTTAATGTAGTTAAATCAACTATAAGGGTAGTTGACTAGTTTTTAGAGGTTTCTTTGATTGGTTTTTACATGTTTTTCAGTTGCTTAGTTAGTTAGAGTATAAAAGGAAAATCTGGACATGGAAGAGACACAATTACACAATTCAACACTTTAGAAATTATATTACACATAATTCTCTACACTTTTAAAGTTTATAGGTTTTCTTTTGCTAATGCTTGAGGTTTTCTTGACTCCAAAATGAGTTTACACTCCAAGAGTTTTGGTATTATGTACTTTTTTTATTTCAATTAAATTTGCAAGTTGATTTTCTATTCTTTTACCTTTTTAACCATCGGCTCTGATACCACTTGTCAGGTTTTACAGAGGGGGTTTCATTGGGAAGAACAACACCAATGAGATCTGAGCCTAACCACATAAGACACTGACACCACTCTCAACCCAAAACCTTAAGGCAATGGGTTTATGGGTCTTGATTCTTATATAGTGCTCTACTTTCTCATTTCTGGTCAATGTGGGACTTAGACTCACACTTGGATTCCTAACAGCTAGCACTCCAAGCGTTTTAGTATTGTGCACTTTCTTTCATTTTAATTGAATTTGCAAGTTGATTTTATGTTCTTGTACCTTTTTCACTTAACTCTACCAATTCAATTTTATTATTATTTTTTTTCATTTTAAGTGTCATGTTTCATTCAATTATGCTTTTATCAAAATGTTACATTTATGTCTTCTTCTCCTGAATCAAATTTTGGATTTTCTCTTCTCGTTCAAGTGATTCTTAATTTTGCGACTTTACTAGACTCAATTATGGAATCATATTGAGTTATAGTGAATCCAAAGTGATTATCTATATTCTAAGGAACTCGAACATGAACCTTAGCATGTGGAATTAAGAATTACTTAAATTGGAACTTGAACTTTTATTTTTTGATTTAGAAGCATATCATGTTTTGACAACTCACACTGATGTTGCTCTAACATGCAAATTTTCGATTTCTCAATTATTTAAACTTTAATTCATGTTTCCTTACTTGCTTTCATGATTACAAATGTGCTCAAATGTTGGATTTTTTTGATAGGTTAGGCAGTTGTTTTAGTTATTTTAGTTTTCTTGTTTAGGTTAGAATTAGGATTTTTAATTCTAGTTATTTTCTTATTGAATTCTTTGTTCCATTAGTCAATTAGGATCAAAATAAACATGTTTTCATCTTCAATACTCAATTTAACTGATGTTGCATAGTAAAATAGGATTTAAAGTTGTTGTTACATTAGCATTAGTTATAGGTGTTGTCATTTTCAGTTTAGGCATTGATCATGGGTTTTTAGCTTTGTTTTCCGTTTTCACACATTTCATATGCATTATTTTAGTGATTCAAATGTGTCTCATGCATTTACAATGCATATAGCTTTGAGTTTTCATTTAAATAAAAAATTTCATAATATGTGAAAAGAAGTTAAAATTGACTTTGCTACCACATTTGTCAATTGGTAGTTTCCACTGTGCTTTTGTGATTTTTAAAGTTTCTAGTGAGTTTCACATTCATATTTTGGTTAAATTTAGGTATCTAAAGTTGTTTCATCATTCAAACATGCATAAATTATAGATTCCTATTTCATTATGATATTCCATTAAATATCTTGTTCATATTAGGTTTTCTCTTAAGCATTTTATCAAACAGTTTTCGCAATTGTTGTCCTATAGTGTTTTGAGTATTTTTAAAGTTTAGAATATGTTCAAATAGGTTTGTTTACACATATCATGAATCCATAGATAGTTTCCATTAATTATAATTAATTTTAGGAAGTAGAACCATAGATTTCATATGCATAAATCATACATTCTAGATCAATTTTCTCTTTTTTTTTGTAACTGATTGATTTATATGATCGCATGTCAAAGTTGATAATGATACTTAAAACATGTCATGCCTTAATTGAAATTATTGATGAGATTTTTAGATAAAAAATGATTTCATGTAGTTACTTTCAAGATTATAAAATTTAATAATGCATGATACAATAACTATTAAAGTCTTAAAATTTTTAAATATTAACATAATAATAATGATGCTAACAAGGAAGTATTACAACAGATTAATTTAGATATACATCTCTATCTATTTTTGTTTGGATGTGTGAGCTACAACATTTTAATAATATTAAAAATTAATAAAATAAGGATAACTTAAAATATCACCACATAAATATATTGTCAGAGGGCTTTCAACAAAGTGAAATTTAATCACACCAATAACTTATAAATTATTGTTACTTTTATCGTTGGGATCGTCAATTAAAAAAGAGGTATGTGTTTAGAAACCAGTCTTTGTACTGTTGCTTTGTTCTAGGTTTCTCTTTATTTGTTCTTCATACTTAAGAGCATTATTACTTAGATATATTGGCTGGTTGTAGGCCATTGTTTGTGCTTTGAACTTAACTTGCTTGTACCCATATTTGATCTTAGTAGAATTTGATTGATGGGCTAGTGTCCGTAGATTTTTACTTCTCATATTAGGATATGATTTTCCTATAATAAAATATTGATGTTCTCTTTTATGATGATTGTTGTTGTTCCTTATAGATTCTTTTAAATTTGAAAAAAATATTTCTATTGCATATTTTTATATCTTTGGTTGTTGGTACGTTCTTTCCTCCATGATACCGACAACTATAAATACCCCATAATAAAAAAAAAACTTAATTCTCATTCTTTTTTTGGTAAGAATACAATTGCCAATAGCATATCTATACATACCATAGTTTTTCCGTCTTTGAGTTTTTAAAGGCATTTGGTTATACCATACAAATTCTATTATCATCTAAATCTTATTATCTACCATTTCAATAATGCTACAATATAAAAAAAATCATTAAAGTAAATAGAATGAGAAAAGGACATGGTACATGTGTTGATAAAAAACCATTTTTTTTAAATATACCAATTATACTAATGTGATTAATATCCTATCTTCTTTAAAATAATAAGGGTTACAAATTACATTACAACAAAAATCGCTTTAGGCAATAACACAAAATTGTGAGTTAAACCACAAAAACCGTGGGCTAAAGTTTAGACAACAATTTTTTAGGTATAGTCTAGGTGAGCGTAGTTGTAGGTAATAGGTAACAATTTTCAGTACGACAACAATTTTAAAATCGTAGCTTAAAATCCTCATAAAAGGCAACAATTTTGATGTACGTGTTTTTGAAACCTTCACATTTTAAACATTGTGAGATATTGGCGTTTTTAGTCTAAAGTCAAAGGGAGGGAAGAAATTCAATTTTTTGCAGTTTTGGAACTAAGTTTTGTATTTTTAGTCAGAAGAGGAGAGAAGGAATATTTATAATCTAAAAGCTTTAATTTTTAGTGTATTTTAAACCACATTTTTATAGATTAGCCCACACTTTTTAAAAGCGACATTTATATAAATGTTGCTCAAGATAGTTTTTAAGCCACGTCTAAAAAAATGTTGCCTTTACTATGTTTAGACCACATTTTTTATACCCGTGGTCTCGTTTAATGTTGTCTAAAGTTATTTTTGTTGTAGTGTTAAAAAAAATGAATTGTTGAACTTATTGACAATTTCTCTGTCTCAATATATATATATATATATATATATATATATATATATATATATATATATATATATATATATATATATATATTCAGTAAATCTCCTTCACATACTCTTATAATCATCTCACACTAGAAATGAGGATTTTCTTATACCTAATAGGATTCTTTGTTATTTTGTTTGTTATTTTCTCATGCCTAATAGGATTATGACATACTTCGATTTAATTCAATAAATACAAATTCCATAAATAAAACTTAAATTGTCAGAAACCAAAGTTGAAGACAATATTTAAGAAATGATTTCATATTTAATTATAGAAGAATAAGTAAATAACAAAAAAAAGCAGAGCACACTTAAAATATAAAAAGAAAATAAAATCATGATAATACATAAAATTCTTATTTGCTTACCTTATTCTTGCTAGTCACCTACAAAATTAAATCAGTCATGGACAAATACCAAAGAATCCTTATGAGAAATTTGTTCTTCAAAAGTGAATGTGTTTTCAAATTGTAAAAGGTAAATTGAAGCTTATTAAAATCATAATCAAAGTCAAAGAAAAAAAAGAATACATCATTGTGTAAATTATACAAGTAACCATATAATCAATTATGAAAAAATAAATAATTTACTATGTTATATAGGTAAAATAATTGATTATCTATATGTATACACTAACATAATTGATTATTTATCTACAGTGGCGGATCTTGACAAAAAATATTGGAGGAGTCAAAATAATATAATTTTGATATCATTAGATTTGATCATTAGTATAATGCTTTAAAAATAACTTATCTACTAAACAATTCGATCATTAGTATAATGATTCAAAATATGTGAAAAAGTACAATTGTCTTGTTTTCATCAATGGTTTCTTTTTTTTATCACTTTTAAACAATGAATTTATTCTTTTACTCTTTATCAATATATTTTTTTGTAAATAATATTAAAAAATAATTTATCATAATCTAATATAAAATTGAGGCACGTAATTATTAAAAAAATATATTATAGTCAAATCACAATTAAAAATCAGTTATGAAAAAATACATGATACATTATTTTTTTCTATATTCATAAAAAAATGAATAGACAACAAGCTAATGAGATAAAAAATAATGTTTTCATTATGAATTGAAACAAGAGATAAGAAAAGAAGAAAAATGAAAGCAAAAATAATGAGTTCGTGTGTATGTTTTTTTTCTTCAAAAACAAAAAAAAACATACAAGAGTGAGAGATGATCACAATTTGTGAAAAAAACTAAAAGGACAATAAGAAGGAAAATAAAAATTATCTTAATAAATATATGGTTGAATTACTCTTTTGATTCATGTTTTCTTATAAAAATGTTAAGTTGGTCCTCCAATTTTTTAGTCTCAATTTGATCCCCATTTTTTTTAAAACTAATGCAATTTGGTTATTTACGTTAAATTTCTTGAAACGAATCGATGAGTGTTTCGTTAAATTTGAAATGGTTTGCTTTGTTGATGTAATTAATATAATCCTAATGTCAATTTTTTTACCAAAACTGGGACAAAGAAAAAACCGAAATATTTTTATTCTTTATTATCTGTTAACATGAAATATTGTGCTTTATAAAAGAAATAAAAAAATACACAATTTAATTTTCATCAATTCCTAAAATATACTATCTATAATTTAAAAAATTTAATAAATATGGGGGGGGGGGGGGGGGGGGGGAGGAGGGGAGGGCATGGCCCCTCCGTGCCCCCATTATCATCCGCCTCTGTTGACGGTAATATATATTCTGAATGTGAACACTTAATATTCTTGATTATTGTGTGTTTTATTATTTGTTTTACTAGCAATATTATTAAGAAAAAGTATTAGCGCATACATTGTAAAAATTGTTGGTGTAATGTTGCTCTAGAAGAGAGGATGAAAAAAGCCCATAAACAAATTCAAACACTACGCATACAAACGAATACACAATTCAAAGTAAAAACTAGGGATAGAGAAAATGCACGCCAAAGATTTATACTTGTTCACCTCTACCCAAGGCTACATCTAGTATCTTAAACAACTTTCTTAAGATATTTCTTCACTAACCAACACCTTTGATCAACAACGGGTTTCAACATTTATTGGTACACAAGTTCAATTCTCTTCAGGTTACAATGAGTATCAATATCTCCAGTTATCGTTCTTAATTTCCCCTTGAGATCAAGAACTCTCACTTACAATGAATAAAAAAAACACCCTCACAATAGGAGTGCACAATTCAACTCACATGTTATAACTTACTCAATGAAGGATTTATAATATGTAAGCTCTCAATCCAAATCACTATATACTATTATATGACAATTTCTCAACACTTTGATCCTTTTGTAATAGTTTCGTTAATCTTCTCGTATGACTTTGCATCTTTTATAAAGCTATTGCATTTGCTAGTGATTGAGAATTCAAATTGAAGCACTTTATTTCAATTTTCTTAATATGGAATGACTTGATCAATTCTTTAATTTTATTTTTCAGTTTGAATCTTCAACCTCATTCTTTTTAATTCCATATCTACTAATGCTCTTTGGGATATCTTCTTTCCTTTCTTGAATGAGCTCAATCATGATTTGAATTATGCTATCTCTTCAACATTCACAATTATCCTATTAAGGAAACTTTGTGCAATTTCGTTATGTGCTTGAATTGTTAGAGCAATAATATTCAATCAATCAAAAAGTTCATTTATCAATCATTTTTTTAATTTTTATTTTGCTTAAATGTTTGCTTAAAAAACTTTCTTCTTTTAAAATGCGAATTATCACGAGATAATTCATTTAAACGTTGTGGCCTTTACAATTAATGCTCTGTTTTTATGAAATTATATTACTTATTACAATATTATTTTGGATGATGGAAAGAACAATCTCAAATGCGGTTAACTTTTGATTTCTTATACACAAATTGGAAAAGTTAAATTTGGAAGTAGCAGAAAGGAGGGCAAACAAAGTTAATTGCGTGGAGAGTGAGCCCAAAAAACAACCCAACATGAAGCAAGTGGTTAATCTTCTTAAAGGGCAAGAACATGAATTGGTGAAAGCAAAATATTTTAGGATTAGGACAAAGATTTTAGTTGTAGAATTGGCTTATGAACTTTTAATGTTGTTTTTTTTTTATACTTGAACATTTAGATACATTGATGTAATTATTTTGTTATGTTGATCATGGAATAAAAATTTGTTATATTTTTTGTGGTGTCATAATTTTTTTATAATTGTCATTATTAAAAGTAGATTTTAATTATTAAGAGAGGTTTTATTGAATTGTGAAACCATGGTACATGTACTTGGCCACCCACCACCCACCACCCACCTTGGCTGAATATCTTCATGGAGCCACCATTTCCACACCTAATGTGTCTCTTTTTAACCTAGTTTTTTACCTAGTTTCTAGAAGCTAGGGTTTAGTATTTGTAAAAACATCCTTTTACAATTTTTCCCTTGCAAAGAGACCCTTCATGCTCACCTATTCAAGGGGCTCTCTCGGTCTTGTAAAAGGGTTGATCAATTGAAGTTTATTCTAGACACTTTGTTCGACCATTGGTGGGAGCTTCTTTTTTGGAGTGAAGCTCTCTTAGCCATATCTTGAGCTAGCTCAAGTGGAGACACTCATGCAATTATCTTAAGGGTTGGTTTGCCTTTGTACCCATTTCAAGTGCTGTGTCATCACTTATTCCCAATTCCCCTTTCATGTCTTTCCATCTTTTATCCATTTACTTGTTCATGCTATTCGATTTTTATGTTCCTTTCACTATCTTGTTTTGTTTCTTATGTTCCTTTCACTATCTTGTTTTATTTCTTGGTTAAAATGAACTCCCCTCTTCTCTAGAGCTTCTTGAAGTGAATCTTCACATCTAACAGGAATCTTCACTTAACTTTCTCAATGAACATCACACCATATTTGAAAAATCATAAGAAGAATCTACGTCAATGCAAATCATATATATTTTTATCTTCAATATATGTATTTCGATTTGACGTTTTCTCTTAGTCGTTTAATGTTGTTTCACTTCTAATCAAAGACTTTCTCGTCTTATAGAGTAATTGTTTTATTATCTTCAAAACCTTATTAATTAACAAGACTTGTTTACTTTAACAAAAATTAATAAGAAATTAAAATAGTTAGAATAGAGTTTAAGCACTAATGAGTTTAATTTGTCAAAATATTCTCCTTTCTGATTGACTGATTTTTTTTTTCATTTTTTTTTTCAAAATTTTGAACTTATCTGTTGTCAATTTAATTATACTTATATACCCATAAAAGGTTCGAAAGAGTTGAGATGATAAAAAAATTGATTAACTTTGCATTTTTGTATCAATTTTTAACTTTAATTAAAGAAATTAAATTGCTGAAAAAGCAATAGGACAAATTTATATGAAAAAATGGAAAATTTGGACATAAATCATACAATAAGGATACTATCGTGTTGGAATGATAATGAGGATGGCGAGGGTAGGGTTAAGCATTGTTCGGGTTGGATTGGGATCCAACCCAATCTAGCACAATTCGAATATAACATTCTTAAATCCATATTCGATCATTTGATTATTCAGATTAGTCGGGTTTAAATTATTCAATTTTCGGGTTAATCATATTGGTTTTTCGGTTTCACCTTGGGTCATGCAGAGAGGGCCTGCGATGAGGAGGTCACCGGAGCAGGACGAGAACAGGGAGGTGCTCACTAGTGGTAGGGTAAGATTTTGCCATTGTCGCTTCGAGCCTCGCCGATAGCTCACAAGGAAAGGTGAATTAGCGATTCTTCTGCGTGGGAATGTGCTCTGCCCTCAGTGGGGAAGGAGAAAGCAAGAGATAAATTTGGTGACGAGAATAGATGGAAGGTGAGATGAAGACGAGGTGGGGAAGAAGATGATATGTGGATTGTGTAGGTTGTATGTTTGAATGTAATGTGAAGCTGAGTGGTGAAGGAGTTTGGCACTGTATGTTTCTATGAATAAACTTTATTTGAATGGCAAAAATGAATGTTTGATGAGGAATATAAAAAAAAAAATGGGAAGGGGATGTGAAGAAGAAAGAGTTGATGCGTAGTGTTGTTTGCATGTGAAGAAGGGAGAAGATGTGTGCAATGTAGTGGCCTGGGGTTGTGTGCGTGTGACGTAGTCTAGGGTTATGTGTATGTGAAATGGGCTGGGATTGTGTGTCTGTAGTGGCAAAAATTAAGGTTTACAAACATTTTATTTTATTGTTGTCGGGTCAGATATCCATAAACCTGTAACTTATTACTCGTATTTGATCATTCATATCCATTTATTTCATTTTACGTATTTGATTTTATCCATTAACCCGATCTAGACCCACCGTTAATCTAATTTTGGGTTCAAAATTCTCATTTTCGATCGGTCCAAGTTTTTTTCTCAGCCTAGGTAAGGGTACAAGCATGGGAGAAATTATAAAATATACTAGGTAAGATTAGTTAAAAGGTATCTTTTTTCATTTTCTGTGCAAAATGTCCTTAAAGGTCAAATAAGATTTTATAAAAGAAAAGATTCTTGGACCAGTATTTCTTCAACATGCAAAAAATAGAAAAAAAATTGTTTCCTTTTTTAATTAAAAAGTTTTTTATTTAAATTTAAAAGATATTTAAACTATTCATATAATACATATAAATTAATGAGTTAAATATGTTTTGGTCCCTTAACTTTTAGTAAATTTTAGAATTAGTCCATTTTGAAACTGGACCAATTTAGTCTTTCATTTTTTAAAATATGTAGATTTAGTCATTTTAATCAATGATACATTCTATTCTATGATGGTTAAAACTATACATATCACAACATGCTATTTTTTTATGACGATTATAACCAAATCCATAGTAGAAAATAGAACCTTTTAGACAAGTGAAATCTTAACTCATAAAAAGTAATGTGCATAGTGTGTAAATGACATATTTGAATACTTTTTATATGACAAATATTTAAAACTAACACATAAAATGAATTTGCATGAAAAGTTTATTTTAATCATTATAAAAAATGATCTTTTGTCTATTAGTGGTATAGCTTTTAACTAACAACTTCCTTTTTTGCACTCATCTTGTTATATATAAAATATGTTATATGGATAATACAAAATTTAAAATACACGTTTAAAAAATATTTGATTTATTTATATGGATAATACCAATTTAAAGTACATTTTTAGTAAGTATTTGATTTATTGTGTTAAAATCTCCATTAAATTCGTAAGTCAATTTCTGTATATTTTATAGTCTTACAAAATCAAAAAAGAATTTGGATCTTCTATAATGAGACATGTGTTGAGTGTTATCTTTAACTAATGAAACTTCTTATCTTATATTATATGTGTTCGGTAAAAGAAGCAAACACAAGATAATCAGACACATGTAATACAAAGAAAACTAGATACTTTACTCATTAATACGAGCGTATATGTATTAGTACAAAACTAATGAATGAAACAAACTAATTTGCTAAAAATAATGAAGACAATTAAAAGAATTTAAACTATAGACTTGGATTATTTGCAAGATTCCCCCTCAAATAAATAATCTTGACATTTCACATCCACAAGCTCCTTTAGTTTATCAAATCTTGTGTGCTTGAGTGGTTTGGTAAACACATCAGTCACTTGGTCTCCAAAAGTACAATGCACCAACTCTAGCCTTCATTTGTTGACTTGATCTCTCAAGAAATGGAACTTTGTTTCTATGTGTTTACTTCTTCCATGCAAGATTGGATTCTTCAAGAGACTAATGACAAACTTATTGTTTGCAAACATCCAAAATGGTCTTTCATAATCCAACTTCAACTAATCCATCACTACTTCTAGCTATAAGCACTTGCTCACTGCCTTTGCTGCAACCACATATTCTACCTCACAAGAGGATAAAGCAACAATGTTATGCTTCTTGAAACACTAGCTTCTTGCAAAAATGTTATCATCAAGTTTCTTCCTTCTCTCATCTGGAATGTGCCTATTGTTGGGAATTCAAGTGTGAGTCTAAGTTTGAGTAAAAATGAGAAAGTTGAGCACCATATAAGGATGAAGACCCATAAACCCATTGCCTTAATGTTTTGGGTTAAGAGTGGTGTTAATCCCTTATATGTGGGTTGGGCTTATGTCTCATTGGTGTTGTATCTCCCCGATGATCTTCTCTCGAAAGATCCAACAATGGTATCAAAGACTAGTTTGTGTGGTGACCGACTTAGATGAGGCCCTATATCGAAAGCCTTCCTAATAGTGTCCGTTAGGTAAGCATGTTCCGTTAAGAAGATTGACGGTACAAAAAAGGGTACTTGGTAGCTCGAGGGGGAAGTGCCGATGTGAAGGGACTCACACTTGAGGCGAAGATTGTTAGAAATCCAAGTGTGAGTCTAAGTCCCACATTGAGTAAAAATGAGAAAGTTGAGCACCATATAAGGGTGAAGACGCATAAACCCATCGCTTTGAGGTTTTGGGTTAAGAGTAGTGTCAATCCCTTATGTGTGGGTTGAGCTCATGTCTTATTGGTATTGTATCTCCCTAGTGATCCTCTCTCGAAAGACCCAACACCTATGACATATTGAGCCAAAACTTTAAAGTGTTGAACTAATGGTTTACTCCCAATCCAAGTGATGACTGTTTTTCAACAACCATCTCCCAACAAGTGTACTAGTATGTAGTAGTATCAACAAGTGTCGTATCCACATGGATTTAGCAAGTATATTGGTAGTTATATTTTTGGGTTTTTGGTTGATAGAGAGTCCAAGTAAAATTAAATAGTAGTTATTAGATAGATTGAGTGGAGTAGGGACTATGAATTGATTTCATTCCATCTTCTTCAACTACATCACTACTATCTTGTTTACTTACTTTGCAAATCATTCAATGTCCTCAGAGTACTCTTTCCATGTAGATCTAGATTCATATCTAAAGCACTAGAACCTACGGACTCCAAACCCTAGTGTGGTCTCTCTACTCCTGGTAGAATGAGTCCTTGCATTAATGTGCAAGACTCTCTCCTCCAACATCCACTCTACGCATCCAGTACATGTATGATGATTTGATTGGACCATAGTGTGGACCAGTTTCTCAACTCAAAATCCAAACCAGTTAAATAGATGAGTGATTAAGTCATCATTAAGCATAAATCAAACCACAAACAACTAAATGAAAGCAAAGATAAATACCTAGAAAGTAGAAGTGAATAGAATTAGAATTGATTACATCAAACTTGGACACGAGGGAGTTCAAATACTCATAAAATATTATAATGCAATTCCAACAACATCTACACATACAATTTACACTAAGAGCACCTCCCTCGTTCCTCAGAGACCCTATTATGTCCTAATACTACATTGTGGAGCCTCCACTCAATGCTTAGAATGAAAACCCAAGGTCTTTATTTATACAAATTTTTGGGCAATGCTCAACCCAACTTTTGGCGCTCAGCTACACGCCGCCTTAAGTGCTTGAGAACATTCTTTTGTAGCTCAGCCATATACCGCCTTAAGTGTTGAACCCATTCTTTCGTGGCTCAGTCATGCATTGCCTTAAGTGCTGAACACATTTTCTTGTGGCTCAACCATGCACCGCTTTAAGTGCCGAGCACATCTCTCGTGGCTCAGCCATGCATCGCCTCAAGTGTTGAGCAACATTTTGTTGTGGCTCAGCTCCAAAAGTCATATTCTGGATTCTTCCTTGACCGCCTTACTGGAGCTCAGCCGTGAATTTGGGACTTAGTTGCATCATTTTTAATTCTTTGAGAAATTGTTGCAAAATCATCAAAAAAATCATCAAATTCTTATTTTTATTCTTTTTAATACCTCATTTTTTAATTATAAGCTAAAATAAGTTGTTTACTTATAAAATATGATCAATTAAAGCATGATAAGTGTCATGTTTATATGGAAACTTTACGCATTCTGGACACTTATCACCAAGCCTCACCGAGTGTCACAGATTTTAACGCTTTTGTGGGACTTATATTCAAAATATAGGTTGTAGTTGCCACCGCCTCACCCAGTAGCAATGTGGCAATTTCTTCCCCTTCAACATGCATCTAGTCATGTATAACAACCTTTTGTTTCTTATCTCGGCTAGGCCATTGTGTTGGGGTGTATAAGGTGCAATGACCTCATGTTCTATTCCCTTCTCAACATATAAATGATGGAAAACCTTGGAGTTATACTCCCCTCCACCATCTATTCAAATAATCTTTAGTTTCATATCAACTTGTCTTTAAACCAGTGAGCAATACTTGATAAAGACAATGAATTCACTTTTCTCCTTTATCAAGTATATCTAATTTTACTTGTAAATTCATCTATGTAGGAAATGAAATACTTGTCACCACTAAGATTTGTTCTGTCAATCGACCCGCACACATCTGAATAGATCACTCAAAGTGGTTGCTTCGATCTATGTGGTACATTGATTTTGAAGACCTTCCTTGGTTGTTTCTCTATAATGCATCCTTCACAAGTCTTCAAAGGTGGATGGATTGGTGGCATACCACATACCATCCATCTGCTACTTAGTTGATTTAAACTATTATAGTTTAAATGGCCATATCTATAATAGCACATCCAATTTTGTTCCTCAAGACTAGTGGCTAATAGACACTGAATTTTAGAGGCTTGCAGGTTCACTTTAAAGGTTCTATTGGGTTGACAATGGTGCCTTGATCACCAATCTGTTCTTAAAATAAAAAAGTTCAATATGATTTTGTTGCATGTTAATTGTGTAGCCCTTTTCCAGCATATAACACGTCATTCATGAAGGTTATTTTGCCATCCTTTCGTTTCATCTGCAGCTTGCAGATGCTTTCAGCCACAATTGAGCCATTATCTACAAATTTCACATTGTTCTTCATGCACGGATTGAGATCAACCAACCAACTCCTATTCCCAATCATGTGGTTTGAGCATCCTATATCTAAATACCAGAATGTGTAGTCTTCATTGTTGGTTGTGGCTGCCATCAACAAGATTGGATCTGATTCAAATCCATCTTCCTCCTACACCAGGTTTACTTCTTCGTTCTTTTTTCCTTTTTTGCTTCCACTATCTTGCCAACACTCATATGAATAGTTGCCCTATTTGTGACAATTGTAGCACTGGATTTTCCTCTTGCACACATTCTTCTTGCTATCTCTTCCTCTCCCTTTATATTAAGTGCTTTGTTTCCTGTCATTGTCGTTGTTAGAGGAACGTTCTTGTGAATTCAAGCCATAGTTTTTGTCTCCATTTTCGCCTCCTCACGATCTCTTCCTGCCTCTTCCGCAATTGAATCTTGATCGGTCAAGGAAAGGAGTTTGAATTGTCTACGCAAGGATTGTAGACGTATCTTCATGTCTCAAATATACTTTGTCGTGGTGGCCTTTGAGATCTTCTGAAAAGTATTCATGGAGGTGCATTAGTGTAGTAGGACTCGTGCTTTGCAATCCAACTTCTTGTTCACCCCATGTGCTTGTTTTTTTATCATCTTTTGCATTCTCAGAGTTTTTGGAAATCCTCTTTTACAATCTCCTCTACTTCTTGAAAGCCAAAGATAGGCTTTTATTTTTGTCCAACAATCTTCATATCCTTGCCCTCAAACATAGGCAAATTCCCTAGTATGGCACCAATAGTGGTTATGGGTGCACACTCACAATAATGTGCCATTCTCTTCTTTCAAAACAAGGTTCTTGTCCTGTGATGCGCAGACACGAATATGGATACGGACACGATATGGACACAGATACAAAGATACGGTAAAATTGAAAAAGTATAAGACACGGACACGGCAAAAAAAAGAAGAGAATATATATATATATAATCTTAAAAAAATACACTAAGTGAATCTTATATATATAATCTAATAATTATATTTCATAATAAAAAAAATATCTTAAACGTGTATATAATGAATATCAATCTTTTTTATACATGTATATAATGAATATCTTAAATGTGAACAGATGCAGAAATGTTCGATTCATGAAAATTTTCTCTCTAAAATTTGGGATTAGCGAAATTTTTCCCCAAATTACGTATCTGATGCAGTGTCCAAATTGATGGCCGCATCTGACCTACAAGCAAGCTCTAGACACCGCGTCGTGCAGGTGTCTACTCTGCCTTCGCGACGGTGTCCGCTTCGGGAGCGAGAAGCGCTCTCCAAACGACGTGTCGGAGCATCAGAGTTCTTTTCACAACCTAACTCTTGATAGCAAAATTGTTGGGTAAAAGAAACAAACACAAGATATACAGACACAAGTGATGCATAGAAAACTAGATACTTTTCTCATTGATGTGAGTGTATATGTATCACTACAGAACCAATAAATGACACAAACTAACTCTTTACTAATAATGAAGACAGTTAAAACACTTAAATGATATACTTTGATTATTTCCGACAATATGAAGTTTGAGTGACGTTAAACATTTTGAAACTTGATAGTCTAATGATTATTTCTCAACTGAATTGTTTCATTTGTCAACCTTAAATCCATAAACAATATATTAGTTTATCAAAATTTAATATTATTTTTTATGACAATAACTTAAATGTATCTGACTAGACAATAAAAAATGTTATATTAGGTTATTAATGTTAACACTATGAGAAAACAAGGGATTAGCGTCCGCCAAAAGGCAATAAAAGGAACCAAATTTGATTGCACATAAAAGGCAATAACTCTGAAACACATAAATCATACAACCCCGCATCCTACATATATAGTTCTTTTCTTATTGTCCGACAACACTGCTCAAATGAAAATAGATAATTATTTGAAAACTAACACATTAAACTAGGTTTTTTTTATCAATAAACAGATTGAATTGTATCAATTAAACAAAACTGCAATGGCGACCATTTTCTAAAATTTTGATCAATGTTTTCCCATTCAATTTCCTCCTGAACAAGATATAGGATTATGGGTCGTATATTAGTAATAAATAAGAAGACATGATTTAATAATCAGACTCATGATTTCGACAAATCACATGTGTGGTTTTGATTTTTTAGAGTCACAATTTCGAAGGCTAAGAAGGTTGTAAAGTTTTGGTGTGTCGTATTTCTTGTCCTTCACCTTTTTATGGGGAAACTGATATACTAGAGGTGTCTTATTAGAGTCTTAAAAGAGTCTAAGTCCTAACTGTAGTGTTTTGTTTTCATTTTATTCACAACTTTCTTAACATTTCTTTGTTCACTTAGACTATAAAATCAAATAAGATCTTATTAGATTGATAAAACACTAATGATTTTTTAATAAAGTTTGTTAAAAAAAACACCCTCTTTCACTTAATCATACAATTTCAAATCCTTGATGCCAAGAGAAATCAAGGAATCCAACAATAAACCCAACTCTTAAAAGCATGAAACCATTCCCATATACATTTACATCAATCAATAAACCCCTCACATAATCAATAAACTTACACAAATATATAAGGGGTTGGAAGGTTACCAAGTTATTTGATAGGCCACTACTGCAATGCCAAAGGGGTCCAACTCTCTTACTCTTGCAATCTACACCAAAACCACCACCCTAACAATTTAGAAACCTATGCTAAGAGAAATCAAGGAATTCAACAACTGAAATTGGTTTCAGATGAAATCCTAAATAGAACATATGGTTCTTCAATATAACATAAAAAAACCAAACCCTTAAAATGCAACTATTCACATATGCATAATCATCGATCAATAAACCCCTCAGATGATCAATAAACCTATGTAAATATATGAAAAGTTCGAGAACTTAACAAGTTATTTCACAAACCACTGAAATGCTAGAAAAAAGGGACCAACTCCCTCACCCTTGCTGTCTACACCACAACCACCACCCCAAAACTACACCGACCTTATTTTTTTTAGTTGGTCTCCCACCACAACAACTTCACTTGGGAAGATCAAAACAATTGCCAAATAAGACATTCGATAGGAGCTCAATCAGTTGGGAAAACCAATTTCCTCAATTGATAAACCTAATCAATACGAGGGATTGGAACTTACTAGATCATTTAACATAGAACTCGAGGAAACTTTGAAGCCACCAACTATTTTTCAATGTGTTGTGCCTTCACCAACTAGGTATGTAAATATATGAAAAGTTCGAGAACTTAACAAGTTATTTCACAAACCACTGAAATGCTAGAAAAAAGGGACCAACTCCCTCACCCTTGCTGTCTACACCACAACCACCACCCCAAAACTACACCGACCTTATTTTTTTTAGTTGGTCTCCCACCACAACAACTTCACTTGGGAAGATCAAAACAATTGCCAAATAAGACATTCGATAGGAGCTTAATAAGTTAGGAAAACCAATTTCCTCAATTGATAAAACTAATCAATACGAGGGATTGGAACTTACTAGATCATTTAACATAGAACTCGAGGAAACTTTGAAGCCACCAACTATTTTTCAATGTGTTGTGCCTTCACCAACTAGGCTAGATGATGAGGCTCAATTTTCACCCCAAGCCAACGAGAATGAGAAAAGGGTAGCTAGTTCTAGGCCTAAGAGAGTGACTAAAAGGTCCAATGATTGGGGACTCTATGTCCATTAGAATGGAAGTCTGATAATTGTTAGAAATAGTCTTTTGTCCTTTAGCTAAAGGGGTATAATGCTTTGGAATGCTTGTTTTCGGTTGAGGGTTTGTTATATAAACATTTTTATTGAATGAATGAAAGATATCAGAATATCCATTTCAATTTCTCTCTCTTGCTATTTCTTAGGAGGTTGGTTCTTCCTTTAATAGAGCCTCTATCTTTCTTCCCCAATATTTCTGGTGCTTTCATTGAGAGTCTCCATTCATGGCCGAAGGATTCTATTTCAGAGAAAACAATCCCCTATATCGTTTCGATGAGGTATTACACTATTTGGAAGAGGTTTGTGTGCGCCTTACAGCCCTAAAATCGTTCCCCGTCTCCACCGCCAAGCCCTAGCTTGAGAAATTCCATGGTCATGGTTCATCGTTATCGACTCCAGCTCGATGTTCCTCGTTTCAAAGGGCATGACCCTCATGGACGACTCTTCAAAATCACACAGTTCTTTGAGTATCACATGACTCCGATAGAGGAACACATCACTGTCGCCTCTTTCTATATTGATGGCCCAGCCTTGGCATGGTATCAATTGATGTAGAAGAATAACCAATTGATCTCATGGGACCAATTAGTGGCTGCCTTGGAAGCTTGCTTTGCTCCCACTATGTAGGACGATCCTAAGGGTAAGTTGTTCAAGTTATCTCAAACCTCTGATGTTTGTTTCTGGCCTTCGCCCTGAAATTTGTCGGGAAGTGGTTGCCCTTCAACCTCTGACTTTAACATAGGCGATTGGATTAGCTCATTTGCACAAAGAAAGAATGAGTGAAACAATTTGAGTGCGCAATCCACGACCCATATCTCAATGGTCGTCTACCACGTCACTCCGACCACCGTCAACTTAGTAGCCCCCTTCAATCCAAAATCCTACTCCTTTCACCACAGCTCCATCACACTCATTGCCACCTTTATTGCCGACACCACCACCGCGTACTTGTTTTAAGCAATTAATAGAAGCAATGATAACTGAGAAAAGAGAAAAACGGTCTTTATTTTAATTGTGACCAACGATACTCAAGGAATCATCGTTGTCCAACTCATTTTTTCCTTCTCGTTGCTGAAGATGATGAACCTGGTGAGGATGTTTCTATTGGACTCCTTTATTCCAGCTTGGTCCAACCTGACCCTAATCCTAGTGTTAGCGATCCAAGCGGGTTGGATTTGACTCATGAGGCCTAACTCAGCCTTAATGCCTTATCAGGCTTGAGGGTGACAGACACAATTCGTGAGTGTCTTAGTAGATGGAGTCAATACACATAACTTCATTCAAGCAAAGGTTGCCACCTATTTGGGCTAAACACAAGGTCCAACGTCACCATTGGAGGTCTTAGTTGGAAGCGGTGAAGAGTTGACCTATACGAAGGTTTGCAAAGAGATTCAAATTGTCATTGAAGGACATCATTTTGTTTTGGATTTGTCTTTTCTTGACATGGGTGGTTTAGATATTGTTTTGGGAGCCTAATGGTTGAAGCAACTGGGACCGATGTTAATGGATTATCAAAAGTTAACGATGAAATTTATGCATTACAATAAGCTTGTAGAGCTTAAGGGTACTGTGGAAAATGATAAGGTTTCTTTATCATTGACCCAATTACAACAGTTCGTCCAAACGGGAGGAGCGGCCCAATTATATTCTTTACAAGTAAAGCCATTCGAGTTGGCCCAACCTCATGTGCAATTAGAGCATGATGATGGGAGGATCCAAATATTGCTTTGTGAGTTCTCACACCTTTTCCCTGAACCAACCTCACTCCCTCCTCAACACCTATTTGACCACTCTATTCCATTTCTCTCTACAATGGCATCGGTGAACGTAAAACCCTACTGCTACCCTCATGTCCAAAAGTTGGAGATTGAACAAAAAGTGGAGAAACTCCTTGCTAATGGGTGGATTCTTTCCAGTACGAGTCCTTTCTACTCTCCAGTATTATTATTGAAGAAGAAAGATGGGTGATGGCGGATGTGTGTAGATTATTATGCTTTAAACACAATTATAGTCAAAGATCGTTTCCCACTCCCCACAATTGAAGAGCTTTTGGATGAGTTGGGTACTGCTAAGTATTTCTCTAAATTGGATCTTTCTTCTGGTTTCCATCAAATACGCCTCCAACCTGTTGATGAGTTCAAGACAACTTTTTGTACTCACTCAGGGCATTTTGAATACAAGGTCATGCCGTTTATCCTCTGTAATGCACCCTCTACCTTTCAAGCTACCATGAATGGAATTTTCAAGCCCATGTTGCAGAAAAAAGGCATCGATTTCTTTTATGACATCTTGGTATTCAATCTTGATCTGGAGACTCATTTAGGCGATTTGCGTTTGACTTTTGAAACTTTGAACATACATGGGTTTTCCTGAAGCTTGGGAAGTGTTCAATTGGCAGATTACGAGTTGATTATTTGGGTCACGTTGTAGCTGGAGGTAATGTAGCTTCCGATCCTAATAAGATTCAAGCAATGGTTGATTGGCTTGTTCCTCACACTCTCAAGAGTCTTCAAGGTTTTTTGGGGCTTATAGGGTTTTACCAAAAATTTATCAAGGGGTATGCCTCTATCGCTCTTCCTTTGACTAATCTCCTTCGCAAGGACTCTTTCAAGTGGTCTAATGAGGCTCAACTTGCCTTTGATACTCTCAAAACTGCCATGGTTTTTTCCCCTATTTTACAATTGTCTAATTTTGAGCAAATGCCATTGTCCAGACTGATGCATCTAGTGCTGCTATAGAAGCAGTTTTGCTTCAAAATGGTCACCCTATTGCTTTTTTCAGCATGGTATTTAGTTAGCACATGTCTATGGCTTCCGCTTATTTACGAGAAATGCATTTTATCACTAGTGCGGTTAAGAGGTGGAGGCAATATCTTATCGTCTAGCGATTCATCATTCAAAGTGATCAACAAACTCTTAAGGAGTTGTTAACTCAAGTAATTCAAACAGCAGAACAACAATTCTATTTGGCCAAATTACTTGGGTAAGATTATGAGATATAATACAAACCATGGAAACTAAATGTTGTTGTTGATGCTCTATCTCGTTCACTAAGTCCTCTTCATGCCACTCTACATGTGCTTACCATCCTTTAATTTTTGTTTTTAGAAGACTTAAAAAATGAGATGGCTTTGGATCCTGTTTGTGCCTCCTTGAAAAGTCGATGTGCCAGTAATCCTTCAAATTTTCCTTATTATAAGGTGATTGATGACTTATTGTTTCACAAAGAGCGCATTTGGGTTAATTCTAAGTCTCGGTTTTGTTCCTTGTTACTTCAAGAATATCCTGGGTCATTATTAGGTGGCCATGCAGGAATCAAGAAGACCCTAACCTGTCTCACAAAAAATTTCTATTGGGAGGGTGTCTCTCAATCCGTCTATGACTTTGTTTCTCAATGTTTTGTTTGTCAATAGATTAAACCAAATAATAAGCGCCTTGGAGGACTATTACACCCTCTTCCTATCCCAAGTAATGTGTGCGAGGATATCTTAATTGATTTTATTATTGGACTCCCCCGTTCTCATGGTTTCACAGCTATTTTAGTAGCGATGGATCGCTTTTCTAAAAGGGTTCATCTGGGAGACCTTCCCTCTCATTTTACTGCTTATAAAGTAGCAGAACTGTTGATTTCTATTGTGTGCAAACATCATGCGTTCCCAAGAAGCATTGTATATGACCGTCACCCACTATTCATTAGCAACTTTTGGAAACAATTATTTAAATTAAGTGATACAGTTTTGCGCATGAGTTCATACCAATAAACAGAAGTGATGAATCGTACCATTGAGCAATATCTACGGGCTTACACGTACTATAAGCCATCACTATGGACCCGTTTTCTTCAATGGGTGGAATTCCATTACAATACTTCCACCCATTCACGTTTTGGGTTGACCCCCTTCCAAATTATTTATGGTAAGCTCCCACCTTCCATTCCTTAATATGTCATTGGTACATCTTTCGTAGTTGATACAGATTCCTTACTTATCACTCGTGAGGAGCTCTTGACCTTTCTCCATAGAAAATTGAGGAAAACACAAATGCGTATGAAAAAGATAGTTGACTAGCATAGAAGAGAGGTGGATTTTAATGTTGATTCATGAGTATATGTCAAATTAAGGCCGTATCGTCAAATCACCCTTATCGGAGAAAAATATCACAAGTTATCTAAGTGCTTTTATGGCCCCTTCCAAATTTTGGACAAGGTGGGGCCTATTGCTTATCGATTGGCATTGCCTCCTTCTTCCCGTATTCATAAAGTATTTCATTGTTCTATGTTGAAGCTTAATAAAGGCTCTCCTCCTCAACAACTTGATACTCTTCCTCCACTATATTCAACAATAACCATGTTGTTTCACCAATGCTCATTATGGATACCAAGTTTGTTGTTACTAATAATTTACCAAGACGTTAGGTTCTTGTGCAATGGTATGGGTTGTCACCGGAGGATACTGCATGGGAGGTCTAGGAAGAACTACAAAAATTATTTGACCTTGAGGACAAGGTCCTTTTCAATGAGGGTAGTATTGTTATGCCTTCAACAACTAGGCTAGATGACGAGGCTCAATTTTCACCCTAAGCCCATGAAATGAGAAAAGGGTAGTTGGTTCTAGGCCTAAGAGAGTGACTAAAAGGCCCAATGATCGAGGACTCTATGTCCATTAGAATGGAAGTCTGATAATTGTTAGAAATAGTCTTTTGTCCTTTAGCTAAAAGGGTATAATGCTTTTGGGTGCTTGTTTTCGATTAAGGGTTTGTTATATAAACGTTTTTGTTGAATGAATGAACGATATCAAAATATCCATTTCAATTTCTCTCTCTTGCTATTTCTTAGGAGGTTGGTTCTCCCTTTAACAGAGCCTTTATGTTTCTTCCCTAACACAATGTCTACTAACCACGACCTCCAACATCGAAGCCATGAATACGATCCCACTACGCCTTTAGGGCGAACCCGAGATCGCGCCACTTTGTCTTTAGGGTCAGAGCATGAAATTCCCACCTACTTCTTTAGGTCGTCGGTCATCACCGACAACACTATATAAAATAATACTTTTTAAATCAAGCAAACTCATCTCAATCAAATAAATACTTTTTTCTTTATTTTTATTATCTTGTGTCAACTAACTGACACCCTTATTTATAAAAATTATTATTACTATTTCTTTTTGTGTCTCGTATTATTTTACTTTTCTATTTTTTCTCTCAACGTTAGTTGATGAAAAATATTTTATTATATTTTTTTAATATTTGGTTAAATTATGCATTTGGTCCCCATTTTCGTAGCAAAATATCGATTTGATCTCTCTATTTTTATTTATCTCAATTTAGTCTTTATTTTGGAAAATTTGATGCAATCAAGCCCTTTCTATTAGTGGTGCAGTAACCGTGCTAAAGAGGTGCCTTGTGACAGTTCTTGATTTTTTTATTTTTTTTTTTATTTTTTATTTTTTAAAAAAATTGCCATGTGTCACTATTATGCTAAGTGTCATTTCTCCATTCTCAATTTGGTCCCTATATTTTTATTTTGTCTCAATTTAGTTCCAATTTTTTTTAAAAATTATGCATTTTCGTCATCTCCAAATTGAAACAAAAATTAACTTTTGTATAAATGTTATACGAATATTTTTATTAAATTTGATATTTTTATTCAAATTCATATTTTTGTAATATATTTTGAACAAAACTAAGTTTATTTAAATGTGTTTCACATTCAACTTTATTTAAAATTGTTTTCCAATTTTTTTTCCAATTTTTATATAAACTAGTTAAAATTATTTTAAAATTTTACATTTGAATTTATATAATTGTTATTTTTACACCAACTCAAACATTTGTATAGAAATTATTGAACTTAACAAATTTTAAAAATATACAATCATTTAAAATTTAAATTCAAATAAAAAATAATATTAAAGTATAATGTAATAAAATATCAATATAATTTATTGAATTTTTTTCGTATTAGTATCATTTTTTATTAACAATTTTAAAACAATTTTAAACAAAGTTCAATTATAAACTCAATCTTGTTAAAAATATTTATATAAAAATTAAATTTGATTTCAATTAAGAGATGGATAAAATTACTCAATTTTTACAAAATTTGAGACTAAATTGAAACAAAAATAAAAATACAGGAACCAAATTAAGAATGAGAAAATGACACCTAACATAATAGTGACATGTGACACTATCACTACCACATCACAATGATATTGTCGCGTGACTTGATTTCAGCTTGCCACATGGTAATTTGTTTAATTTTTTAAAAAAAATTAAAAATAACCATAAAAATTAAAAATAAAAGTTTAAAAAAAAAATCAAAAACTAACACATGGCACCCTTTAAACAATGTTACTGATTTAAATTTTCCAAAATAGAGAACAAATTAAGATAAATAAAAATAGAGGGACCAAATCGATATTTTGCTACAAAAATGGAGACTAAAAATATAATTTAACCTTAATATTTTTACCTTCCTAGACAACGCTTACTATTAAACAAAATTTAGATATTTCTTTATTATTTTAAAAATTACGTAGAAACATCTTTTAGTTGATGCTCGTTTAAGATAAAATAGTGTTCCCTTCCTTCACCTAGGAAATCATATAATTTTTTATTTAATTTCTTGGTTAAAATATTTTTTTTATCCTAATTTTCGTCAAGTTTTATTAAATAAGTCCTAATTTTATTTTTATGTTCAAATAGGTCCAAATTTTCGTAAATTTTGTTCAATTGGATCTTTTTTGCTAACACCGTTTACATCATTAACGACCATGAATAGTGACTGCCACATGCCACTTCGTGGTTTTTTTATTTATTTTTTAATATTTTTTTAAATGTCTGCGTGTTAACCCAACAGCGTGCTACGTGTTAAAGTCAATGTTCTATATTCAATTTGATCCCTATATTTGTTATTTTTATCAATTTAGTCCCAATTTATGTTAACATGAATCAATTTTGTCCCTTTCCAAATTGAAACCAAATTTAATTTTTATATTAAAATTCACATTTTTTATTAAATATTTTTATATAATATATTAAAATTCATGTCATTATAACTTTAACATAAAAATTAAATTTTGTCACATCTTCGATAGAGACAAAATTAATCAATTTTAAACAAAATTGGATTAAATTGAACAAAAATAACAAATATAGGAATCAAACTAAATATAGAACATTGATTTTGACATGTAACACATTGTTGGGTTGACATGTGGACATTTAAAAAAAATTAAAATAAATTAAAAATAAATTAAAAATAAATTAAAAAATCACGTAGTGACACGTGACAGTTATTGTTCATAACCGTCAATGATTTAAATAGTGTTAGCAAAAAATGACCCAAATGAATAAAATTGACAAAAATTGAGACCTATTTAAATACAAAAACAAAATTAGGACTTATTGGACAAAACTTAAGGAAAATTGGGAAAAAATATATATTTTAACCTAATTTTATTTTGATATTGATCAATTAGCATCCTGAGCCGATGCTAATGTAAACATCTGGTGTGGGCTGGTCAATGGTAAGCTTAATATTTTATTTTGTGTGGGTCATTTTTGCATACTCCAGTAGCTTTCAAGATTAAGCCAACACTAATATTTTTGACTATAACTCGTGAATTCTTGTAGTGTAAACTGTTTAAGGAAGACCGTTAGTCTAACAGAAGAAAACAATTCTTATGATTGAGTTCTACTTTTAATTCTCTTGACTTAGTTATTTATTTACTTTATTAATTTAAGAAACTAATTTAAGTATATTATAATTTTTAATTTTAAGATAATAAAACAAATGTGTAACCTCACTCATTTCGGTCTAAATCGGAAAAACATTTCAGGTTATATGAGAAACTAAAGTGAGTTTTTCTATTAAAAGTTAAATCAAACTGAAGAGCACTTTTTTTTATATATATTTCAAGTTACAATTGTAATTTGATTAAGTTAAAAATGTTTCAATTCATTTCAAAAAAACAAATGGAAAACAAATGCCTTGCACTCAAAATTCCAAATTGTTTGCCTAATAGAATTTAAAGCAAATCGTAGGATTGAGAAGTAATTTAACTGATAGATAAACTTGTTTGTTTGTTGAAAGGAACTCGACATGAACTCGAATATAAATGGCTAGATCTAACTTTTTGGTGTTAGCAGCGCGTTTCTAAAATATTTTAGAACCATTCAAATTAAAAACTTTGAGTCTTTCATCATTAAACAATTTGGTTTCCCAAATCAAAGGAAAATTCTTACGTTTGAAATAAAATGGAATGATGCTTCTACAAATAGAAAAAAGATGAATACATCTGAAATAAAAAAAGAATATGTTTCTACAAAATATGTAGATAAACAAGAACAAAGTTTATTGAATGGAAGGGAAGCCGAGCATAATAAATGATCCATTTAGCTTCATTAATTTATTGAATTCAAAGCACTTTTGATAGAATCGGCAGCTCCTTGTGCCTTTTCCTTCATTTGTTGTCCACCCTATACACAACAAAATACACTCACTTTTATCATGCATCTTAATTTCTAATACAACAATCATGAAAAACTCTAATACATTCATATATCAATAAGAACATTATTGTAAAATGGATTAAACATGAATGCTATGACATGATTTGATTTGGATAAATGTTGAGAAATAAAACATAGAAGAACCTGTTGCATGGAGTCTTGAGCAGAATGAGCAGCATCACTAGCCTTGTCCATCATGTTGCTAGCCTTTTCCTGTAATACCATAAAAAGCTTGTCAATGGTTTATGAATATTGTGCATGCATGAACATCAACACGCTACTAAGAGAACAAGTTAAAGGTAGACCTGAGCTTGGCCCTTGGCTTGCCCAGCATTGAAGCTCGCGTTTTGGGAGTCCATCTCGTGTTGAATGAAAAATCAAGTGTTGTAAATTAGTGTTAAATTTTATGATGCATACTTTCGCGTTGTTTGTTGTTGTTTATATAGTTTCTTAATACGTTGCATCTTTCAACAAGTGTTTGTTCTCCTCCTGTTTTCTTGCACCAATTATGATTCACACATTTTTCTCCTTCACTTATGTTTCTAAGGACACTTGTCAAGCCAATTTTGAATATTGTTTTTTGCCCTTGTGATCAATAAATATGTTGTCTTATTAAGAGATGAGGTTCAAGATAGTGAACATATTCTTTTAAGTATTTGTCTTATCATAATTGAATTAGAAAATTTGTATAGTTAACAATTTTATATGTTTTGATCACATTGACTTTTAGTAAAGTTTAGAATAATTTATGTATTAAATCATTGAGATATTATTTGAAAATCTTTGCCATAGAAGTAAATGTTTTATACAAGCTATCTGTTGTGCTAGCGGAGAAGTGAATAAATAAATAAATAAATACTTTTACACTACAAGAAACACTAGTGCAGTGAGGGCTTTTGGCCCCGGTTACTTTCGTGATTCTGCCTCGGTTTTAGAACCGAGGCATATTGGGGCGAGGCCAAAAGGCACCTCCTTTTGGCCTCGGTTATCACCCGAGGCCATAGCGTCTGTTTTCTGCCTCGGGTTTGAAAGAACCGAAGCCATAGCGTCTGTTTCGTCTTCGCAGTGGTGGCTATGGCTTCTGCTGCTGTTTTGGCTCATTCTCGCTCACCGTTGCAGTGGTGATGATGACGCGCTGTTGTAGTGGTTTCTGCTGTTTCACATGGATCTGTGTGGTGCGAAATTGCACGTCTGGTGAAGATGACTCGCGCTCCCATGGTGGTGTTGTGTGAGGATGCATTGGTTTCATTGCAGGTGCTGATGGCAGGTCACGGTGGTGCGAGGTGTTGCCATGGTTGTCACTGGTTCTGTTGCAGAGAACACAATGCATTGTGAGGTCCGTGAATGGTGCAGCTGCGGTGGTGGTGGTGGCAGCGAAGTTCGCGCAGAGTTTTCGAACTGACCCGCATCGGGAGGTGATTTGCAATCGGTGAACCTGGACAGCGCGACGGAGGCGACGACGCACGACTATTGATGGCAGATGCTGGTCGGCGACGGAGGCGGAGCGTGATGGTGGTGGTAGAGCGAAGAAATTCGCGCAGAGAGAAGAGAGTTTGGGAGACGATGAATAGTAGTTAGGATTCGCGAATTGGGAATTTTAACAGACTTTATGGCCTCGGTTCAATTAATAACCGGGGCTAAAAGCCCCCTTTACTGCCTCGGTCCTTAAAGAACCGAGGCCAAAAGCCTGATGCTGACTTTATGGCCTCGGTTCATTTAATAACCGAGGCCAAAAGCGCCCTTTACTGCCTCGGTCTTTAAAGAACCGAGGCCAAAAGCCTGATGCTGGTGGCATTTTTGAAAATTTGAAAATTGGGCTGCCTTATATGCTTCGGTTCATTTGTAACCGAGGCCTAAAGCCCCCTTTATTGCCTCGGTCCTTAAAGACCCGAGGCCAAAAGCCTGACGAAATTGCAAAAATGCCACCGCCTCCTTATAGGCTTCGGTTCAGCTGTAACCGAGGCCTATAAGGCGAAGTAAGATGTCAAATCTGCACTAGTGAAAACTATTAAATAGTGACTAATTTTATGACCAAAAGATATGTTTAGAGACCCATTTAGTAACCATTTTTCTAATTTGAGACTAGTTTAGAGACTAATCTCTTTGGTAGCCAAAACCTTAGTAAATAATGTTAGTGACTAATTTAAAGACTAACTGAAAATAGAAACTATTTTAATTGACAATTTAGAGACCAATAAACTATTTTAGTTACCAATAATTTTTAGTTTATAAATTAGTACAAAAATTGATCACTATATTGGCTAATTATTTTTAGTCACTAAAATTGGTTCCTAATCAAATATTTTCTTGTAATATTAAGAAAAAAATGCAATTTTTGGTATGCACGTAGAGAATTGAATATATATATATATATATATATATATTAAGAGAAAAATGTTTTTTATGACATTATATATAACTGTTAAAGAAAATAATATATAATGACTAAAACTATATATGCCACGAAAAGTGGTCCTTTCTATAATCGTTGTAACTAGGGTGAAAGACATGTCAATGTCATCTTTTAATACTTTTTATACGGCATATTTTAAATCCAACATAGAAAGTGACTTTACTATAACGATTCTTCAACTACAATAGAAATTCATTTATATTGTTATAGTACATAATATATTAAGTGTACCTGATTGATACTATTTTGGTGCGAAACCAGACGATCTCAAGGACCCTCTGTGTCGAACCTCCTCCCGTTCCTCCCTGGACTCCTCTTGGATCTCCCTACCGTCTGCACTCCGGGGGTGGGGGTACCTGCAGGCACTCCGACGCTCAAGTCAGAAAGTGATCGATATGAGGTGTAATTGGTTAGTGAGAAAAGCATACCTTTACCTGTTCACTAGGCCTTAATCTATACTAATTTCTTAATGGACCTGTTATTATTATTTGCGGGCCGTTCGTATTCGATGATCGATTCTTTCCCTTTCCGACTGAGGTTGCACGCATCGGTTCTTTCCTTATTGGCTAAGATTGTTCTTCTGTGTCTTTGTTAAAGATCAACTCTTTCCATTCTAAGATTTGTCTGTCTGTTCTTTTGTGAAAGATCAACTCCTTCCTTTTTGGGGTTTGACCGTATGTACTTCTCAAATATCAACTCCTTCCTTTTTTGGGGTTTGCCCGTCTGTACTTCGCCAAATATCAACTCCTTCCTTTTTGGCTGAGATTACGTGCTGCTCCTTTGTACCTCTGTGCCATAATCCCATATTCTATTTGTCCCATCATTGGGTGGGATGTACACGGCCAAAAGGGGCCGGGATATATCTGGCCATCACACTTATTGGGCCCTCTGTGTTGTGTTTGAGAAAAGGTGAAAAGCAGGTACCCGAGTGACTGGGCCACAACGAATGTGCCTCATACTTGGGCCGGGGTGATCCCGGCCATTTCTGTCTTATTGGGCCGGGATGTACCCGGCCATACACCAACACCAGCCCCCCAGTCTCGTAGTGAACGAAGTGAAACAAGAGGCTGAAATGTGTAAAATCAAGTATGAAGGAAAGAAAGAGTATGGTTGGCCGAGATGTACCTAGCCATTACTGGACGAGATGTACCCGACCATTCCTGGCTAGGATGTGGTTGTGACGCTGCCAACATGTGTCTTGGTCGAGATGTACCCGGCCATTCTTGGCCGAGATGTGGCTGGCCTCTTCCCTACTAGGTTAGTAAGTCCGCTTTTGTGTGTTGTTATGTGTCATCTTTGTCGTATTTATTTTATCAATATGGGGGGATCATCTAGGGCGATGAAGCTTCCTTTCCCATTGATATAGATATGAGGGGATCATCTAGGGCGATGAAGCTTCCTTTCTCATTGATACAGATATGAGGGGATCATTTGGTTTGATGAAGCTTCTTTTCCCATTGATATAGATATGGGGGGATCATCTAGTTTGATGAAGCTTCCTTTCCCATAAAGAGAATGCTAAGAAAGTATTTGATTGATGCACTTGATTTAAATGTGTGCGTGGTTCAGCGATGGAAAATGTAAGCGTAGAGTAATAATAATGAAAAATTATGCTTTATTTATTGCTACGATGCCTCATTAAAACCTTCTTGACCAAAACCCTCCTTAGGTTCAAAAAAAGATCAAGGTATGAAAGAGTACACCACTTATCATGCAATCAACCACAAATCGTTTGTAAGAAGTCTGAAAATAAAAAATAAGCATTTAACAAACTAACTGTAATACTTCAAATGTGAGGCGTTCCAGGTTGTTGGAATAGAGACACCTGCGTATTTACCCACAACTTTCTTGACACAGAATGGCCCTATTCCCAGTTGGGCGAGAACTTCCCCTCATGTTTCCGGGCAGCACTTGCCATTCACCAAACTAGATTTCCCTGGTGAAAAGAATTGGGTTTGATTTCGGTATTGTAGCGGTGTTGGGCTCTCAACTTGGTGTATGGGTCTTCCTCTCAAGTTGTCTGCGTAGCATCTGCGCAGTTGACTGGTCTACATGTACAATGACTATGTCTCTCGAAGTTGACAGAAATTTTATAGCTAAGTGATATGTGGATATCACCGCACCAAGCATGTTCAACGAAGGTCTCCCTAGCAAAATATTATAAGAGGTGTGAGCGTCAACAATAAGGTATCGAATTTTTACTATTCGCGTCGTTCTCCCTGCTCCGAATTTGGTGAACAAATCAATGTAGCCCTTTGTATTCACTCGCTCCCTTGAGAAGCCCATGATCGGCTCTGAGTATTGTTGGATTTCTACTTCCGAAATTCTTAACTTTTTGAAAGTGCCCAGTACAGGATATCCATTGAACTACCCTGGTCTACCAAGGTTTTACTTATTGCAAAGTCTTCAATCTCCACTGAGATCACCATTGGGTCATCGTGTTGGGGGTCAATGGCTTGAAAATCATCATCACAGAATGTGATGGGTGGCATGTGCCGCCAGGGACATGTAGATACGACATTGACATTTTGGATTGCTCGGACGTACTTTTTCCTCGCAGACATAGTGGCTCTGCCTCCTGCAAAGCCTCATGATATATAGTTAATCACCCCTCTCAATGGCTTCTCCCTCACATCCTGTTCATCATCTTTCTCGGGCTCAACCCTCCTTCTGGTGCCTTCTTCTCGCCTCTCCTGGTACCATGACATTCTTCGTGGTCGCTCCTCATATCTACCTTCTCGCTCTTCTCTGGAAGAGAATCCCCCTTCCTCTCGTTTGACAAATCTTCTTAGGTGTCCTGCTTGTATAAGCTCTTCGATTTTATCTTTCAAGGTAAAACAATCCTCCGTCGTGTGCCCATAATTCTGATGATACCGACAATGCTTAGTGGTATCCGCGTTTGGGGGAGTCGGGACCCTTTGAGGGGTTGCTATTAGGTCGGCATTCAAGGCCTCCTCCAAAATTCTCGCTCTGTTAGACACGAGGGGTGTGTACCTGTTGTACTTTGGTTGTCTAGAGTCCTTGAACCTACTGTCAGGTCGCGACGCTAACACCCTTTCTCTGTCAATTTATTTCTTTTCTCGAGTGTCTGATTGGGTCATACTGCGAAACTCCTTTAATTCTTCCATCTGCATAAATTTGGTTGCCCTGGTTCGAAGCTCGTCCAGATTGCTCACGGGCTTCTTGCACAGACTGTCAACGAACGGGCCACGCTTTAACGCTGTTTCAAGGTGGTGCATGGCGACCTCAGGATTTAGATTAGAGATATTCAACGATATCTTCCCGAAGCGCTCCATAAAGTCTCGTAGAGATTCTCCCTTCTCCTGTCGTATATTTACTAACGCCAGAGAAGTGAGATGGTGTGGCTTATTGGTGGCGAACTGAATGCCGAAACGGGTGACCAACGTATCGAAACAATCAATAGAGTTAGGTGGTAATCGTGTGAACCAGTTGAGTGCAAGACCCTTCAGGGACGTTGGAAACACACGACAAAGAATTGCGTCATCTGAAGTGTACAACCCTGTTTGGGTGGTGAATACGTCCACATGCTCCTCTAGATCAGTAGTGCCATCGTACTGGCTCATAGTCAATCCTTTCCAGCTGCAGGAAGTTCTACCTCCATGATCCCGTCCACGAAGGGGTGGTCTGTACCCTGAATTCATCTCGTCTTGTGTCGCCCTCTCCTTCTCCATTACTGTGAGATTCTTCCCTTTGTTGGGAATTTTGCTCAAGTTGCCTTCACAACCGTTGGTTCTCCTCTCTCAAGGCATTTATCTCTTCTTTGTTCTTGCGTCTCAATTCCTCCAACTGGCGGTTCATCTCTCGTTGCATCTCCGTTCCTACTGTATTTTGATCGACTACTACTCTTGTCGACACCATCCTTCTTGAGAATTGTCTGGCCCCACGGTGGGCGCCAATTGTACCTGATCGGTACTATTTCGGTGAGGAATCAGACGATCTCAAGAACCCTCTGTGTCGAACCTCCTCCCGTTCCTCCTTTGACTCCTCCTGGATCTCCCTACCGTCTGCACTTCGGGGGTGGGGGTACCTGCAAGCACTCCAACGCTCAAGTCAGAAAGTGATCGATATGAGGTGTAATTGGTTAGTGAGAAAAGCATATCTTTACATGTTCACTAGGCCTTAATTTATACTAATTTCTTAATGGCCATATTATTATTATTTGCGGGTCGTTCGTATTCGAGGATCGATTCTTTCCCTTTCCGACTGAGGTTGCACGCATCGGTTCTTTTCTTATTGGTTGAGATTGTTCTTCTGTGTCTTTGTTAAAGATCAGCTCTTTCCATTCTGAGATTTGTCCGTTTGTTCTTTTGTCAAAGATCAACTCCTTCCTTTTTGGGGTTTGCCCGTCTGTACTTCTCAAATATCAACTCCTTCCTTTTTTGGGGTTTGCCCGTCTGTACTTCGCCAAATATCAACTCCTTCTTTTTTGGCTGAGATTACACGCTGCTCCTTTGTACCTCTGCGCCATAATCCCATATTCTATTTGTCACATCATTGAGTGGGATGTACACGGCCAAAAGGGGCCGGGATATATCCGACCATCACACTTATTGGGCCCTCTGTGTTGTGTTGGGGAAAAGGTGAAAAGCAGGTACCCTAGTGACTGGGCCACAACGAATGTGCCTCATACTTGGGCCGGGGTGATCCCGACCATTTCTGTCTTATTGGGCCTAGATGTACCCGGCCATACACGAACATTAAGTTTACCTTTATGCTCTATTTTGTTTAGTCCTAGGCTAGTGAAGATAATCTCAAATGTTTTTCATTGGATATAATGTTAAGTTGTACTTTAACATTTATAATTAGAGCCACGGTGCAATGATGGAATAATTGCGTATGAGTAAGGAAAGTATCATCCGATTTTTATATTATTGGACATATCAAAGGTTTCTTGAGTCAATAGAGGTTTAAAGGATTGAAACTTACTATAACTACATATTAAAAAATTTGTCATATATTTATATAGTCAATCTTAAGCTAAGTAGACACATGATTTTTATATTTATATTTATATATATATATATATATATATGTTAGTCTCAACCTAAGTAAACATATTTCATAATGGTTATAAATTCTTATTTGTATATGTTCTTATTCTTGATTGTATGCAGAATGTAATGATAAAACTATATGCGACTTAGGGTTGATGTTGATAATTCTATTTTAAATATCTATAAAATTGAAGTTATATATAGTTATACTTCCTAAAATTGATAGACACTTATATTTTCTACTTTGTATCATTGATGCAAAAAAATTATGGATATAATTGTTGTTTTGATGTATTTTATGAAATTTAAAAGATAATGTAATATGACCATTCTTTAATTTTTTTGCAATTGAGGATTTTTGGAAAAGTAGGTCATGATCAAGATTTTCAGTTAAGAATGATGATCAAGTTTTAAAAGAATTGCTATATGCATAACTCTCAACGAACAAGCCAATGAAAATTATAAAAAAAAGGAGAAAATTTAAAACATTCATATTATGGTCTTTTGTAAACTTAACTCTTCGGTTTTGAAATTATGAAATAAGCTTTTGTGTTTTGGTTGCAAAATGAAATTGTACGCAAGCATTATGGTTTTAAACCACACAAGAAATAAATGTATAAATTGAAAGACCACCTGATATTTTGAAATACCAAATGTATATGACTAGTTAATTAATTTTTTTTTATATAAAATGCATGTATTGAACATCTTCTTGTGTAAATCCAAGAAAAATGATATTTAGAAGTGATAGTAGTTTAAAAATACTGGAACTCGATTATTTTAATATTAAAAGTTTTTAGTTAGGGATGAAAAAATGGGCCAGCCTGGTCCACCTATGGCCCGCCAAAAAACGGGCCAGGTCGGGCTGGCCCGCCACCCATAAACAGGCTAGATACTGTGACCCGTCCCGTTTTAGGGCAAGCTGACAGGTTAAAGGTAAGGGAAGTTGTTTGGTGCTCTAAGAGTTATTTCAACTGTCTTTTACAGGTAAGGGAAGCTAGCCTTTTTCTTGTTTAGGAAATTTTTGTGTTGTAATGCATGCTAAAAAAATAAGCTTTGATATAGTGTGGTTGTGTTGTTGAATCTGTCTAGTTATGTATGATCACTGCTTGAATGTGTTTGATTTTGATTTCAAGTGGATTTTGGTGTTTGATTGGTTTGCAACTAGTACTTGATTGAATGAGAATGGCTCTATGAGATTTGTAATGGTTATATGGCACTAGTTGAGTCAAGAAACACAAAAACTTATGAACATTTGTTGAATTGATAAGTTGTATGTTGAACTGTTTGATATTTGATTTGTGTTTGGTCTTGATTTGGGGAAAGGTTTGAATATGAGTTTTTAGTGATTGAGTATCAATTTTGAACTCTCTAAAACCATTTGCAATCAAAAACACTAAAGAAAAGGTGCCCAATTAGTCAATTAAATAGGCTCAGTTTATCCCAAATTTTTGTTTCTCATACATCGTTGGACGTTGTTACAGCTGATCATATACACGTGATTCTTCATTTTGATTGGTGGGATCTTCGATTTGATGTTGGTAGTTAGACTAGTTAATTTCTTATGTTGTGCTATATTTTAGGTTTCTCTTTTATGAAGGGTATTCCTATTTGATGAATTAGTAGGTTCTTATGTAGTGTTGTGGTCTTGGGTTGATCTTGATATTAAAGTATGTGTTTTAAGAATGATAAATGTGTATGATATGCAGAGTAAGACATGCTAAGATGGTGAAATGATTTCATTTATAATTTGTGGAATCTTGTTATGGTATTCGTAAACTTATTTGGGAAAAGTTATATTATGATAATGAGTAGTGTATTAGTGGAAATATTGGTGAAAAGAGTTGTGAATTGTGTTCTAAGGAAGTGTGATGGTTTTAAGAGAGTGAAAATGGATCTTAATGGAATGGAATTTGAAAAGTTGATTTGAATTGTTTGTTGTATAAGGATTGTTCTTCTAAGGAGGAAGTGCAAATCCTTGCTAATAGAATGTTATGCATTGGTTAGGGGTATGTGTTGGTCAAAAGCTATCACATACTGTACTAGGTTTACAAACTCATATAGAGTGTTGTGGCCTAGGTGGTGAGAGTTGAAGAAGGTTCCTGTGACGGGATTAGGGGTGGAACCACTAATTTGGCGATGCCATAAGTAACTTACCTTGTCGAGACAAATTGATTCATGTTAGTTAAGCCAAGTGGGGTCAGGACCTTTGTCGCAATCTACTTTTATGACAAATGCATAACTTCTTATGTCTGAATCAATGCATAAATCCGAATAATTGAGTCTAGAGAGTCTGTAATTGTATGTTTAGGATTTTTATGAATGTTTGAAATATGCTATTTTTGTTGGCAGGGGGAGCCTTTCTTCCATAAACGAAGATCAATTTTGATGATGTCTACTAATCTAGGAGAAAACATAGCTTGATCTAGTTAGAATAAGCATTAGGATATTAGCTTTTCTTTTTCAATTGTATTTCAGGTTTGCTGTGAAACTCTATACATGACTAGCTCCTTGACTAATGGATTAGCTGTGAGTATTGTACTAAGTAAGTGAAAACATACTCACGATAATCGATTAGATAAATGGCTAATTGAATTAGTGACAGCAAAAACCTTTGTATAAAAGCTGTCTTGTAATCTGTTTTGGGTCTGGATTTTTTGGAGAGATTACGCTGTCTGCATCTGAAGGAGAGCCATCTGATAGACACAAGAGCTTCAGAAGATTCTGCAATTACCTAAGCACAGATCCAAGAATGTTTGATGGTTGACTCTACCATGATGGATCTTGCTTGATTCAAGAAGCTTCAAGACAAATCTGCACAACATAGGTGTTTTCGTTTCTTGTTTTGTTTTCTGTATCTTTGATTACAGTAGCTTCAGTGGCTGAAGTGTGGACCTAGGTGCAATTGTGTGGATGCATTGCTCCTAGGGGGAGTTCTTGATTGTTGAATCAAGTTCTTGGGTTTTTGGGGTTAGAATTACATAGGTGTGCTTGTAATTCTTGGAACTGTTGTGTTTAGTGGAATCCTCCTAAGTGTATTACTTAGGAGAAGACTGGATGTAGATTCGCCTTGAATCGAACCAGTATAAATTGTGTGTTTTGATTTCTCTTCTCTCTTTTAATCTTTCTTGTTTGTTTTAAAACAGTCCATTAAACTAGAACTGTGTGTTTGATTAACTAAGGTTTAAACCTTAAAGACTCCCTCAAGATTCACTTTAAACAAGTAAGAAACTCATTAATCAACACAGATCCACTGGTGGTTAAGAGTATTAGACAGATCTGATTTAACAATTGGCACCAGAGCTGGTTAATCGCACGCTAATCGATTAGAAAGATCCTGTTATGTCTAATACATCTCAAACCTTTGCTGAAGGGGCATCCATTAACAGGCCCCCTCTGTTTGCTGGGGAAAACTATCCCTTCTGGAAAATTCGAATGAAAATATTTCTTGAATCAGTAGACAAAGGGGTATGGGATGCAGTGGTGAATGGACCTTTTAAACCAACTAAAATAGTGGATGGAGAGACTTTTCCTAAAGAATTCTCACAATGGACCCCTGATGAGAATAAGAGGGCACATTATGATGTTAGAGCCAAAAATATTATATCTTCTGCACTAACTTTGGATGAATTTTACAGGGTATCCGTGTGTGAAACAGCCAAAGAAATGTGGGATGTCTTGGAAGTAACCCATGAGGGCACAAATGAAGTTAAAAGGGCAAGGAAGAATACTCTCATTCAAGAGTATGAGATGTTCAGAATGAAGACTGGAGAAAGCATCTGTGATGTGCAGAAAAGATTTACACATATAGTAAATCATCTTCTAGCTCTTGGCAAGACTTTTGATAAAGAGGAACTAAATATCAAAATCTTGAAGAGTTTAAATAGGACATGGCAGCCCAAAGTGACAGCAATTTCTGAATCTAGAGACCTCACTAGCATGAACATAGCCACTCTCTTTGGAAAATTAAGGGAACATGAATTAGAGCTTGGAAGACTCAAGGAAGAAGAGGATGGAGAAAAGAGGCACACTATAGCCTTGAAGAGTGCAGTGAAATCTGCAGTAAAACAGAAAAGGACAGATTCTGCAGATGACTCCAATGATGGAAACTCTGACAGTGAAGCCTTGAGCTTAATGGTGAAAAAGTTTTCAAAATTTTTGAAGTACAAGAACAAGACAAACAACAGTTATGCAGGGAACAAGAGGCAGACCAGATCTGGAACTCAAACCTGCTATGAATATGGTAAGATAGGACACATCAAAGCTGATTGTCCAGTGCTGAAAATGAAGCAGAAACTGGATGAGAAAAATGAGGCAGAGAAGCATATGAAGAAGAAGAGAGCCTACATTGCATGGGAGGAAAATGACTCCAGCACATCCAGTGATTCAGATGATAGCACTGAAGAGGAGAATAATCTGTGTCTGATGGCTAAAGCTGAAACATCAATTAAAGCAGAATCATCCAAAAACAGTGTAAGTAATTTCACTTCTGACCATGAGGAAAATGACTATGATGAACTGCTTGATGCCTTTAATGAGCTGCATAAGGAAGCCACAAAACTACAAAAGTCAAATAGCAGACGTAAAGGAGAGATTAAATGGCTGGAGGGTAGAATAAAGCAATTAGAAGAGGAAAATGAAAATTTAACATCTTGCTTAGTAAAATTAGAACAATCTGAAAACCACTCCAAGTCTAGATGTAGGAACTGTCCAGGACAGCTAGAGAAGATAGAATACTTAATGAAAACACTATCAAAATTCACTTTAGGAAGATCCAACCTAGATGCTGTTTTAGGATCCCAAAGGAGTGTGCTGAATAAAGAGGGAATTGGTTATAGTGGCAACCCTAATCGATTATCGTGCAGAAACTTTCTCAACATCAGCAAACCATCCTCCATTATCTGCACCTATTGTTCTGAACCTGGTCATTTCTCCACGTCTTGCTACTTTAAAAACAGTGGGGTTCCTAGAGGGAAATTCAAATGGGTACCTAAGAGAACTGAAATTCAGTCTAACACAATAGGACCCAAGTTTGTTTGGGTACCTGCTTCATCAAAATAATCTGTTTTGCAGGAAAATGCTGAAGTTAAGGAGGCTATGTGGTATCTGGACAGTGGCTGCTCTAGACACATGACAGGTGATAGCTCTAAATTCAGCAAAATCTCATACAAAGTAAGTGGGCATGTCACGTATGGTGACAACAATAGAGGTAGGATTCTTGGTTCTGGAAAGGTAAAGTCATCTTCAGCTGTGGAAATTGAAGATGTTCTGTTGGTGGATGGGCTTAAGCATAATCTTCTTAGCATTAGCCAACTTTGTGATAAAAATCTGAAAGTAACCTTTGAAGCTCATCACTGCTTAATCTGTCACGCATCCACAAATGAACTGGTTTTTGTTGGAAAAAGAATTCAGAACATATACATGGTGGACTTTGAAAATACTTCTTTTGATTCTATTGCATGCCTCTTTGCTAAAAATAATGAACCTTGGATTTGGCATAAAAGACTTGCACACATACATATGGGTCACCTAAATAAACTGGTGTCAAAGAAGTTAGTCATTGGGTTGCCTGATATAAAGTTTAAGACAGATAAGCTGTGTGATGCATGCCAAAAAGGCAAACAAGTAAAAACATCCTTCAAGTCAAAACTGCATATCTCTACTTCTAATCCATTAGAACTGTTACACATGGACCTGTTTGGACCTTCTAGAACCAGAAGCCTAGGAGGAAATTACTATGCGCTTGTTCTTGTGGATGACTATTCTCGCTTTACTTGGACCTTCTTTATCTCATCTAAGAGTGACACCTTCTCAGTTTTTAGGAAATTTGCCAAAGTTGTTCAAAATGAGAAAGACTTGAAAATCAAAGCAATCCGAAGTGACCATGGGGGTGAGTTTCAAAATGAGTCTTTTGAAAAGTTTTGTGAAAATCATGGTATCTCTCACAATTTCTCAGCCCCTAGAACGCCACAACAGAATGGCGTAGTTGAAAGAAAAAATCGATCTTTGGAAGAGTTGGCAAGGACTATGCTCAATGATAACTCTCTTCCAAAGTACTTTTGGGCAGATGCTGTAAGTACGGCCTGCCATGTTCTGAACAGGGTGTTAATTAGGCCTATTTTGAAACTTACTCCCTATGAGATCTACAAAGGCAGAAAACCTAATGTATCTTATTTCAAAGCCTTTGGTTGCAAATGTTTCATACTAAATAATGGAAAATCAAACATTGGCAAGTTTGATCCTAAGGCTGATGAAGGCATCTTCTTAGGTTATTCCTCCTCTAGTAAAGCCTATCGTGTCTATAATAAAAGAACATTAACCATAGAGGAATCCATTCATGTTGCATTTGATGAAAATTTTGATAGTCACGTAGCTAATTCCTCTGGGTCAAGAAATAGTGCAGATTTAAATGATACAGGTGCAGATTTGACACACCATGAGCCTGAAGCAGCAGCAGAAACAGCAGCAGAATTACCACCTGGAGCAGCTGAGGCCTCCACCTCTGCAGCAGACTTACCAGCTGATTGGACAGTGCCCAAAGACATGTCTCTTGACAACATCATAGGGGATATTTCTAAAGGCGTTTCCACACGCAGGTAGCTAGGCCAGTTCTGTCTAAACGTAGCTTTTGTCTCCCAACTTGAGCCAAAATCAGTGAATGATGCTCTCAAGGATGAACACTGGTTTTTAGCAATGCAGGACGAACTGGATCAATTCAAGAGAAATGATGTTTGGGATCTTGTTCCAAGAACTCAATCACAGCAAATCATAGGTACCAAGTGGGTGTTTCGCAACAAGCTGGATGACTCTGGTGTGATTATTAAGAATAAGGCTAGATTGGTAGCCAAAGGTTACTGTCAAGAAGAAGGGATTGATTATGATGAGACCTATGCTCCTGTAGCACGACTTGAGGCCATCCGAATTCTTCTTGCCATCTCATCCTTACTCAAATTCAAGCTCTTTCAAATGGATGTGAAGAGTGCCTTCTTAAACGGCTTCATTAAGGAAGAAGTCTATGTGGCACAACCCCCTGGTTTCACAGACTATGAATTTCCAGATCATGTGTATAAGTTAAAAAAAGCTCTCTATGGACTTAAGCAAGCCCCTCGCTCATGGTATGAGAGGCTAAGTGAATTTCTGATTCAAAACAGTTTTCGAAGAGGGCAGGTGGATTCTACTCTCTTCATTAAGAAAGCCAAAAGTGATCTACTATTTGTTCAAATTTATGTGGATGACATCATTTTTGGTTCAACAAATCCTAGTCTCTGCAAAGATTTCTCAAAAACCATGCAAGATGAGTTTGAAATGTCCATGATGGGGGAGCTGCACTTCTTTCTAGGACTCCAGATTAAGCAGGGAAGGCATGGACTCTTTATTCACCAATCTAAATACTGCACAGAGCTACTAAAAAAGTTTCACATGGAAGCTTGCAAGGAATCCTCAACCCCTATGGCTACAAACTGCTATCTAGACTGTGATGAAACAGGGCCTGCAGTGGATCAGACTAAATATCGTGGAATGATCGGATCACTTCTCTATCTCACAGCTAGCCGTCCAGATATTATGCACAGTGTGTGTGTATGTGCCAGATTTCAGTCCTGTCCCAAAGAATCACACCTAACTGCTGTCAAATGCATTTTAAAATACCTTAAGGGCACTAGAAATCTGGGTCTGTGGTATCCTCATGGCTCAAATATCTCCTTAGTAGGGTACAGCGATTCAGATTTTGGTGGTTGCAAAACTGACAGGAAGAGCACTAGTGGCACCTGCCATCTCCTAGGTGGTTCTTTAATTTCATGGCACTCAAAAAAACAGGCCTGTGTTGCTCTGTCCACTACTGAAGCAGAATATATAGCTGCTGGTAGCTGCTGCGCTCAATCTATTTGGATTAAGAACCAGCTTGAGGATTATGGCATTTACCTAAATCACATTCCGTTGAAATGTGACAATACAAGTGCAATTAATCTTACAAAAAATCCTGTGCTGCATTCCAAGACCAAACATATTGAAATCCGCCACCACTTTATCAGAGATCATGTATCCAAGGGAGAGTGCAAGGTTGAGTACATTGACACACAACATCAGCTAGCAGACATCTTCACTAAACCTCTGGCCAGAGAGAGATTTTACACTCTTCGAAATGAATTGGGTATTTTGGACATCACTTGCTCAAATTAATTCTGTCTACCTAACTGCTGTTTGTGTGTGTGTGTCATTCTTGTGTTACTACTGTCTGCATAGTATTTTTTTCTCCATTTAAGTTCAATCTCAAAGCATATGCATTTTGTTTCTGGTGTCTGCATCTAGTTGTATGTTTAATCTGTTCAAACTGTATAGCTGCTTACCTAATCTTTGTCCTAATTCATTATCGTGCCTTGTCTGAAGCCTAGTTTAAGCTAAGTTCTGCCTCACATAGTTACTACTTAATTTCTTAAAAAGGAGCCCGATAATCCATTAGGTAAGTACATTCCCTGTTCCTAATAGCAGCCTTAACTTCTGCTCCTAAGACCCTGTTACGGTCTAATCCCTAAAACAAGAGAAACAAAACCCTAGGTCCCCCTCCTCTCTCCACATCTGCTCCGCCGTCACCTACACCCTCCACCACTCCGCCATGGCATCCTCCTCTACCTTTCGCAAACGTGTCAAGCGCATGGCCACCAAGCAACGGGATCCTGATATTGATGGTTGGATCAGTGACAGCGCCGCTCAAGAACACTTCAATGAATCATTCCGCAATCGCAAAATCATCAACCACAAGCATGTTCAAATATCTTTCTTTCGCAATCACGGCTTCACCTTCCCAGAACTTATCGCCCACCAACACCTGGACACGTTCGTTCAACTCACCGGTGACATTTACCCCGATTTGGTTAGGGTTTTCTACGCAAATCTCGCGTGTCAAGATGATCTCCTCATCTCGCGTGTCAAAGGGGTAGACATTTATCTCACTACAGATGTTTGGACCGACATCGCTGGCTTCCGCATCTCTGGCATTCCAGCCCATCGAGGGTTTCCTGGGGCAAATCGCTTGGATGTATACCAGGGTTGCTTGAGGGATCCCACAGCCAAACGCGATTACAGTATTTTTCGCGCTGGTGGGATGAAGAAGGATGAGCGCGTACTCGCGTTCTTAACTGCCTGGATCTGGTTCCCCGTAACGGCAACCATGCTCAACTCACCACAGAGGACGTCTTTCTTCTCCATGCCTTCAAGTCCAATGTTCTTGTAGACTGGTCTGAAGTTATCTCTGATACAATGCAGAAAGCCATCAAGTTACCAAATTATCCTCTGCCATATGCCGTTTTCGTGTGCAAAATTCTCGAGCTTTACAAAGTGGACTTCTCTGGCGAGGCTTCCTACACTCCAAATCACACAAGTCTGATTGGGGAAAATGCCCTTCATCACATGGGAATGTCTTTTAGGGGCAACACCTGGCGCTTCAAGGATGAACCGGATAGTGACCCTGAGGATACTGCTGCTGCCTCTTCCTCTGCCACCAGGACTCCTTACGAGCAGGACATGTTACGTATGGTCACGGCTCTTTTTGATCAGCATCACATCTGGACGACAAAACTGGAGTCCATTGAGCACCAGTTAACCTCTGTTCAACAACAACTGGAGCAACTCAACACTGGTCGTGCCTCCCCTACTCCTGAAGCTGCTATGGACAATGCAGAAGGTAGTGAGAGTGAGCACTTTGAGGATGCCACTGACGACGAATAGCCTAGCCTTCTACCCACACACCTCCCTTTTGCGTACCATCCTTCATAGTTTCAGTCTGTAGTTCTTGACCTTAGGATCTTAGTAGTCCTAGCAGGGTGTGTGTTTTCTTGTTGTAGGTATCCTAGCAGCCTAGCTAACTTAGCCTAGTTTTTTTTGGTGTGGACTCTAATGTGTTATATCCTATGCTTTCTCTGGATGCTATGCACAATTGTTATCATAGTTGTTATGCATTATCTACTACTGCATATTTTACTTTGCTGCGCTGTTCAGTTCCTTTTTCTCTTCCAGCTTGATTATATTTTTTGCTACTGTCCAAAAAGGGGGAGAATTATCTTGTCACTGCATTGATAGGCTATAATGATAGGGGGAGCATTAAATGAAAGTGATATCTGTTATATGCCTATGCTGTTGCTTGCATTGTGATATCTGTTTGCATTGTGTACCTATACTGTGTACTGCTGTTGGTGTTTGCTAAATGTGCTGCAGGTAGGTTTATCTCAATCCATGTTTTGGACATCATCAAAAAGGGGGAGATTGTTGGCAGGGGGAGCCTTTCTTCCATAAACGAAGATCAATTTTGATGATGTCTACTAATCTAGGAGAAAACATAGCTTGATCTAGTTAGAATAAGCATTAGGATATTAGCTTTTCTTTTTCAATTGTATTTCAGGTTTGCTGTGAAACTCTGTACATGACTAGCTCCTTGACTAATGGATTAGCTGTGAGTATTGTACTAAGTAAGTGAAAACATACTCACGATAATCGATTAGATAAATGGCTAATTGAATTAGTGACAGCAAAAACCTTTGTATAAAAGCTGTCTTGTAATCTGTTTTGGGTCTGGATTTTTTGGAGAGATTACGCTGTCTGCATCTGAAGGAGAGCCATCTGATAGACACAAGAGCTTCAGAAGATTCTGCAATTACCTAAGCACAGATCCAAGAATTTTTGATGGTTGACTCTACCATGATGGATCTTGCTTGATTCAAGAAGCTTCAAGACAAATCTGCACAACATAGGTGTTTTCGTTTCTTGTTTTGTTTTCTGTATCTTTGATTACAGTAGCTTCAGTGGCTGAAGTGTGGACCTAGGTGCAATTGTGTGGATGCATTGCTCCTAGGGGGAGTTCTTGATTGTTGAATCAAGTTCTTGGGTTTTTGGGGTTAGAATTACATAGGTGTGCTTGTAATTCTTGGAACCGTTGTGTTTAGTGGAATCCTCCTAAGTGTATTACTTAGGAGAAGACTGGATGTAGATTCGCCTTGAATCGAACCAGTATAAATTGTGTGTTTTGATTTCTCTTCTCTCTTTTAATCTTTCTTGTTTGTTTTAAAACAGTCCATTAAACCAGAACTGTGTGTTTGATTAACTAAGGTTTAAACCTTAAAGACTCCCTCAAGATTCACTTTAAACAAGTAAGAAACTCATTAATCAACACAGATCCACTGGTGGTTAAGAGTATTAGACAGATCTGATTTAACAATTTTATGATGTAATAAGTTTAACAGTTATATGATTATTTCTTTTATAAACTAGCTTACCCTTATAGTCTATCTTGTGTTATTTTTTTTTTTTTTGCGATGATCACCTATTCGATGCTGAAATTGGTATTTTATATCATGTCAGTTTATAATTTAAATATGTCAAAATTTAAATAAGTGTAATTATATTGTAGTATACAATAAATATTTATTGTAAATCATTTTCTTCTTTAGAAAATATTGTTCTTTGTCTTGCAAAATATATTGTGACCAATATAAAAAACATAAAAAAAGTGGTAATATATGTTATGGTACTAAAAACTATAATTGTAAACAAAGAATGTATATTTAACTTTTTTTAAATATATATTTGATCTTAACATTGTTTAATTAAATAATCTAATATAGATATAATTAAAGATATTTATACAATTCTTTCACGTCATATTATTTCATTAAACAACGACATATATGAAAAAAATAAAATATACAGTTTATGCTATTAATTGAATTACAAATGTACACTTATAACTCTATCACCTTTTTCAATGTTTAAGTTTGTTATAAAAAAATTATATTAAATAAAATATTAAAAATATTAAATCATCTATTAAAAATATCAAATATTATTTTAAAATAAATTAAAATTGAATGAACTTAACCGCAACTTTGACCATGTTTAATAATCATAACGAGTAAAGTCTAAGAAACTATAAGTATAAGCATGGAATAGAAATGATATATAGCAAAATATAATATCATTTAAACTATTATTTAATTGTTTAAGATTATAGAAAAATGAAGTTGATGGATCCCACAACAAAACAAATATTTGTCCATCATCATGATACATAATAAACTTCCAAATCTAACAATTAAACTAAATTTCTATATCATGAAAAATGTTACTAACAACTGATTGGGCCCGTCTAGGTTGCGGGTCAGCCAAACCCGTTTGCGTCATCAGGCTGGTCAAGCCCGTCTGAGTTGTTGGGCTGGTCGGGCCTATCTGCATCGTCAAGTCAATTGGGCATGTCAAAGTCATTAGTACTACTAGTCTCGTCTGAGTTGTCAGGCCATCCAAGCTTGTTGAGGTTGTCGGCTCAGCCTGACTTGTCGAGGTCATCGGTCCAACCCAGCCCATATGGGTCTTCGAGATGGTCAGGACTGTTTGTGTCATCGGGCCGGTTGGGCCCATCAAGGTCAACGACCATGCTTGACTCATTTGAGTTGTTGGGGGCGACCAAACTCGTCTAGGTCATCGGCCCTACCCAACCCATCTAGGTCGTCAAACTTGTTTGGTTTGTTAGGTCGCCCCGACCTGTTAAGGTCGTCGACCCGTTAAGGTCGTCGACCCAGTCGATCCCGTTTGGATCGTCAGGCCGTTCAGGCCCGTTTGGTTCCTCAGGCCGGTCAAGCCCATTTAGTTCGTTGAGTTGGTCGGGCCCGTTAAGGTCGTCTGTAACATCCCTAAGGAATATTACGAGTCTTTAATAAAAAAAAATTCCAAATTAAAATAAAGTCCACATTTAATAAAACTATTTCCAAAAACACGGAAAATTTAAAACTTTAATATAACTGCAATAATCCAGGAGTCCATAATAATAAAACTGAATTAAAATTCAATGGCTCCCGAAATGATTACATAATTATCTCAAAACTAAAATAATAAATATATGTACAAAAATCCCAAGCTAGCCCACGCTCCGAGTCTAAGCGTCTTCTGGCTCACCTGTCAAATCATCTGCTCCCGGATAACAAGATATCCGATCATCGCCACACACACAGAGATAGGGTGAGCTATGCACAATAAAGTATAATCAAATATATGAAATAAACATGTTTCCCAACCCAAAACAACATAATTAAATATCTCATATCAAATTACCCAACCATGACCTCATAGTCCTTCATGAGTCATATGTATGTACTAGGTCTTGGGACTTCCCTGTGCTCCCACGAAACTAACTCATTCGTGGTCCAACCCTATGAGCCTATCCCGCTCATAGTCCTTCCCTACAGACTCTTCGTCTGTAGTAAAACATCTAAGTCTCATACTTGGACCCTAGCACGCATGCAATCACCATACTATGGACTCCTCGCCCGATAGTAGCCGACGGGAACATCATAGTTCCTTGCCCATCGTGCGCCCTACACATGCAATCACCATACTAAGGACTCCTCGCCCATTAGTAGCCGACGGGAACTCAACCAGTTCCATGCCCATCATGTGTCCAACCTCCGAGCACATCCCAAACCCCTAAAGGACTTAGTTCTTCAAGCCCAAACACCACACCACATGCATATACAACCTAACCTTAGTATAAACAGCCAAAAGACACTCACAAGCACATAAAAACATAGTAAATCACATAAACTCGCTTAAGCTAGGGACCCTCGCCCAAGCTAAGCCCTCTACTTCGCTTAGGCTAGTTCGCCTCGCCTGGGCGAGCGTAAAACAACCACAATCTCACGTTATCTCGCTTAGGCGAGACTCCCTCGCCTGGGCGAGCTGCACCATCGCTCAAAGTAACACCCACCCCTCGCCTAAACGAGGAACCACTTAAACAACGTCATTTCTCATCGCAACCTCGCTCAGGCTAATGTCTCTCGCCTGAGCGAGACGTAGTCGCTCAAAACACCAATACTTCTCGCCTGGGCGAAATATCGCGCTCAAAAGCGCCCAAGTTTCGTCGCGACCTCGCTTAGGCGAGCTGTCCCTCACCTGAGCGAGACTAAGTCGCTCAACACCAAACCAAGGTCGCCTGGGCGAGCAGCGTGACCCAAAACAGACGTGAGGTTCTGCAAGTCTCGCCCAAACGAGGTAGGCTCGTTTGGGCGAGACTTGCAGAGTTCCCTCACTCTCACACACGCATTTTACCCAAAACCATGTTAAATCATACCCAAAAATTGTACTACAACCATTCAATCGATACCAATGTAATTATAATGACAAATGACATTCAGAATCATCCATTCCTACCCAATATACTACACATTGAGAATATAAGACTAAAATTATCCAAAACCCTCATCCCACAACCTATTCCACATACATAATCAAACATCCAAATTTCCAAATATCTCCATTTCACAATCACGGCACATAGAATGCGAAATTGCCACCATTCAGAATTTAATCAAGAAGCAATAATCCAGAATCATAACACAACCATCAATTAACATACAACACCAGAGACAGCTCCCCTAACCTGGAATTAGTGATCAAAAATTTCCTAACCTGGAATTAGTGATCAAAAATTGAGATGAGGAAATCCTTGATTCGCACTCTCCCTTTTGGTCCAGCCCTTGCACACTCATAACTCTTCTCACACTCTCCAATTCGTGCTTCTCACTATAGCAGTCCACCCTTCCCTTAATTTCTCTTCAATGTTAATTATTTGGTAATTTTCTGCTAGGCTTTTCTTTACCCCTTCACATTCGTACCCCAACTATTAGTTAGCAAAAATAAAGCTTATTCTTTGCCCACCAAGGTTTGAACCCATGACCTTCCACTCCTAAGACCAAAGCACAACCACTATACCAAATCACATTTGGTGATACACACAAATCACATAAGTTTACAATACTAATCACATACTCTTACATATCTTTAAAATCAATAATAAAACAACTACACATAATTGACATACATAGGACTCAAACCCAAGTCCTCTCACACAAACCAAGTACTCTCAACCATTTGAGCTAGTACTTTTCCACGTCACATTAAACATTAGTTAATGCCATAAAGGCGTTTTCTACCCGCATTTATTAATTAATTAAATATTTAATTAATTAATTTTCACGGGTCTTACATCGTCGACCCAGCACGACCTATCTAGGTCGTTGGCCCCTTTAGCCCATCTGGGTCATCGGGTTCGCTCAACCCGCCATGGTTGTTAGGCCCGTCCAACCTATTTGAGTTGTCGGTCCTACCTAGCCTGTGTGGGTCTTCAAGCCTGCCTAACTCGTTTAGGTCGTCGGACCCATTTGGGTCTACTGGATTTTCTAGGTAGTCTAACCCGTTTTGGTAGTTGAGCATGTCTGGCCCGCCTTGATCATCGACCGACCCATCTATGTCATCGGGCTTGTCCGATTTGTCTAGATTGTCAAGCATTCCCAGCCCGTGAATATCGTCGGGCCAGCCCGTCCCATCTAGGTCATTTGGGTTGTTTGGACTAAATTGACACCTCTAATCTTTAATAATGAGGAATTCCACAAATTGTGAATTTTCAATTTCCTTCCTTTTTGAAAGAATTTCAAATTCTACTATTTTAGTGATTTGAAATACCTTCTTGAAATTTAGAGATGACAAATAAACCCGCTCACATGGATATTGCCTAAACTCGTCCCTGTTTTGACAAGGAATCCCCGCATTGAGTGGGTATGGGTATGTTTATGGGGAATCCTCAACTTTTTCAATTGGGTATGGGGATGTACATGTCCCCGCCATAATACCCGATCCCGTTTAAATTATTAAAATATTCACAATTAATTAAGTAACCCTATATATATATATATATATATATATATACTTTCTATTTTTTATTTCTTCTAATTATTTGGTTTGTCATGAAACTCATTCGCATTTCCACTATATTTTTCATCTTATCATAACATTTATGTAATTATGTTAAAATGATGTATGTCAATTAAAAAATTTTTATGTCTCACATTTGAATATTTGTATTATATTTGAATATTTTTATTTATTGTATATTTTCCTTTCACATGATAATGTTTAATACTCTTAATTTAAGTATTTAATAACACCAACCTTTCATTTACTACGTAATATAAAAAAAATCTTTACTTATTATTAATTTTTGTTTCATTTAAAGAATTCTTTTGTTTCACTAAAACAATTTTTATTATTTCTCAACCATTGAGTATATATGTTGATATTTGAAAACTTTTCTTAGATTTCTAAGGTATTTTTCATCTTATCATACCTTTAATTATACATTTGTTTTCCTTTGTGCGATTTCTTTCAATAGTCTCTCAAATTGCTTCTAAACATTTGTTAATATTTTTATTTGTTGTTTATTTTCATCATGTAGAATACTATTTTGATATATTTTATCTAATTATTTTTTATTTTCTAACTCATTATCAATCATACTGTAATTTTTTCACTATAATTGAATAAATAACTTTTATTTACTATAATATAAAAATTTAATGTAATTGCCATGAATATTCTTTTATCATCATCCAACATATATTAGAGTTCAAAAGATACAAGATCTATGTTAAAATTTTGTTATTATGTTTATTATTTGTTCTTTGCATCATTTTTTATCAAGTGATGTATTATAACTTTTATTAGTGTATAAAAAATAAATTCATTAGAATTTAAAAAATCCAAGTAGACAAACATTTAAAATATATTTTAATTTGAATATTTGTTTTCCTTTTATATTTTTTTAAATTTTATCAACTATTTATTTGGTTCTCATAAAAAATTTATTTGGTATTTGGTTATCAACTATTTTTAAAAATATTTGAATATTTGGTTCTCATAAAAATTTTATTTGGTATTCTAATATAAAATGTAATTAATTATAATTTATTTTAAAGTATTTAATATCGAAGAAACAACCATCATCCTAATATTAAATATTTGATAATATTATGTTTCCTTTACCGTAATTTTTTATTATTTTATAAAAATTAATTAAAATTAATATTGAAGTAGTAAGAAAACATGTACGGATATGGGTACGAGATTATACTCGTTATCGGGGGGAATAGGGATGGGATAAAAGTTTGATACCCATTGGATTTGGGTATGGGTATGGGGATGGAGATGAATTTTTTCTACGGGGTTGGGTATGGATAGCGAAACCCGTCCCACCCGCCCCATTGCCATCCCTATTGAAATTCCTCAATTTCAATTTCCTTTTAATTTTTTCATCCAAACAAGTCATTTTACTTAAAAGAAATTCAAATTCTCCAAATAAATAAATCACTCTCTTAAATTGCCTCATCCAAACACACCATGAAGATACCAACTATTGAATTGGTTAGGCAAACTTTTAAGGATATGGTATTTCTTCCTTGGATAAAGTGAAAATTCTACACTCAAAGAAACAACCACCTTCCTTAAAACCAAGTGACTAAAAATTAAACATTTCGTAAGATATAGAAATTGCCTATTTTAAATGTACCATATATGAACATGAATGGTGTAGGGTGTTGGGATTCCTCAAATTCACTTTTAGCTTAAATAATAATTTGGTACTAATATTTGTTTAGTTTTCTCAATTTGGTTTTAATATTTTATTTTTTCAATTTGATTTTAGTAGTCGTCAATTTTTTTTAATTTGGTCATCTTTACTAACACTGTTAAAATAGTTCATGAATTTTGAACCCTGACTGTCACATGTCATTTCGTGGTTTTTTTAACTTTTATTAATTTTTAAAAGTGTTTTATTTAAAAAAATAATTTCCACATATTAAGCCAATATTGTGTCAAGTGTTAGGATCAATTTTTTATATTCAACTTAGTCATGATATTCATTATTTTTGTTCAATTTAGTCTCTTTTTTTTTTTAATTGAGCAAATTTGTCCCTCTCCAAAGTCTAGTAAAGATTCTCATTGGACATTAAGATAACAAGCTATTTGTATGTGAAGGTGCACTTCAAAAGACTCCAAGGAAGAAGAGAAATTGATTGATTCAATAAGTAAAACATGTAATTAACAAGATGCATAAAACAAATTGAAAAGAAGAAGAAATAAGCATAAAATGAAAAGACAAGAGATGAAATTTGTGAGTGAAGCCTACCACTTCAGGAAGAGGCAAAAGCCATGGATCCTTGTGGATATGTGGATGTGTGTTGCCACTTGAGTCTAGCTCAAGATAAGGCTTAAAAGTTTCACTCCCAAAGGAGGATACTCTCATAAAGGTTGAACATAATATGTATGTTAAATTCCAAAATGATCAACCCTCTTACATGTAATAAAGCACCCGTTATATAGAAGTGTTTAGGGTTCTCTAAGCAAAAACACATAAGTTCCAAAGGATGACTAAGCAAATAAGAAACCCTACAATCTAGAAGGTAGGTTAAAATGGTGCAACATCAAGGTCTTCTAGAAAGGAGTCTCGGCCAAGGCATGTGCACACATGTTCTAGATGTTTCTAGAACTCTTCAAGGTGGATTCTTGACCAAGTCATGTGGTCCCCTCATTTCAGATGTTTCTAGAATGCTTTGCTCTTTCTCTCTCTTCCACATGGACTCCTCCTCATTTATGCTCTCCATTTGCACCACCACTTATGCCTCCATAAGATCTTAATTATCCTACAAAGCAATTAAATATGAATTAGTATGTTAACTTAAGTGCGTCACTCTTGAGTCAACAAATCAACCCTAGGTAAAAGTAAACAAGTTAACTAAGATAGTCTAACTAAGTCAACTTAAAGGTAATCAAACTAAGGAAATGCTAAACAAAGATAGAGATGGAAATGTCTACCTATTTGTCATGCTTCTTGTGATCTTCTTGGGAGGGGTTCCATGGTGCTTGGTGTGGTCATGCCTTCATCTTTAGGCTTACTTCCAAGAATATATTTGGCTATAATTAACTTATAACCAATACTCCACCATATAATACCAAATACTTTTACATAAAAACTCTATAGTAGAAACTAAAATTCTTAAAAAACATTTATAGAATAAATATACACGTCAAGCATGCAAGGGAATAATGTTGGCCAAAACCATACATAAGAAGACCAAAGCCAATGTAGATGGAAGAGTAGTGTTGGTCTAGTGTCAAAAATGACAAAAAAAATTGTGGAAGCTAATCTTAATAGCACGACCAAATATGAATGCTAGCTTAAGTCGCATGTAGTGTCGGCATGGCCATGCCGACGCAAATGTAAAAAATATTTTAAAATTTTTTTGAGAAAGTGTGGGCTAACCGAAGTTAAGAGAAAAAAATATTTTAAATATTTAGAGAGAGTGTGGGCTTGGCAACACTAATAGAAAAAAAAGTTTTTTTTTTTTCTTTTAAAAACTTTAGAGAAAGCGTGGGTTAAGCGAAGCTAAGAGAGAAAAATAATTTAAAATATTTGCAGAAAATGTGGGCTAACAGATGCTAAGAGACAAAAATATTAAAAATATTTAGAGAAAGTGGGGTTATCAAACGCTAATCACAAATATCAGAACACAAGTAATAAGATTGTTTTAATAACTTGAATTTCACTTGCTTATATTCAGAATCCATATAATTCATTCAACACCTCATTGAATCCATCATTCAGCATCTCCTTTCATTTATCCAAAAGTAATTTCAATTGTATTAAACAAATAATTAATTACATTCACGCTTGTGTGAGTGATAGTTAAGGTATCAAATTACAACATAGACACATTTATAAAAGTTAGATAGTTGCAGATAATGCATCAAAATATAAAAAGTTACAAGTAATAATTTGATTACAATGTTAACCATACAAAGCGATTGTGTCTAGGGCTGAAGATAGGGAAAAAGCTTCGAACACTAGCCCTCTTGAGAAATCCCAAAGTAAAGGAGGGAATGACATTATGTAGGGTTCAATTGATGATGAAGAAAGTGAAATTTTAGAGGCACGCAAGAAAGGAGCGAAATGAAACTCAAATGCAAAAGTGAAAACTTACTCTCAAATTTGTCTTGTTCATCTCCTTAAGCATCTATTAGTCGATGTTGCCCCTAGTGACTACCAGTGTTGGCTAGTCGATGCTCATGTGGATAAAATAGTGTCGACTAGTCGATGTTCATATGGATAAAATAGCGTCAGCTAATATTTGTTTTTCAGTTTTATAATATCAAGTTAGATTCCTCCTGCCAACGCTAATGGGGCTAATATAGTGTCGATTATCCCTCACAAATAATTAATATATTTTATATTATTTTTTAATTTTATAATATGACACTAATTGGGATAAAATAGCGTCAACTAGCCCTCGTAAAATAACTAATATATTTTTATATTATTTTTAGTTTTATAATATTGAGTTAGCGTTGTCCAACCCAACGCTAATGGGAATAAAATAATGTCGATTAACCCTCACAAATTAATTAATAAAATTTTATATTATTTTTAATTTTATATTCGGTTATAAATATTGATTTAGCGTTGATTATAATTTTTTGTCGTTTTTGGATCCTTTTGGCCGACTCTAATAGTGTTACGATTGAAGTCAATGCTACCTTTTCGTCATTAATCTTATGTATCATTTATTGTAATGATAAACCTAGATAATAGTCATCAAACAAAAACAATATATGAGACTCTAAAAGTATTAAGCTTCAAATATTTTAAACAGTTATCCTATATAAGCAAGAACATTGATTTTTAAATAAATGAAAAGCTTCAAATGAAAAAAAAAAAATCAAAGGTTAAATCATGCCTTGCTCTCCATTTTTTATGGGAAATATCAATTTGATACATTTTCTTTATTTGTCTCAATTTAGTCTTTATTTTGGAAAATTTTATACAATCAAGTCCTTTACGTTAGTAGTGTACTAACATCGTTGTAGAGGTTGTGTCAATTCATGATTTTTTTTTTTTTTTTTGGAATTTTATACAAATGTTTGAGTTGGTTAAAAAGTAATAATAATATAAAATCAAATGTAAAATTTTAAAATAATTTTAAACAATTTATAACAATTTCACAAAAAATAAATTTAAAATTTGAAAATAATTTTAAATAAAGTTGACTGTGAAATATGAATTTAAGTAAAATTAATTTTCTTAAAAATATATAATAAAAATATCAATTTGAATAAAAATATAAATTCTAATAAACTGATAGGTGTGTCCCTTTAACGTTGTCAATATAGTATTAACAAAAATAGTCTGGTCGTATAAAATTTTCCAAAATAGAGATCAAATTAAGACAAATAGAAAAGGACCAAATTAATATTTGCCTCCAAAAATAGGGACAAAAACATAATTTAACCAAAATTAAACAAATGCAAAGGATTCACCGTAAATTTTAATAATCATTCACCCATAAAACTCAATCCCTAATGGTTCTCCTAATTTAGCATAAATAATGGAAAACACAAAAAGTCTTTTAGGTTATGGAATCGCACCAAGAAATGTTTAATGTTGATCAAAGGCATACTTTTTGCCCAAGACTTTCACACATTTTAAGCCATTACGCAAAGCAACAAACTAACTTTGTTTATCATCGTAGCATAGTTCTAAAGCCAATTGATGAATCGAAAGGGTCAACACGTACTCATTTCATTGGTCTTTATCGTTCTAAAGGAACAAACTCGAATGAAGAGCTGAAATAAATTTTGAAAGAATCCAAAGGACACAAGAATATATAAATCCAAACCAAATGTTAAAAGTTAATTAAATCTCAAGCATAGGAAATTTGTAATTAATTACAATGTAAAAGATAAATTTTTTAAAAGAAAATAAATAGATTTTAGATTCAAAAGTTTTGAAACGTTAATACATATCTACCTAATAAAAACATTCAATTTAACAACTTGTGATATAAGGAAGTACTACTCTTAAAAAACAAACGAGCTTGCCCAACAGATGTATTAGAAATGATACCTTGGGACGGATGTAAAGCTAAACAAATTGCTTCTGCCCCAAGAACAGAGGACTGTGTTGGTTGTAAGAGGTGTGAATCCGCCTGTCCGACGGATTTCTTAAGTGTTAGAGTTTATTTATGGCATGAAACAACTCGAAGCATGGGTCTAGCTTATTGATACGTTTCAAAAAGAACCGCATACAAGTACTTTTTTTTTTACTGGCAAAAACCCGGGCTCAAAATAAAAAAATATTTTGAGCCCGGGTTTTTGTAGTCTAAAACGTGCACAATGAAACTATCAATGTTGATATGTGAAGCAATAATGTTATTATCAACTTAAACAACACAAGGGATATTTTAAAATCAATACCTTGTTATTACAAATAGAGGTGGTATATTTACAATTCACAACAAAGTTATTATAGCCTTGTGCAACATCATTTTGCCTAAAAGGCAAACTATATTTTTTCGATGGTCAAATCTAAAACAAACATTTCAACTATTAATCCATATTTTTCCCCAAATCCTACATTGAATTATAATGATGTTAAGGTTGTTAAAATTCATAAAGTACATATTGTATACAAAAATTTAATTGTTATATTTAACTAAGGTATAGCTACACTTACTGCACTCGTATATCTATCGGATTATACATTCCATAACAATTTAAATGCTACTTTCTGATTCCAAAGTATTATTAATAAACATATTTTAAACCCATAATTGGTATGAAATACAATAATTGCAATATGCACAAAGTAATAAATCTACATATGAAAGCTCATACATCAATATATACTAAGGAGTACAAGAACAGTTCAGCGAGCATGAGCACGAACAAGGTTTATTAAAGGGAAGTCGAGCATAATTAACGATCCATTTAGCTTCATTAATTCTTTGAATTCAGAGCACTCTTGATAGAATCAGCAACTCCTTGCGCCTTTTCTTGCATTTGTTGCCCAGCCTATACACAAAAAAATACACTTACTTTTATCATGCATCTTAGTTTCTAATTCCACAACCATGCAAAACTCTTTATATTGATATATCAATATGAATATTATTGTGAACATGGATTAAACATGAATGTTACAACATGATTTGATTTGAGAAATAAAGCATAGAAGAACCTATTGCATAGAGTCTTGAGCAAAATGAGCAACATCACTAGCCTTGTCCATCATGTTGCTAGCCTTCTCCTGTCATACGATAAAAATCTTGTCAATGATTTTTGAATATTGAGCATGCATTAACATCAAAATGCTACGAAGATAAGAGGTTGAAGGTAGACCTAAGCTTGGCCCTTGGCTTGCCCAGCGTTGTAGCTTGCGTTTTGGGAGTCCATCTTGTGTTTCAAATCTGTGAATGAAAAATCAAGTGTTGTTAATCAATGTTAGTTTTTCTTATGCATATTTTCTCACTATTTGTTGTAGTTTATATAGTTTCTCAATGCATTGCATCCTTCAACAAGTGTTTGTTATTCTCAAATTTTCTTGCATAATTTGTGATTCATATTTTTTCTCCTTCACTTGTGTTTCCAAGGTACATGTCAAGCCAATTTTGGAAAGTGGTTTTTGCACTTATGATCAACAAGTACATGTGTGTGGAGGAGACTCAATCATTTATCATTCAAATCTCCCATATGAGCTCCAATCTTATGTGCTAATGATAGGAAAATTTTAATTTGATTTTTAATATTTGGATATAAGCAAGAATAAGTAATATATGTGCATTTATCAACCTATCCAAGATATATAATTAATTATAGAGATCATATATATATATATATATATATATATATATATAAAAGTAAGAATAAGTAATATACGTGCATTTGTCATAAATTATCATAATTGAATTAGAAAATTTGTGTAGTTGACAATTTTATATGTATTTGATCACATTTGTCGTAGAAGTGAATTTTTTATACAAGGTATTTGCCAGTTAAGTGGGAACCGATTAAATAATTTTTCTTTTTTAAGAGAACAATTTAGTATGCAAGTAGTATGCAAGTAGTAAATTGAATAAATAAATAAATAACATTTTTACGAGAAAAATGTTTTTTTTTTCTTGATATTATATATAACTGTTAAAGAAAATAATACATTTTATATATGTCAGGGAAAGTGCTACTTTCTATAACCGTTGTTAACCAAAACCATAAGAGAAAGTATATGGCTTTGTATTACGAGTATAATTTTAGTTGTCATAAAATGTAGGGTGAAAGACATGTAAATGACATTTTTCAATAATTTTATATGACAAATCTTTAAAACCTATAGAAAGTGAATTTTTTATTAACGATTTTATGTGTTGATTGAATCTATATATTGACTCTAAAATTAACATAAAAAGTTCATTTTAATTCTCATACAAAGTGTTTACTATATTTATGATTTTTGATGATTGGATGGCAGCCTTTCAAAATACCTTATATTATGAACAATCCTTCTTGTATCGATGACAACAAATTGAAAATACATTTTCAAAAAATGTTTGGTTTACACTAAGATACCAATTTACACACAAGAGGTGTTTGGTAAAAAGTAACTTAAAGAGAACTTTCTTACTTTTCATATTGATCTATTAGAACTTATTCAATATATAGAGTACAATATTCCATGATATAAAGGGAAAAGTAAAACCTAATATGTCATTATAATACAAATATTTGATAATAATAAAATAGAATAAAATATATGCATCTCCATCAATAGAACTAAAACTAGGAGATATATGATATCTCTAACACCCCTTCTCAAGATGGGCGTGAAGCTTATGAATGCCCAACTTGAAAGTAGCAGTTTTGGAAAACGGATGCATAAAGAGAATCTTAAGAACTTGAGAAGGTCAACGAGAAATTGAAGAAAGTTGATGAGAACCTGAAGAAAGTCACGAGAACATGGATAAAGTCGACAAGAATTTGGAGAAAGTCACGAAAACATGGAGAAAGTCTACGAAAACTGGGAGAAAGTCAACGAGAACATGGAGAAAGTCGACGAAAACCTAGAGAAAGTCGATGAGAACCCCGAGAAAGTCACGAGAACACGAAGAAAGTCGACGAGAACCTGGAAAAAATCAATGAGAACCTACGGAAGGTGATTAACTAAAGGATGAAGTATGATTCACATGGTAGGAAATCAACAAAAAAGGAGTAAATGTGGAAGGTTTTTTTTTTTTCATTTGATACCATGTTAGATATTTTGTAAGCCATTAGAAGGAAAAATATACATAACACGTGTTTGATGAAAAGTAACTCAAAGATAACTTTATTACTTTTCATATTGATATATTAGAACTTGTTCAATATATATAGTACAATATCCCATGATATAAAGGGAAAAGCAAAACCTAATATGTTATCATAATACAAACTATTTGATAATAATAAAACATAATAAAATATATGATATCTCTATCAATAGAATTAAAACTAGGAGATATATGATATCTCTAACATAATTAGTCACTAATTAATTAGAGATCAATTTAGAAACTAAGTCATTTTGGTAGCCAAAACATAGATAGCTAATTTTTAGTGACCAATTTTCTTTGGTAGTCAAAACCATGGTAGTTAATTTTAAGGACTAATTTAGTGACAAATTATAATTCTTTATTCATAATACTAACTATTTTAGTAACCAATAATTTTTAATTTTATAAATTAGTATCTAAATAATTGACTATTTAAAAGTTTTCTAACACTATTTAGAAGTTTTCTAGTGGAATCTTCATTGAAATTCATGAGTCAACTTTTGTGAATTTTATACATACTTACCGATTGAAAAAATAATGTGTCTTTTATTATGAAGCGTGTGCTGAGTGTTACATTTAAATTATGAAGTTTATAATATTATATCATATAAAACTTAAGTGAAGTTAAACATTTTGAAACTTGATAATCTAACGACTCTTTAATAGTTAAATTGTTTCATTTGTTTAAATCCTTAAATAAAAAAATATTAGTTCATCTAAATTTTAATGTTATTTATTATAATTAAAAACATAAATCTTGTCTTATTAAAACTATAAAATAAAAATGAAATAGCTCATGTGATTGAGTTCTACTTTCGGTTCTCTTCGTTCTTAGTTTTTTTTATTTGTTTTATTAATTTTAAAATAATTAAAAATGTGTAAATTCACGTTAGAATTCTATAATATAGAAAACTAAATTAATTTTTTTATTATAAGATAAATCAAACTGAATAAAATAAATATAAGACCCTTTTATTTCAAGATGGGCATGTCCGAGTTGAAGGTCAATCCAGGTCGATTTAGCTAAAGGTCAAGAGAAGTCGACCTAAACCAAAAGTTTAATAATATATTTATCATGTTTAAGAAGAAAGTCCATGGGCTAACCCTAACACAATGTTTTTGTAGGCTTTTTGGCCTTGTGGACTTTTTCTATAGGAGGATTTTTGGTCTTGTGGGCTTTTTTGGCCCCATTTCACTTAGGCCTAGGCCAAGCTTTATGGGCTGACTCAAATTGACAACTCTACATACCCATTTCATTGGTCTTCAGAGTTGTGAGGGAACAAACTCTAATGAAGATTTGAAAGAATCCAAAGGAGACAAGAATATATAAACCTTAACCAAATATTAAAAGTTAGTTAAATCAAGCATAGAAACTGAAATTAATTACAATGTAAAAATATAACAATTTTAAAATAACATAAATAGAGGTTAGATTCGAAAGCTTTGAAACGTGTTGGAAGTTCCACATAGACTAGAGATAAAGTCAATTTACAATATATAAGTGAATGCAAAACTTGCTTTATAAGTCAGTTTAGTAAGTTTGATGTTCTTGCTAAATCTGAAATAGACTTAGTCTAGAAACACTCAATGTGTAAATCCCTTTAATGATAGTATATATAGAATTGGAGGTGGTTATTCTCCATTCTAATGATTATGAGTAGTTGGCTAGGGGGACTCTTTTTTGGGTTTCTTGTTCTAAGTGGACTCCAAGCTCCATATCCAAACCTAAAAATTATCAACATCTTGTACTCGTCCAAAGACCGAGTGGTTTATCCCAGATGGACCAATTGAGTTACGCTTAAAGTTCACTTCTTAACATGGTATTAGAGTCATGACTAAAACCTATCTTAACAAAATTTGTTGTTTGTTTGGTACAAGTGGTTTTATAAGGTTAATTATATATTTGCCCAATAAAAGCCATTCAATTTAACAACTTATGAGATAACGAAGTACCATTTTTAAAAAGAAACACACAATGAAACTATCAATGCTAATATGTGAACCAATGATGTCATCATCAACTTAAATAGCATAAAGACTATTGTAAAATCAATACCTTATTACAAATAAAGGTTGGAAACTTACCATTCACAAAAATATATTTCAATCTTGTGTAACATCATGTTGCCTTAGAAGCAAAATATATTTTTGGGATGTTTAAATCTAAGACCGGTATATCAACTATTCATTCACATTCTTTTTCCCAAACCCTACTTTGACTTCATAATGATGTTAAGGTTGTTAAAATTCAAAAAATGCGCACAAAAGTTTCAGTGTTAGATTTAACTAAGGTATAACTACACTTGCTACAATCATCTTTTGGATTATACATTCCACAATAATTTTAATATTACTTTTCGAGTCCAAAGTATAATTAATAAACATAGTTTAAAACTATAATTCTTATGAAATACAATAATCATAATGCACAACGTAATAAATCTACATATGAAAGCTCATATATCAATATATTAAGGGGTACAAGAACAAATTCACTGAGTAGGAACAAGGTTTATTGAAGGGAAGCCAAGTTCATCATAATTAATGATCCATTTAGCTTCATTGGTTCTTTGAATTCAAAGCACTCTTGATAGAATCAGCAGCTCCTTGTGCCTTTTCCTGCATTTGTTGCCCAGCCTATACACAACAAAATACATATACTTTATCATGCAAAACTCTTTACTTTCATATATCAATATGAATATTATTGTAGATATGGATTTAAAATGAATGTTACAACATGATTTGACTTGGATAAAAGTTGAGAAACAAAGAATAGAAGAACCTGTTGCATGGAGTCTTGAGCAGAATGAGCAACATCACTGGCCTTGTCCATCATGTTGCTAGCCTTTTCCTGCAATACCATACAAAAACATGTCCATGATTACTGAATATTGAGCATGTATGAACATCAAATGATTTTTGAATATTGAGCATGCATGAATGTCAAAAAAGTATTAAAAGAAGAGGTTGAAGGTAGACCTGAGCCTGGCCCTTGGCTTGCCCAACGTTGTAGCTTGCATTTTGGGAGTCCATCTTGTGTTTCAAATCTGTGAATGAAAAATCAAGTGTTGTTAATCAATGTTAATTTTTCTTATGCATATTTGCAAACTCTTTATTGTAGTTTATATAGTTTCTCAATGCATTGCATCCTTCAACAAGTGTTTGTTGTTCTCACATTTTCTTGCGCAAATTGTGATTTACATTTTTCACCTAAAACTTTTGTTTTCAAGGTATCTGTAAGCCAATTTTGGAAAATGTTTTTCATACTGATTCAAATCTTTCGAACCTTTGTTTGGATGACCTCTAATCTTATCTTCTAATAATAGGAAAAGATTAATTTGATTACAATATTTGAGATAAGTGTCAACACCTAATTTTGTTATTCTTCTATATATATATATATATATATATATATATATATGTATGTATGTATGTATGTATGTATGTATGTATGTATGTATGTATGTATGTATGTATGTATGTATATATATAATAATAATAAATAAATAATAAATAATGTAAAATAAATAAAATTAAAAAATTAAATTAAATTAAAAATTAAATTAAATTATATATATATATATATTCAAAAATAAGTGTTAAATAAAAAAAGGAATAATAAAAATTAATTAATAAAAGTTTTTTAATTTATGTTTTTAAAGCATTCAGTAAAATATTTTTTGTTTTTAATATAATAAAAAAAAGTTAATTTTGTTTTTAATTAATTAATAAAATTCAGAATTCAAAAATTAAAATTTGAAAATAAAAACGGGAGGGAACGATTTATCTTATTCTTATCTCAACTTCTACTTTAAACTCCTACTGTTGACTTCATTTTTTAGAGGAGATATATTGGATTGTGGTAAAAGAAAAGGGGGGATCGCTCATCATCACAAAAAACAGTTTTCTTTCTTCTTTTTGGGTTATACATCTCTACTAGCAAAAACAAAATTTTGGGGATTCTCTTCACTGTGTCAATGGCAACAATGGAAATGACACATATTTTATCATAAATAGAGTGCTGAAACCAAAAGGGCATATAGGAGATATTCAACTTTCATTCACAATCAAGAAAAATTAAGGTACATGTGATTTTTTTTAACTTTGCTATGATGCCCCTATTCCTTGTGTTAGGGATGTATTAATTGTATGAAGATTGTGGGAGCAAATCAACTTTCTTAATCTCATTATATAAGATGATTAATTAACCCACCATGTAAAACTAAAAAATGATGGTAAATAAGAGTTGGGGTTTAAGAATTCAAGTAAATTAGAGTTGGGGTTTAGGAATTTAAGAAAATTGAGGGTGAATGCTGCGACAATGGTGTTTTGCGGAAAGGAAGAAGATGAAGTAAGAGTTAGGTCTCATGCTGCGACAACGGTGTGTCGTGCCTTTTTAGAGCAGATTTAATTTTTTGCTTCATGCACCACCACAATTCATTCGCGCCCACCCCTTGTTTTTATTAGGATTAGAGCAAATTTAACTTTTGATTCATGCACCACTACAATTCATTCACGCACCATCCTTGTTTTAATTAGGATTAGAAGGTTTAATTTGCATCATGCACCACCACAATTCATTCGCGCACCACCTCCTGTTTTTATTAGGATTAACAGAGTTAATATTTTGCTTCACCACCATAATTCATTTGCGCACTAGCCACTGTTCTTATTAGGATTAGAGAAGATTTAATTTTCTTCATGCACCACTACAATTCATTCATGCACCACCCCTGTTTTTATTAGGATTGGCAAGTTTAATTTTGCTTCACACACACCACAATTCATTCGCGCACCACCCCCTATTTTTATTAGGATTAGCAGATTTAATTTTTGCTTCATGCACCACCACAATTCATTCGCGCACCACCCCCTATTTTTATTAGGATTAGCATATTTAAATTTTGCTTCACGCACCACCACAATTCATTCGTGCACCCCCTGTTTTTATTAGGATTAGTAGGTTTACATTTTGCTTCATGCTCCACCACAATTCATTCGCGCACCCACCACACACATGTTTTTAATTAGGGTTAGTAGATTCTTGTTTCTTCATGCACCTCCATAATTTAATTTGTGCACCCTTGCTTTTAACTTGGATTATGTTTATTTATTTACTTCATACACTCCCCAATGTAATTACCCCACATCCCTTACATTAAGTTTTATTTTACTTTATGTACCTGCGTTTTCCCTAAGAACACACCCCACATTTACCTTATGCACCCCACGTTTACTTTATACACCTCGCATTTACTTTATGCACCCCGTGTTTACTTTATGCACTACATTTTTGCGTTTCTAAGTAAATCTCACATTTCAATCACATCACTTTCAAGAAATAATAAATGTATTTTAAAATTTAAATAAAAATTAAAGTAATTTGATTAAAGTGATAAAGATAAGAATAAATAAAATTTAAAGTTATTTTATTTATTTTATCTTTTAGTCTCTAATCGACCGTTTGCGTCACATGACTCTTCTTTTTAAAATATAAAAGTTATAGAAATTGTTTTGGTGTCTAATCGACCGCTCGCGTCGCACAACACTTCTTTTTAAAATATAAAAGTTATAAAAATTATTTTGGTGTCTAATCGACCGCTTGCGTCGCACGACACTTCTTTTTAAAATATAAAAGTTATAAAAAATTTTGGTGTCAATCCGGCCGTACGCATCGCATGACACTTATTTTCAAAAATGTCAAAAGACAACTTTAAAATTTAAATATTATAATCAAGTTTTATCTAGAACTACGTGATCTTTGATTCTCCATTGTGAATAGAGATACATAGGAGCATGACAACTCCTTGTTAGGTTCACTTCCCAAAAATCAACAGGTTTTCCAAATCATTTTCAAATAGTTTTATAAAGATTTACGTAGCCCAGATTTCTCATTTTTAATGAGAATATGTAGGACCAAGGTTTTAACCTTTGTCAGGTCCCTTTCACTCAAAATATATGTTTGTTCAATATTTTATTATTTTTGGGAAAAATAAATATATAAAATAAACACATCTCTTTTGCAAATTTAATTAAAGGTACTGCCTTTTGGGCGAGTGTTGTAGGGTGCTAATACCTTCCCTACGCGTAACCGACCCCGAACTCTAAATTTGGTTTTCGCAGACTTTATATTATTTTTATGGTTTTCCATAGTTTTCTAGAAAAAATTATGGTGGCGACTTCAAATTTCTTTTTCCAAATCAATTTATTTTTAAGTTCGTCATCCCATCACGATTTAGGTTGCGACAGATGGCGACTTCACTAGGGACTGCCGAGAGTCAGACCTTCTTAATCGAATATGCGAAAGCGATGTGTTTAATTTAGATATTTTGTTTTTTTCCTTTCTCGATTTATGTATATTATATATTCCTGTTTGTGTATGACATATTTGTGAATATTGAACCTTAGAGTAGAAAATATGTTTTTGTATGGGTCTTTTTTGCAGGTGGGGTTTAGGTTTGCATTTTTCTCCCTTCACACACTTACCTTATATTTTGTACATGACATGAGTGCAACCCTATACCTAGGTTTGAGTAGCTTAGAATTAGAAAGGGATTGTGTAGCAATGCCACAGTGGATGTACTTTCCAAGTGGTCATTGTGAGAACCCCAACTAGAGTTTGTTTGCTTCATTTGATACTCTCACATCGTGTTGTTTACCAACTGTTGTGAGAAATGTCATGAAGTGGGCCATAACTCTAGTGACCTTTTATCCTTAGGAAATAGGAGACTATCCTGGTGAGCACATATACCTACCTTAATCCTATGATGCGCTTTAACCTTATAAGGCACAAAGGGAGATGTGTATTCCTATAATTCCTATTTTGTTTTTTATTTTTATTTGTATTTCATTCTTTGCGTTTTTCTCTTTGGGTTGTAATAAGTTATGTAAATTATTCATAACATCATGTAGTCTGTAATTTTTCTTTTTCTTGTACATTTTCATTGTATTCATTTTAGGTAGAAAATTATAAAGCTGTTTCATTTCCTTGGAGAAGAATGGAAATTAATAGGGAATCTAGAGTTGGAAAGCATTCTGGTTCAAAGTCACTAAAAAAGAAGTAGTCAATTAGAGCGAAGGAAGGCAACTTGACTTATCTTCGAGAGTTGGTGGGGAAGATGAAGACTATCTAGAGGAACAATTTTCGAAGGAAGTATGGGAATTTATTGAATCTTCTAGAGATTGATACTCAGGTTCTAGCTATTACTGTTTTGGTCCAATACTATGATCCGTCGCTCCGGTGCTTCACCTTTAAGAATTTTCAATTAGTGCCGACAATAGAGGAATTTGGGGATATTCTAGACCTACCATTAGAAGGCAAAATTCCTTACAAGCATACAACACAAAATACATTTGTTTCTAAACTAGCAGGAATCTTGAAGGTACACCCTACAGAGTTAGATGGCAAAATGATTACAAAGGGAACCATCAAAGGTATTCCTCAAGGGTTTCTAGAAGGGCATCTACGCCAATTGGCTGATAAAGGCACCGAGGAAACCTTCCTGGATGTACTGGCGCTCATTCTTTATGGTGTTATAATTTTTCCAAGCATCGATAACTTTGTTGATCTCTCAGCCATTAATGTTTTCATAACATATAGAATCAATGCAGAAAATCTAGTCACAACAATTTTAACTGATGTTTATGGAAATTTGAATATGTGTTATGAATCTAAGAAGAAGAAGTTGTCATGATGCTTGCCAGTATTATATAAATGGTTTATTTCTCATGTCAGTCCAAATTACAAGCCAACTGCTAAAGGAGCACAAAATGGGCGCGTTTTTTTGCTAAATTACATAATGGAATGATCAAACAAGAGGTGTCCTGGCAGTAGAGATCACATATCATACACCGTGGGGAATACCCAAATGTACCTCTTATAGGAACTAAATATTGTGTTAACTATAATCAATTTTAGCACAATGACAATTTGGGTATCCTGTACGAGGTGCACCAAATCCAGAATCTTTAGTTACAATGTGGAATTGCTATAAAGAATGGACATCTAATGATTTACTCCGACAGATTAGAAGTGCTTGGGGCAATGTGGTGCATGCAAAAAAAGACTTACGGTCGTGGGTAGTAAATGAGAAGACGTCTTATCAACAATGGGTAATGGATAGGGTTAAAGTGGTGAAGCTACCATTCAGACCAGTTGCCTTCATGCCAAAGCAACAAAATATGGAGAGTGAGGAACTAAAAACCCTTAAGGAAGAAATAGAAAAGGTGAAGCAGAAAAATGTTAAGCTTGTTAATGATCTTCAAAAAGCTCATCATGAATATATAGATCTCAAACATGACAATGAAGCCAGGATCAGAACTTGTGATGTATTAATAAATAAGTAAAGAGAGGAAAGAAACCATCACTTCAGAGTACAACAGGATCTCGAGGCAGCTAATAAAGAGCTAGCTTTGAGAGGTAAAGAGAAGAAAGCGGTGACATTGTCTAAAGGTGAGAAAATTGCATTATGTGAAGAATTGGCAAGAGACAAAAGGGAGGCATTAAACAAGCTGTGTAATGTACAAGTTAGGATTAAGGAGATGAAGCAACAAAAAGAAAAAATGACAGCAACTTATGAGACAAAGCTAGAAGAAGAGTGTTGGTATAGAGCAGAGTTAGAAAATGACATACAGTACAAGAACAGAGAGTTTGAGAGACAGATGAAGGATACAATGTCAACCTATGAAGCAAAAGTGGCTTAAGAGAGTTGGTACCCACAGAGTCGGAGGAGGAAAATCATAGATTGATAACTGAATGTGCTGAGTTAAAGGAAGCTGTAGAGTATTGAAGAGGATGTTTTTCAAAGTTAGCAGCTATAGCTAATGGAGCAATTGAAGATGTACCCATTAACTGATGCTGAGATTGCAATGCCTATATTCAATCCACCAAAAGCGATCGAAGATTTCCTCAGTTACTACAAGAAGCTAGTAGGGGAAATGAAGAGCATAGTGGCTAGAGCTAGAAATTGATGTTTATGCTTTCTTTATATTTCTTTTTGTTATGAACTTCTGAACATTGTGGATTTTCTGATGAATCGACTACTTCATTTCATGTTAATTTCCATTATTTCTCGCAACGTTATTTGCACAGCTTTATAGTTTCTATCTAGAATGTTTGCATTTGCATTTGTCTTTTCTTTTCCTTTTCTGCACTTCTCATTTCATTTGAATTAAACAGAAGAGTGACAATAAGTGAATACGGCAAAATTTATGAGACACCCTTATAGAACTCGATCAAAGTCCAAAACAATGGAGGATTGGAAAATGCGCACGAGGAAGAGAAAGAAGAAATTAGCCAAGTGAAGGGTGAAATTAGCCAAATGAAGGATCAAATGGGTTAGATCTTGGAGGCATTGAGGGCTATGAAGAGTTCGGGAGAATGTTCAGCAGTTGACGGTGGTACTTCCTACCCTCCAGGCTTTCATCCTCATGTATCAAGTGTACCTACGATTTACCTACCACATCATCAAGTGAGTCAAGGGACATCATCTCAAGCTTTTCCACCTTATGGCTTACCCCCAGGTTACACACCTCCAATGGCAGAGTATGTAGAGCAAGTTAAAAATCCGTTTTCTGGTGGTAATACAAGCATACCTCTTTCATTAACTAATGAGTAGTTCCAAGTGTTAACTAAGATTGTTGATTTTTTAGAGGCCAGGTACGTTGAGGAGAAAATGTGGTTGGAATCACAACCTATACAGATCCTAATGTATTGATTCCACCACATGTTTCGACTGTAGGTGTGGGTTCACAAGAAAAGACACTAGCTCAGGTGATTTCATCAATTGAGAATAACAAGGGAAAGTTAGAGATATTGGAGGAGAGACTACGGGCTATTGAAGGGAATAAAAGTTATGGTTTTGGTGATGTTGTAGGCTTATCTTTGGTTCCTGACGTGGTGATACCCCATAAGTTCAAAGTGCCTGACTTTGAGAAATATAGAGGGACTACGTGTCCAAAGAGCCATATAACAATGTATTGTCGAAAGATGACTGGCCATACTCATGATGAGAAATTGTTTATCCACTTTTTCCAAGATAGCCTAGTTGGGGCAGCGCTAAATTGGTGCATGCATCTTGAGCCGAATCATATTCATTCTTGAGTGGATCTAGTTGATGCTTTCATAAAGCAATATAAATTTAATATGGATACAACACCAGACATAATACAATTGCAAAATATGACAATGAATAAAAATGAAACTTTCAAAGAGTATGCCCAGCGTTGGAGAGAGATAGCTGCCCAGGTTAAGCCACCACTATATGATAAAGAGATGGTTACAATGTTTGTGAATACGCTACAACCTCTGTTTTATGAGCATATGATTGGGAATTGGAATATATCTTCTAATTTTGCAGACATCATTATTATTGGTGAAAGGATTAAGACCGAGGTAAAAAATGGTAAAATTGCATATGGCCCGTCCACGGCTGCAAATACCAAAAAATCAAGTTTCAATCAAAGTAAGAAAAAAGAAGTTGAAGGTCATGTCGCATCCGCTTGGGATAACCGCACACCTGTTAATTACCAAATATAGCTTGTTTCAAACAATCAGTTGCAACCTCAGAAAGCGACTGCTAGTGGTTATGGAAATTTCTTCATTTTAGTCTCATTCCTATGACATACACAGAGTTGTTACTGATGTTTCTTCGTAAATCTTTTGTTGCAATTTGCCCAATGAAGCCACAACAACCTCCTTTTTCCAAGAATTATGATCCAAATGCTACATGTGACTACCATGGGGGAGCAAAGGGGCATTCAACAGAAATGTGTTTTCCTCTCAAATACAAGGTACAGTCTTTAATTGATTCAGGGTGGTTGACATTCAAAGAAGATAAACCTAGTATTGAAGATAACCCTTTGTCGGGGCATGAGAAGACTTCAACAAATGCTATTGAGGAAAGGGAGCAGAGGTTGGTAAGAAAAGTAAGTGAAATTCGGAGCTCTATGAAATTCATCCTGGAAGCACTATTGGAGAAGGGGCTAGTAAAAGGTGAATATGATCCAAGCAATGCTTGTGCATTCCATCCGGGTGCTAAACATTCTATTAATGATTGTGTGGAGTTCAAGCTAGAGCAGCAAAATCTAGTTGATAAACATTTCTTGCAAGTTTTTCATGGAAAGAAGGATGAGGAGGTATTGGCACAAACTGATGAACAATCCAATTTAACCTCGCTAGAACATTTAGTGATTCATTTCACTAGACATGCACCTTTTCTTGTGGAACAAGGAAGGCAACCCATGGTAATAAAAACACCCTCATCTTTTCCTTATGAAAGTGATAGAGTTGTTCCATGGAAGTATGGAGTATATGAACTTGGTGAGGGACAACAAGTTGAAAACACTTCTGTTCATGAAGGTCCAATTGTTGAAAATATATCAGGTCTTGGTGGGATAACATGGAGTGGTCATTTCTTTACACCACCAGAACTAAGGAAGGAAGGATGCCAGAGAAGTAAAGTAAATGATGGAATGGAAAAAGCAAAAGAGATATTAAGAGGAAAGATGATACAAGTTCAGAAAGACTACAAAAAGGATAAACGAAAAGAAATATCAAATGAAGAGGCCTATGAATTTTTGAATTCATCCAACAAAGTGAATACAAGGTGGTGGAGCAGTTGAATCGTATACCGGCTCGAATCTCGCTTCTGGAATTGCTCATGCATTCGACAGCTTACCGAAAATTGCTAATGAAAATATTGAGTGAGGCTCATGTTCAGCAAAATATTTTGCTGGATAAATTCGAAGGGATTGTTAACAATATTACCATTAATGATTTCCTTACTTTTTCGGATGATGAGATACCTATTGAAGGAAGGGGACACAATAAGGCTCTTCATGTATCTGTCAAATGTCTCAACCATGTTATAGCTCTTGTGTTGATTGATAATGGTTATTCCTTAAATGTGATGCCTAAGGTGACGCTGGAGAAGTTATCACATGATAAATTCCCTGTGAAGTCAAGTATTATGATTGTGAGAGCTTTTGATAGTAGCAAAAGAGAAGTGATGGGAGGAATAGAACTGCTAGTTTAAGTTGGTCCGTGTGTATTTCAAATCACTTTTCAAGTAATGGACATCCTGCCAGTGTACAATTGTTTACTCGGTAGACCTTGGATTCATTCTGCAAGGGTGGTGCCTTCCAATTTGCATCAAAAGTTGAAGTATGTAATGAGGGATAAGATGGTAACAATTTCAGAAGTGGAAGATTTTTTGGTGAGTGGTTCTTCATCTGCTCGATATATTGAAACAACAGAGGAAGCTCTTGAGATGGCTTTTCAAACTCTGGAAATTGTGGGGAATACATATGTTGAACCATTTCAAATAAATCCATCTTTATTATGTGCCTCTCTGATGACGGCAAGGGTTATGTTGAGAGAAGGTTATGAATATGGAAAAGGCCTAGGCAAAGTCAGACAGGGACCAATATTTCCACTGAAAATTGTTGAGAACAAGAATAGGTTCGACCTGGGGTACAAGCCTACTAAGGAGAATAAAAGAAGACTAATGGAGGAAAAGAAAGAACGAAGCTTAGCTCGCTTGTAGGGTCGGGAGCCGAGGGTAGGAAAGATCTCTATCTGTGACTTAAAGAAGTGCTTTTGTAGTGCTTGATGGATCAATACTAGTCAAGTGGCAGCCGTTGAAGATGAATCTAGGGAAGGGAGTTCCAGTTTTGTACAACCCTGTCCTCCAAACATGTAGATCGATAATTGGAAAACTGTGAATTTACCTGGGTGTTTAAGTTCAATCAAATGTAATGCTTGTTTTTCCTTTTGTCTAGTTGTTCTTTTTTGTTTTTCTCCAAAACATTTTAGGATGTCTTTATGGACTGGTTCTATATTTCGTTTTTAGTTCAATGTGATGTTCAATTATGTTTGCTTTCACTACATACTTTGTTTGTCTATTTATTTTCTTTTATAAATCCAAATAATGCAGATATGACAATGAATGTTTTGAAAATAATGATGTCAATATTCCTAATTTTGAGCACCTTATCGATAATATGGATGATGATCATGAAGACGGTTGGGAACCTTGTTCTGAGTTGTAAAGGTTAGTGAAACAAGAAGACTGAGAAATAAAACCCTATCAAGAAATCATTGAAATACTTAATCTAGGGGATGAAGATGAGAAAAAGGAGGTTAAAATTGGTAACAACATAAGTAAGGAGGTACAAGGAAAATTATATGATTTGTTGAAAGAGTTCAGAGATGTGTTTGCTTGGTTATACCAAGATATGCCTAGGTTGGATACTGATATAGGGCAACATAAACTTCCACTTAAAGAAGAATGTCCCCCGATTAAACAAAAATTAAGACGAATGAAACCTGAAATGTCACTAAAGATTAAAGAAGAAGTGAAGAAACAATTTGATGCAGGGTTTTTGGTGGTAGCAAAATATCCTCAATGGGTGCCAACATTGTCCTTGTGCCAAAAAAGGATGGTAAAGTTCGAATGTGTGTTAATTATAGGGATTTAAATTGAGCTAGCCCTAAGGATAATTTCCTGTTGCCACATATTGACATCTTGGTGGATAACACTACTAGATTTTCATTGTTCTCTTTCATGGATGGATTCTCGAGTTATAATCATATTAAGATGGCACCGGAAGATATGGAGAAAACCACATTTATTACGCTTTGGGGAACATTTTGTTATAAAGTAATGTCATTTGGACTTAAAAACGCTGGGGCAACTTATCAAAGAGCGATGTTGACTCTTTTTCATGATATGATGCATAGAGAAATCAAGGTTTATGCTGATGATATGATTGCTAAATCTGAATCGGAAGATGATCACATCATGAATTTAAGAAAAATATTTGAGAGGTTAAGGAAGTTTAAACTCAGATTGAATCCAACTAAATGTACCTTTGGTGTAAAATTAGGAAAGTTGTTGGGTTTTATTGTCAGTGAGAAAGGTATTGAGGTTGACCCAGATAAGGTGTGAGCAATAATGGAAATGTCAGCTCCTAAGACTAAAAAAGAGGTGCGAGGGTTTTTAAGCAAATTGAACTACATTGCTAGATTCATCTCCAAATTAACCTCCACCTGTGAGCCAATATTTAGATTTTTGCGTAAAAATCAAGTTGTGGAATGGAATGAAGATTGCCAAGCAGCCTTCGATAGAATCAAACAATATTTGCAGGATCCTTCCGTACTACGTCCACCGCTATCGAGGAGGCCCCTCATTTTATATTTAACTGTGATGGGTTGTGTTTTAGGGCAGTATGATGAGACAGGGAAGAAAAAGCATGCCATTTATTATTTGAGTACAAGGTTTACAGGTTGTGAACAAAGATATTCTATGTTGGAACGAACTTGTTGTGCATTAACATGGGCAACACATCGTTTACGTCAGTATATTTTGAGTCACACTACTTGGCTGATATCCAAGATGAACCCAATTAAGTATATTTTCGAAAAGCCTGCTCTCACTGGCAGATTGGCTCGGTGGCAAATGTTGCTCTCAGAATATGATATATTCTATGTGACTTAAAAAGTTGTAAAAGGAAGTGCTTTAGCAGAATATCTGTCTTAACAGCCCATTGAAGATTATCAACCTATGCAACCTGAATTTCCAGATGAGGACATTCTTACCCTGTTTGGTGAAAAAGAGGGTGGCCATCATGAAAAGGCTTGGATATTATTGTTTGATGGAGCATCCAATGCACTTGGACATGGAATAGGGGCAGTGCTCATCTCGCCAGAGAATCATTACATTCTGATAACAGTAAGGTTGTGCTTTAGTTGTACCAACAATGTTGCAGACTATGAAGCATGCGCCATGGGTATTTTGGCAGCTATCGAGTCGAAGGTGAAGGTGCTGGAAGTGTATGGTGATTCGACATTAGTGGTTCATTAGTTAAAAGGAGAATGGGAGACTAGAGACCAAAAGTTAATCCCTTATCAAACATACATTAAAGGATTGATGGAGCTTTCGATTCCATTGAGTTCCATCACATTCCACGAGAGGATAACCAATTAGCTTATGCTTTGGCCACCTTGTCGTCAATGTTTAAAATTAGTCAAGATAAGGAAATGCTGATGATCAAAATGAGGAGTTTTGAAACCCCAATGTATTGTTATTTTGTTGAAGAAGAATCAGATGGTAAGCCTTGGTATTTTGATATAAAGCTCTATCTTAAGACCCGAGAATATCCTAAAACAACTTCTAAGAATGATAAAATAACCATGAGAAGGTTAGCTTCAAGTTTTATTCTAAATGGGGATTTCTTGTATAAAAGAAATCATGACATGGTACTCCTCAGATGTGTCGATGCAAGAGAAGCAGGGTTGATATTGAAAGAAATTCATGAAAGGGCTTTTGGTACAAATATGAATGGGCACTCTATGGCTAAAATGATTTTGAGAGCTGGTTATTTTTTGTTGACTATGGAGAATGACTGTTACATGCATGTGAAAAAATGTGAAAAATGTCAGACCTATGCAGATAACATTAATATAGCTCATACAACCTTACATGTTCTATCTGCACCATGGCCATTTGCGATGTGGGGAATAGATGTTATTGGAGCCATAAAACCGAAGGCGTCAAATGGACATCATTTCATTCTGGTTGCAATTGACTATTTCACCAAATGGGTGGAAGCAGCTTCTTACGCCAATGTGACCAGAAAAGTGATAGTAAAGTTTATAATGCAACTAATCTGAATAATCAAATGATGAAAGAGTTATATGAAGAATTCAAAATTCAACTTCACAATTCGTCTCCTTATCGCCCAAAAATGAATGGGGCTGTTGAAGCTACTAATAAGAATATAAAGAAGATTATGCAGAAAATGGTGATTACATATAAAGATTGGCATGAAATGCTTCCCTTTGCCTTACACGGATATCGTACATCGGTATGGACCTCAACTGGTGCAATGCCTTTCTCTTTGGTATATGGGATGGAAGTAGTCCTTCCTTTTGAGGTAGAAATCCCATCTCTGAGGGTGCTAATGGAAACTCAGTTAGAAGAAGCAGAATGGGTTCAGGCCAAATTTGACCAACTTAATTTAATTGAAGAAAAAAGGTTAACATCAGCTTGTCATGGATAATTGTATCAGAGAAGGATGAAAATGACATTTGATAAAAAGGTTCGTCCAAGAGAGTTTCATGAAGGTGATCTGTTCTTGAAAATGATTTCGCCTATACAAAAAGATCACAGAGGGAAATGGACTCCAAATTATGAAGGCCCATATGTAGTGAAGAAAACATTTTCAAGTGGCGCGCTAGTTCTCACAAAAATGGATGGGGAAGAGTTACCTCTACCTGTCAACTCAGATGTAGTAAAGAAGTTCCATGCGTAATGATCTGATAATAATTGGGAAACATTGACATTGTTTTTTATGGTTCATTGTATTATGCTTTGTTGTAGTCAAGTCTGGATTGTTATTTCTTTGTAATTTTGTTTTATGTTCTTCTGTAAATGTCTTTTGGCATCACAGTAAGCTTTTCGAAATAAAATGCCATGGGTTTAAATCATGAAATACAAGTCATTTAGTATAGCCCAAAGTGGTTCTTGAAGGGTGTCACGGAAGTAAGCAAAATAAACAAAGAAGATCACAAGTCAAAATTGTTTGACTATGCAATTACAGATACAATGCATCACTAGAAAGAGGCGAAAGAAAATGAAAAGAATTAATCAGAGTGAGGAGATATGGTTCGTCTAAGTTTTGTGGCATTGAGGATAGCGGATCAAATACTTCCTATTTTGAAGCATTTTGCACTCATGTTGTTTGAATCCTCCAATTCATTAAGATTTCCCTAAGATAAAGGATTTTCCAAAGAAAAGAGAACATAAATAGTACGCTGGGGCACATTTTGATAGCCCTATTTGACTAAAATGGTTGTTTTGAGTAAAGTTATAAAAAAGGAGAGAGTGAGAAGAAAAAGAGAGTTATAGACACAAATAAAAATAAATAATGACATGTGTCTAATGTCATTTGTTTTTTTTTACTGAGTTAGCTCTCTAAAGAGAATGGGGCAGTCAAGTTTTAAAATGATATGTGGCCATATTTTCCTCATCCAAAAAATGATGAAAAATATATTTCCATTGTACCCTCTTTGAGCTAAAAATAATAATTTGTTTCCAAAATACCCTTGAATAAGGATCATCAACATGTCAAGAATTGCAAAGCTATTACAGGGACTCAATTAAGTGAAAAAACGTTTCAATAGAAAAAAGCCAAAAGTTAGAAATACAAAGAAAGTCATAAAGTAATAAATCTGAATGGCTGAAAAAAGAACTTGAGAAGGAAAAGTTGAGAATGAAGAGAACTTTAAAAGTTCTAGACCGTGGATGATAGCCAAGGTGATAACCTTGCAAATGATCTTTGTTACAAAATGTAAAAGCCGTTGATAATTTATTTGGGCCTCTAATATCTATTTCTTTCAAAATCCTTAAGCTTGGGCCACGTTACAAGCTAATAAAAGTCCACACTGATTGAAAAATGTCTGTCAGATTTTGTTCATGGGAATATCTTAGAAACAAAAAAGAATTTGGTTTATGACACATCATTGAAAAGAAAAAAGAGAAAAGAGAGAAAAAGCAAAAACTCAGTCAGTCGTTAAATTTAGTCAAAAGTTTTAAAGTAAGGCAATCCTTTTCGATACAAGTTTTTTTATTGAAACACGCTGTTGTCACAAAATTGAGTCAGTTGTGTAACATCTATCCATAGTATCAAACATACTTGAGATGTGTTGTGCATCAAAAAAGAGAATGTAAGGCATACAGTGCTCTCATTCCACGTAAAGATTTGCCTAATTCCTTGTGGTTCTGATATAGAGTGTGAGGTGATAATGAGAAAAATAAATTATGAGCATGCATTGAATTTGATGATTGCAAAAGCAAATGATTATAGAGACATGTGTCTTCTTAAGAAAAAGAGAGATAATGATGAATGAATGGAAAAATGAAAAATGAAATGAAAAATGAGATGAAAAATGATGATGAAGAAGGAATGATTGAGGATGAAAGGGAAAAGAAGAATGAAAAGACAAAGGTTCTAGGTGATCCATGCATAACATGTATTCATATTGTCTAAACTAGGATATTAAACTACTTTTTTATATCAAGACCCTCTTCGATGGAATGGTCATTGACTTTCATGTGCTGTCATATCGAGGCCCTTTGTAAAACAATGGTCATTGATCTTTCATATCAAGGCCCTCTCCGATGGAATGGTCATTGATTTTCATGTGTTATCATATCCAGGCCCTTTGCAAAGCAATGGTCATCGATCTTTCATATCAAGGCCCTCTCCGATGGAATGGTCATTGATTTCATATTTTTATATTAAGACCCTCTTCGATGGAATGGTCATTGATTCTCATGTGCTTTCATATCGAGGCCCTCTGCAAAGTAATGGTCATTGATCTTTCATATTAAGGCCCTCTCCGATGGAATGGTCATTGATTTTGTATGTTTATATAAGGGCCCTCTTCGATGGAATGGTCATTAATTTTCTTAATGTTTGCATTGATGTGGTTTCTTTTTAGAGCCTGGATGAAATTAGTGTTTCTATCTTTTCTTATATTTTACTTTGATGAAATGAAAATGACTAATTTTTCGTATCATCTAGTAAGATCTAAGAAAAGAGGGACAATTGTCAACACCCAATTTCGTCCGGACGAATAACATTGTTTTTTAAATATATATATATATATATATATATATATATATATATATATATATATATATATATATATATATATATATATAAAATAAAAAAATAATAAATAAAGTAAAATAAATAAAATAAAATAAAATAATAAAATAACAATGAAATAACATAAAATAATATATATATATATATATATATATATATATATATATATATATATATATTCAAAAATAAGTGTTAAATAAAAAAAAGGATAAAAATATTGTTGAAAAATAATAATAAAAATTAATTAATAAAAGTTTTTAATTTATGTTTTTTATAACGTTCAGTAAAATATTTTTTGTTTTTAATATAATAAAAAAATAATAATTTTGTTTTTAATTAATTAATAAAATTCAGAATTCAAAAATTAAAATTTGAAAATAAAAATGGTTTGCAGGGAGGGAACACTTTATCTTATTCTTATCTCAACTTATACTTTAAACTCCTCCCGGTGACTTCATTTTTTGGGGGGAGATATATTGGATCGTGGTACTCATCATCATAAAAAAAATAGTTTTCTTCCTTCTTTTTGGGTTATACATCTCTGGTAGCAAAAACAAAATTTTGGGGATTCTTTTCACTATGACAATGGCAACAATGGAAATGACACATGTTTTGTCATAAATAGAGTGCTGAAACCAAAAAGGGCATATAGGAGATATTCAACTTTCATTAAGAATCAAGAGCAATTAAGGTACATGTGGTTTTTTTTTTTTTTAACTTTGCAATGATGCCCTTGTTCCTTTTGTTAGGGATGTATTAATTGTATGAAGATTGTGGGAGCAAAATTAACTTTCTTAATCTCATTTTGTAAAATGATTAATTAACCCACCATGTAAAACTAAAAAATGACGGTAAATAAGAGTTGGGGTTTAGGAATTCAAGAAAATTGAGGGTGAATGTTGCGGTAATGGTGTTTTGCGGAAAGGAAGAAGATGAAGTAAGGGTTAGGTCTCATGTTTAACTTGTGTCGTGCGTTTTTAGAACATATTGAAATTTTTTTTTCATGCACCACCATAATTCATTCGCGCACCACCCCTTGTTTTTATTAGGATTAGATCATATTTAAATTTTGTTTCACACACCACCCCAATTCATTCATGCACCACCCTTGTTTTTATTAGGATTAGTAGGTTTAAATTTTAATTCATGCACCACAACAATTCATTCACGCACCACCCCTATTTTCAATTAGGGTTAGCATATTATTTTTTCTTCACGTAACTCCATAATTTAATTTGTGCGCCCCTGCTTTGAATTTGGATTCTGATTTTTTTTACTTTATACACTCCTCAATGTAATAACCCCACATCCCTTATATTTAATTTTCTTTTTACTTTATGTACCTGCATTTTTCGTAAGAACACACCCCACATTTACCTTATGCACCCCACGTTTACTTTATGCACCTCGCGTTTACTTTATGCACCCCGCGTTTACTTTAGCCACCATGTTTCTGCGTTTTTAAGTAAATCTCACATTTCAATCACATCACTTTCAAGAAATAATATATGTATTTTAAAATTGAAATAAAAATTAAAGTAATTTTATTAAAATGATAAAAATAAGAATAAATAAAATTTAAAGTTATTTTATTTATTTTATCTTTTAGTGTCTAATCAACCGCTTGTGTCACACGACACTTATTTTTAAAATATAAAAGTTATAGAAATTGTTTTTGTGTCTAATCGACCGCTTGCGTCGTACGACACTTCTTTTGAAAATATAAAAGTTATAAAAATGGTTTTGTTGTCTAACCGATAGCTCGCGACGCACGACACTTCTTTTTAAAATATAAAAGTTATAAAAAATTTGGTGTCAACTCGGCCGTACGCGTTGCATGACACTTATTTTCAAAAATGTCAAAAGACAACTTTAAAAGTTAAATATTATAATCAAGTTTTATCTGGAACTACGTGATCCTTGATTCTCCATTGCGAATGAAGATACGTAGGAGCGGGGCAAGTCCTTGTCAGGTTCACTTCTCAAAAATCAAAAGGTTTTCCAAATCATTTTCAAATAGTTTTATAAAGAACTACATAGTCTTGATTTCTCATTTTTAATGACAATACGTAGGACCAAGGTTTTAACCCTTGTCAGGTCCCATTCACTCAAAATATATGTTTGTTCAATATTTTCTTTTTTTTGGGAAAAATAAATATATAAAATAAACACATCTCTTTTTCAAATTTAATTAAAGGTACCGCCTTTGGCCGGGCACTGTAGGGTGCTACTACCTTTCCTACGCGTAACTGTCTCCCGGACTCTAAATTTGGTTTTCGCAGACTTTATATTATTTTTATGGTTTTCCATAGTTTTCTAGAATAAATTATGGTGGCGACTTCAAATCTCTTTTTCCAAATGAAATTTATTTTTAATTTTGTCATTCCGTCACGATTTAGGTTGCGACAATAATCAAGAAAAAGTGTAGTATGTGCATTAGTCAAACTATCTAAGATAGGTAGAATTAGTGGTGGAGCTCACATATGCTTGAGGTGGTCTTAGTCTTCTTGTTTTTTTTTTCATATATATAAATTAATATATAAATAAAAGTATGTTTTTTAGATTTAGTATTTAAACTATTTGTTATTTTAAAAATTTTGTACATCCATAAAAAAACGTTAATACTTTAAAATATTTATTGAAATTCTTTCACTATATAAAATATGTTAGTATGCTACTCTCAAAGCTAAGTGATAAGTGTCTAGAATATGTAAATTTTTCATATAAACTTGACAATTATCATGCTTTAATTGGTCATATTTTGTAAGAACCAAACCATTTTAGCTTATAATTACAGAATGAGGTATTGAAAAGAAGAAAAATAAGAGATTGATGAATTTTGGATGATTTTGTAGCAATTTCTTGAACAATTAAAAATAATGCAGCTGAGTCCCAAAATTCATGGCTGAGCTCTAGTAAGACGATCAAGAAAGGGTCCAGAATATGACCAATGGAGGTAAGCCAGAACAAAATAGTGCTTAGCACTTAAGGCGGTGCATGGCTGAGCCACGAAAGAATGTGTTCAACACTTAAAGCAGTGCATGGATGCGCCACAAGAGAATGTGCTCAGCACTTAAGGCGATATATGACTAAACCACAATAGAATGTGCTTAGCACTTAAGGCGATGCATGGTTGAGCGCCAAAAGTTGCGCTGAGCACCGCCCAAAAATTTCTATAAATAAAAACCTTGGGTTCTCATTAGAAGCATTGAGTGGTGTTAGAAATGTAACAGTAGGAGAGAATAGGGTTTGTGAGGCACGAGAGAGATGCTCTTAGTGTAAATCTTATGTGTAGATGCTGCTAGAATTACATTGTAATATTCTATGAGTAGTTAAACTCCCTCGTGTCCAGGTTTGATGTAATCAATTATGATTCTATATACTTCTACTTCTTGGGTATTTATCTTTGCTTTCATTCAATTGTATGTGGTTTGATTTATGCTTATTCATGATTTGATCACTCATCTATTTAACTGGTTCGGTTTAACTGGTTTGGATTAAGTTGGGAAACTAGTCTCAAACTATGGTCTAATCAAATCGTCATACATGTACTGGTACTTATTCAAGTAGCCAGAGAAGACGCTGGATGAAAGGGTCCTGCACATGGCAAGGATTCATTCTACCAGGAGTAAGGAATCACATTGGGTTTGAAGTCATTGGTTCTAGTGATTCAAAGATGAACCTAGATCTAAATAGAAAGAGTACTCCAACGTAAGACTCGCGAAATTTAATTAATTAAATAAATATTTAATTAATCAATGTGGGTAGAGGGAGCCTTTATGGCAATCAATGTTAGCTTGTATGGTGTGTAAAAGTACTAGCTCAAATGGTTGAGAGAACTTGATTGTATTGAGAGGACTTGGGGTTCGAGTCCTATGTATGCAATTTGTGTGTTATTTCATTGATTATTGATATAATAATAATGTGCGTGATCATGATGAGTGATAATATAATCCTAGAATTATAAGAATTATCACAAAACATGAGTTAGTTTAATGGTTATGCATTGACTTGGCATTGTCATGGTTGTATGTTCGAACCTAGCTTGAAAGGAGAGAAGGGTTGGACTTTTTGTGGTGCACAAAGACTTGAAAAATTCCAAGACTTAAGCAAGGAATCCAGGTTAGGGGAGCTGGACTCGCTAATTTTTTAATTGTATCATTCTTTTGCATGAAAGTATATATGTTGGATGTTTACACGCCTAAAATTAGTAATTACATGTTTCTAGAAATTTTTCAAAAAACTGCCTAGCAAGCCTACAAAGCTGCCAGGCAACTCATGTGATTTCTACTGAGTTTCTGGATTCATATCTATAACGATTCTAATTAAGTGAGATGGAGCGTTTCTAACAGTTGTAGAAAGCCCATTATTAACTTAAGGTTGAATGTTGCTAAGAATTACCAATAACATGATTGAAATGGGGAGTACTTGATGTAGTAATTATGATGGTGGGAAGGCACAATAAGTACTTTTAATGTGGAAATAAATCACAATTAAATTGGTTGAGTGCCACTGTTTGTGTTCAGCCTAAGTGGGTTACACTCTTAGAGGAAATTGAAAGATATCATATTTTTAAATTTGTGAATGATGGTTGAGATGTTATACGGGGATATATATATATATATATATATATATATATATATATATATATATATATATATATATATATATATATAAGGATTGAGCAATCCAGGTGCATGATATAACAGGAGTGAAGTGTTGGAACTTGGTTAAGAGTATGCAACACTAGTAAAATTCGTGTTACTAGTGTAGCGCTTGGCGGTGGTGGTTTACCCACCAAGCGATAGCCACAAACGCAGAGGGCCACTAGAACGCATGATGCCTAGCAATGAGGGTCATCTCGCCAGGCAATACCTATAGAGTTAGTGGCATCAGTGCGCTTGGCGCCTGGCGGCACGAGGCCCACGCCAAGCGGTCTGGAAGCGAATTTCGCCTGGCAGCTCTATAGCAGCGCTATGTGATAATGCAAAGGCAGGACTTGTGTTTTGTTTCCTTTAGATGTGCATGATCTATGATAAGTGCAGAAATTCAGTAAAGATTCATAGAAAAGTCTGGCACTTGTGCTTTTAACTTGTGTTCATTTGATTTTGTTTCCCCTAATTTAAGTAAAATGAGCTTTAGTCATATGTTTTTAAGTTTTTGGTAAAAAGAAGTCACTTGATCCCTATTTTGTGTAAATTTCAGGTAAAGTAGAATAGAAAGAGGAAAGAACTTAAGATGAGCAAAGGAGAAAGCAAGAAACAAAGAAAATAGGGAAGAAATTATGTCAAGGTCGCTTAAACCAAAACAATCTCGCTCAAGCGAAAGCTAGTGTCGCCATTCTCGCCCAAGCAAAATCTAATGTTGTCAATCTTGCCTAAGCAAGACCCTTTCTTCAGCTCGAAGTACTTTGGCTCACCTAAGCGAGATATTTTCTTCAGCACTTCTCGCCCATGCGAGACTCTTTCTTTAGCTTGAAGTAATCTGTCTCGCTCAAGCGAGACTCAGGTACCTTGAGTGAGACCTTCGTGGAGTATAAATACTCCTTGAATCAGAAAGTGAAAGCAGCTAGGATTTTGGAGAAGAACTACAGACCTACTGGAGAGCTGCGACCACGAGCAGAGCTCAATTCATATTTTCTTCTTCTTCTTCTTTAGTTCTTAGGATTTTGAATGTAATCTACTCGAACTTGGATGTAATCTGGTGATATTTATATATCGCATTTCTATATTTACTCAATATTGGTATTATTGTTCAGTTCTTAATGCTTGATTCTATCTGATCAATAAATGTCTTTATTTTGATTTTTAGATATGACTGGAAAGTATTTCTGTAAATCTGATTTGAACAATGATACTTGATATACTGTGATGCTAGGAATAGATCTCAATATATCAATTGCTTTTAACACTCGACCGTAATGTTGGATAGTTTGCTGAATATGTGAGGAATCAATATTCAGGGAACTAATCTTATTAATTGTATTCGCGAGGGATCGGTATAAATGATTTTTAAGTGTTGCATCAATAATTGTATTTTCAGATGTTATGTATTATATTCATCCCGATTACAGACAAAGGAGATAGATGAAATTCAATCCTAGTTTCTTTTACTGAATATTTCTAAACTTTTCCGCTTTTACTATATTAATTTGATGCAATAGTCAATGACAAATCAATTAAAATCTTTGTACATCTGCTGATTGAGATAATTATTAATTTTCACTAAATTTGTTCCTCGTGGGTTCGACACTCCTACTTCAAATCATTATACTACAGTTGATTTTTGGTACGCTTGCCAGGAGATCAACAAGTATTTTTGGCGCCGTTGTTGGGGAACAATGTTCTTTTGAAATTTTTAGTTATCTCATCCAGCTTTGTGTATATTTTCTTAATTAGATAGTTTATTCAATTTTCCCTTTGTAGTAATCCTTGCTTGAGTTGTTTTGATTTATGCTTTTACGAGGTCAGGTTCCTCAAGATCGATAAACATTTGACCCGGAGATAGAAAAGATAGCTAGAAGGAACAAAGGCAAAAAAAAAGAAGCAAGGAAAGACAAGGGAAAAATCTTCGAGTACTTCCATCACACTTCAATCAGAAATTATGGAGAATCAAAGACCAGCTCCAACTAGAAAGACACTTGGAGATTATGCTATGTAACAAGGGCCAAGATATTTTTCTAGCATAACAATACCACCCACCACCAAAACTTTAGAGATGAAGCCACATTTCCTCAGCTTAATTAGTTCTCAACAATTCACTGGAATGGATAATGAAGATCCATATACTCATCTCTCTACATTCTATGAATTGATAGGAACCATAGGCTTTCCAGAAGGAGATCTTGAGCATATGTGTTTGTTTCCTTTTTCTTTGGTAGGTAAAGCAAAGGAATGGCTTAAGTCACATTCAAATCAGAGCTTGAACAACTCGAAGGATGTTGAGGAGAAATTCTTGAACAGATTCTTTCCACCATCTCACTACATCAAAGCCAAAGCTGATATTTTGACTTTTAGGCAAGGACCAGATGAGCCATTCTGTGAAGCTTGGGAGCGGCTCAATTCTTTATTGAGGAAATGCCCAAATCACAGATTTGAAGATATTGCTCAGTTGAACATATTTTGTAACGGTTTGAGGCCTGATACCAAGATGATATTAGATGCAACAGCAGGTGGAACAATGATGAGTGTAGATGCGGAGAAAGCAACAAGAATCATTGAGGCATTAGCATCCATAGATCATCAAGCTCAGCATAATAGGCAAATTGTTCAAAGGAAAGGAGTGTTTGATCATAGTACTACAGATTCGATCTTAGCTCAGAATAAAATTCTGACTCAACAAATTGAAACACTAACGAAGCAGATGTTTAAATTACTAGAGCAGTTGCAAGTTGTGCAATCTTCTCCTAGTCAACAACCCATGAGATGTGACTTTTGTGGAGGCGATCATCCAACTGGTCATTGTTCTTATCAAAGTACCTCACAAAGAGAAGTTCAATATGTGAGTAACCAAGGAAGACCAAGAAATTTCTCCAACAATAATAACTTTTCACAGGGGTGGAGAAACAATCAAAATCACAATTTTGGATGGAAGCAAGATGCTGGTCCTTCAAACAGACAACCTCTTTATCAACAACAACAACATTATCTTTATGTGCATGATAGAACAACTAAACCGGAGGATACTCTAGAAAAGTTTATGCAAGCTTCTTTGACTTATAAAAAAAATACAGAAGCTTTAATCAGGAACCTTGAAACACAAGTTAGACAGTTGGTAAAACAGTTATCAGATCAGCAGGCAGGTCAATTTTCAGCCAACACACAGACTAATCCCAAGGAGCATTGTAAATCAATTACCACTAGAAGTGGTAAAATTGTGGGAAGAGGGATTGGAGACAAACTAGGTGTAGAGGAGCAAGTTTTGGAGGAAAAATAGAGAGACAAAGAAAAAAATAAGTCTGAGGGAGAACAAAATAAAAGTGAGTTTGTAAATGAAAGAGAGGAAAAAGAAGAAAAGAATAAAAGTGAAGAGAAAAAGAGGGAGAAGGGTGAGAAACAGGTACCACAGTTGAAGAGCCTACCATACCCTCAAAATCCTTCCAAAAAAAACAAGGAAAGGCAGTTTGCAAGATTTATGAACATTTTCAAGCGACTGCAAATTAATATTCCTTTTGTAGAGGCTGTGGAGCAAATGTCGACATATGTAAAATTTATGAAAGAGCTCCTAACAGAAAAGAGAAGATTTTCTGAAGAGACAGTGGAGCTTGAAGTAGGGTGCAGTGCTATAATTCAAAAATCATTATCTCAGAAATCTAAGGACCCTGGGAGCTTCACAATTCTAGTTACAATTGGAACATTGTCAGTGGGAAAAGCATTGCTTGATTTGGGTGCCAATATAAATTTGATGTCTTTGTCTATGTTACGGATAATAGGAGATTTGGAAGTAAGGCCTACACGGATGACATTACAACTAGCTGACAGATCTATGAAGTATCCCTATAGTGTGGCAGAGGATGTCTTGGTTAAGGTTGAGAAATTCATGTTCCCAGTTGATTTTGTAGTAATGGATATTGAGGAAGACACTGAAGTTCCTCTAATACTAGGAAGACCTTTTATGAAGACGACCAAGGTCATTATTGACGTTGATGATGGCAAACTAAAAGTCAGGGTGCAAGATGATGAAGTCAATTTTAATGTGTTTGAAGCAATGCAGCACCCAAAGGACAAACAACAATGCTTCAAGATGGATGTGATGGATGAAATTTTTCTGTCAGCCAGGAAGCAATTGACAAAGGCAAGCCCATTGAAAAATGCTTTAATTGGTGCTTGTGATGATATGGAGGATGATGAAGAAAAGAAAGTTGATGAATACTTGACACATCTGAATTCAACAAAAGAAATTGCATCAAATGAAATACAAATTGAGAAATTACAGCAAGAAAATAAAACTGAAAGTCAGAAGTTGGAGCTAAAGGTATTACCTCCCCATTTAAAATATGTTTTTCTTACAGATGGAGGTAATAAACCAGTGGTGATCAGCAATGCTTTAACGACTTCGGAAGAAGAAAAACTGATTTCAGTTCTCAAAGCCAATAAGGGTGCAATAGGTTGGACTTTATCTGATCTCAAAGGAATTAGTCCATCCTACTGTATGCACAAAATTCACATGGAACAAGATTACAAGCCCGTAGCACAGCCTCAACGATAATTGAATCCAACCATGAAAGAGGTGGTCAAGAAAGAAATGATGAAATTACTTGATGCAGATATGATCTATCCAATCTTCGACAATGCCTGGGTTAGCCCAGAGGTAGTTCTAAAAAAGGGAGGTATGACTGTTGTTTGTAATGACAAAAGTGAATTAATTCCTACTAGAACAGTCACAGGTTGGAGAATGTGTATAGATTATAGAAAATTAAATCAAGCCACTAGAAAAGATAATTTTCCTTTATCTTTCATGGATCAAATGCTAGAAAAGTTAGTAGGGCAAGCTTTCTATTGTTTATTGGATGGATATTCTGGTTATAATCAAATTGTAGTAGATTCAGAAGACCAAGAAAAAACTGCTTTTACTTGTCCCTTTGGTGTGTTTGCTTACAAGAAAATGTCGTTTGGATTGTGTAATATACTATCAACCTTTCAACAATGTGTAAGACCCGCGACCGGGATGTTATACGACGCATGCTTGCAATTTTCTCTGACTTGGTGGAAAAATGCATAGAAGTCTTTATGGATGACTTCTCTGTATTTGGTGCTTCATTTGATCAATGCCTGGAAAACTTAAAAAACGTACTGAAGCGGTGTGTTGATACCAATCTGGTCTTGAACTGGGAAAAATGCCATTTTATGGTAACTAAAGGTGTGGTGATGGGCCATAAAATCTTTGCTAAAGGTATTGAAGTTATTAAAGCTAAAGTGGAGATCATTGAAAAGCTGCCACCACCCAAAAATGTGAAGGGTATCAGGAGTTTTCTAGGCCATGCTGGTTTCTACAGAAGATTCATCAAAGATATCTCCAGAATTGCCAAACCACTCAACAATCTGCTAAACAAGGATACACCTTTCAATTTTGATGTTGAATGTTTGCATGCTTTTGAATTGTTAAAACAAAAATTAATTTCATCTCCGGTGATAATTGCTCCTGATTGGAATTTAGGTTTTGAGTTAATGTGTGATGCAAGTGACTATGCCATAGGAGCAGTTATAGGACAGAGAAAATCCAAGGTTTTCCATGCTATACACTATGCTAGCAAAGTCCTTAATGAAGCTCAAATTAATTATGCAACAACTGAAAAGGAATTGCTAGCTATAGTTTATGCATTGGAAAAATTTAGAGCATATTTGATTGGTTCATCTGTCACTGTATATACTGATCATGCTGCAATTAAGTATCTGTTAACCAAATCTGATTCAAAGCTAAGACTCATTAGATGGATTTTATTGCTACAGGAATTTGATTTGGTGATCAAGGACAAAAAGAGAAGTGAAAACTTTGTAGCTGATCATTTATCTAGATTAGTCAATACTAAGGTGACCAACTCTCAATCAAAGCTGCAGGGGTCATACTTGAAGATTTTAATTGGCACCAGAAGAAGAAATTCTTGACAGATGCACACCAATATGTGTGGGATGATCCTCATTTATTCAAAATTGGAGCTGGTCAACTGTTAAGAAGGTGTGTATCCAATGAAGAAGCAAAGTGTATTTTGTGGCATTGTCATAGTTCCCCTTATGAAGGAAATTTTAATGGAGAGAGGACAGCTGCAAAAGTCCTCCAATCTGGTTTTTACTGGCCCACCTTATTTAAAGACGCACACAAATATGTGCAACAGTACAATAACTGTCAAAGAATAGGGGGAATCTCAAAAAGACATGAAATGACACTGATTATCATTTTAGAGGTAAAAGCCTTTGATTGTTGGGGAATTGATTTTGTGGGACCATTTCAATCTTCTTTCTCAAATGAATACATTTTGGTGCCAGTTGATATGTGACAAAGTGGGTTGAAGCAGTGACAGCTTCTAAGGCTGATGCCAAAACCGTAATCAAATTCCTCAAGCGGAACATCTTTGGCAGGTTTGGTACTCCAAGAGTGTTGATTAATGATGGTGGTTCACACTTTTGCAATGCTCAACTTCAGAAATGTTTGGAACATTATGGAGTGCAGCATAAAATTGCATCACCTTATCATCCACAGACCAATGGACAAGCGGAGGTGTCAAATAGGGAAATCAAGCATATTCTAGAGAAAATAGTGGCATCTTCAAGAAAAGATTGGTCAATGAAGTTGGATGATGCACTTTGGGCCTATAGAACTACTTATAAGTATCCCACAGGTTTATCCCTATTCCAGCTGGGATATGGCAAGTCATGTCACACTGGTCGAATTGGAACACAAGGCATTTTGGACCTTGAAATTCTTGAATTTTGATCCAAAGGCAGCAGGAGAAAAAAGAAAATTACAGCTGCAAGAATTGGAGGAAATGAGACTCAGCGCTTATGAGTCCTTTAAGCTCTACAAGGAAAGTATGAAAGCTTATCATGACAATAAAATTCTCAAAAGAGAATTTTATCCAAGCCAATTTGTGCTACTATTCAATTCCAGGTTGAGGTTATTCCCTAGAAAGCTCAAATCAAAGTGGTCAGGACCGTTTCTTGTCAAACATGTGAAACCCTATGGAGCCATTGAGTTAGAGGATCCTGAATCAAAGAGAAGTTGGGTTGTAAATGGGCAAAGGTTGAAGCCCTACTTTGGTGGTGAGATGATAGGCTCGCCACAATCATTCAATTGGACGAACCTTAATGAAACAGGCATTAGGCTCGTGACGTTAAACAAGCGCTTCTTGGGAGGTAACCCATTGTTTTAATTATGTTTTTGCACTTCAATTTCCTCTTGTGTGATTAAATGTGTTTGTGTATGTAATTATGTGTTTGTGTTTATAGTTATATGTTTGTGTGTAAAAAGGTGAATTTTTAGCATCCAATTATCTCAATAAGGCAAACCATGCACTTTTGGTGTTTTCAAACAAAACTGGTGTTTTAAGCATGGGAATTGAGTTCATTGAATGCTAAAAATTGCCTTGTTTTGCCCAAATTGTGAAATTTGAGTTTAAAAGCTTGATTTTGAGTTTGTTGATGTGAAACCTTTTGGAATGATAAAGAATGAGTTAAAGAATGGTTTGATGTGTGTTTCTAGTTTAATTACACTAGACTGATCATGGGTTGAGTGAGTACAAGTTGATTTCAATTGTGAAAAGTGGCAAAAATTTGTGCTCTGTAAAACTGCCAAATTTTCGCCTAAAAATCAACTTTCTCGCTTGGGCGAGATATGCAGAAAACCAAACCAAAAATTTTCTATGGTAATCTCGCTTAAGCAAGACATGGCTCGCTTGGGCAAGAATGCCTTGTACCAAGACAGTTTTAGGCAACGCAGTCTCGCCTGCGCAAGACTTTTTAATGTTTCTGCCACGCTCATCTCGCTTAAGCGAGACTTTGTCGCTTGAGCGAGAAATCACGTTGAGAGAGGGACAGGGGCATAACTCACTCAGTTTTCTTTCCCCCAAACTCTCGCTCACAACTCTTGCTCACGTTCTACCTTTCCCACTCTTTGGGCACACCTTCACTCACTCATTTCTCTGCAATTTAGTTCACAAATTTCGTCTTCCCTTTGTTAATTTCTCTTCAAGGTAAGTTCTTCTTCCTCATTCTCTTCAATTTCACCAATCACAATAATGGTTTTGTACACTACAAACCCTAGGATAGTACCCATGCTCTGTTTGCTGCGTTTTGTGTTTACATTGTGGTTTTTAGTGTGAATTGACGTTGGAACTGAATAATGTGGGTTGCCTATGGATGAATTGATTCAAAACTTTTCACAGTTTGAAAGTGCACCCAATCTGTTTGATGAAATGTCATGCTGAATTTTTTCTTGATTGTTCTTGGTTGGCTAGTGAATGGATTCTGGAAACTGCTATTACATTGTAATTAACTAACTTGGCAAGATTTTGATGGGTTAATTTTTATCTTTGCAGGTCAATGGCTAGAACAAAGACAACATTTCGACTTCCCCCCACTGAACCTAGAGGGAAGAAGATAAGATCCATAAGAAGTCGCTCTCCTGAAAGGCCAAATAGCAATTTGTTTAGAGACCCCCAAAGACAAGAACGATATGAGAAGATAAAGCACTGGGTCTTTATCAAAGAAAGAAAGGTGGTACTACTCCTGGACGAATATGATCCATTCTTGAATGGTCTTATCAGGAGGAACTGGATGAAACTAGCTGACCCTCTTCCTATGTCTAATCCAGAGATTGTCAAACAGTTTTATGCAAATTCCTATTATGAGGATAGTCCTAGAGAAAAACGATCTAAAGTTAGAGGTAGGTGGGTCATTATGATCGAGCAGCCATCAGTGAATTCCTTGGTAATCCACTACCACTAGAACCTGGGAACGCTGTGATTTTACAAGAAAAAGGAGGAGTCAGGAACCTTATGATGAAAATGAAGTATCACGCAATATATGCACTCCCAATCGATCCTATCAAGTCGGGCCCACTAGAAATCCTCTCAGAATTCTAAGAGGGGATATGAAAACCTTAGCCCAAGTCTGGACCACAATCTTACTTGCAAACATAGTGCCCATCAGCCATGTGTTAGACTTGAATGTGCCTAGATGTCATCTCCTTTATTGCATAATAAGGGAGGATCTTACTGTTGATGTGGCCACCATTATTTCTGAAGAAATCCACAAATTTGTGAGATATGAGGTCAACAAAAACACTGAAAAGGCAAAAGGTGCCTTGGGTTTTTCGGCTTTAATCACAGCTCTGTGCCAAGATCAAGGGGTGGAGGTGGAATTAACCGAAAAGATACAACCCCACATCACCAAGAAATTCATTGAACACTTTTGTACCCACCCAGAAGGATTGGAGCAACCAGAAATGCCACAGTTGGACCAACAAGCTGAAAACAACCAGTAATGGAAGAACAACAAACAGGGCCCACACAACAACCTCAACTTAACATGAACAATGAATTGCTTGAGCAGATGAAATATCTGAGGTTGTAGATGGAGCACACCCAGCAGCAAAATGCTTTCATTCATAGAGGACAACTCCACCTTCAGGAGTACCTCTATCACAATGTCCGCGGACCATACCCAGGCATGACTCTTCTTGGCTTATCTATAGTGGCCTGGGGACAGTCTTACTTTCCCAGGGGGAAGTGGACCTGCTGCAGGTGAGGGACCATCAAGAGCTGCGGACAAAGATGACTTTGCTGCTGAGACAAATGGAGTGGACATTGAGGAGGAGATTGATTTTGATAGAGAGATTGGAGGAGATTGATTCACAACACCATTCCACCCTTCAGAACTCTATAAATACGGTTTCATTATTCTTTTTCTTTTTGTATTTTGCAGTATTTATGTAATTAGTACTATTTTGCTTTAGTTGTTTTGGCTAGAATGTTATATTATTTAGTTAATTAACTATTTAACTTTACTTTTTGGCTTAGTATTTTGTGCATAATACTTAGAGACAACTAAAATTTTTTGGGAATCATTTTGAAAATCTTTCTTGAAGGAATTGGTTAAAGAGAAATCTGATATCAGTAAGTATCCTGATTCTAAGACAATTGAGTGAACTAAACACAAAGGATAAAGAGGAAAGTTTTGGTTGAGTTCATAATTAAACAGGATTAGGATATTAGTGCTGGATAATTAGTCAAGACAATCAGTTGTAACAACAAGTGATAGACCAAGGAAATAAAACAGAAAGCCCAGTAAGTGTGTGAATCCATAATAGTTTGAGTGTTTCTATTGTTTGTTGACAAGTCGATATTGCTTGAGTTTTCATTTGATAACATCACATTTGAAGCATGGAAAGTATTAAGGCAATTTTGTTGAATTTATAACTCAGTGCCAAATAGCCAACCTGTAAATAATCATCATTTGTTGATAGCCCATTTGAGCCTAATTGTTTGTATTATGCACCTTAACCTTAACTTTTATTACTATCCTTTCCCTTTGCACACTTAGGGATAGAGAGCATATGTGCATTTTATTCAACTATAAGGGTAATTGGTTGGTGGAATTGCAGTCAAGGAAGAGAAGGGCTGAGTATCATAATTCACTCTTTAGTATTGTGTAGGAATATATATATTTACGAAAAAAAGGAAAGAAAAGAAAAGAATAAAAAGAGATGAGAGTGAATTATGAATGAAAAAGAAACTTGGAGTATTGAGGTCTTAATTGCGAGGAATTGAGAGTGAAAATGAAATTGGGCTTGAATTGTAGCTATGCTCTCTTTTCTAAGTTGTGCTTTTGTGATCTTGAAAAACCATTATTCTTGAAAGCCTAGCCTCATTACAACCTTGAAAATACCTTAAGATCCATGCTAATTGTGTGTTTGTGGTTGGATTGAAAATAACTAGCAATTTTGATTTGTTCAAATTCTGTGGAAAATGAGAGAAAACACATGCCTGTGACATTTAAGAGAGAATTTCCTTAGTTAGAATCATTTGTTATTACAATTAGTTTTCCTGAAAAATTGGCTACACTCTTATCATACTGTTGTTTAATAATTGGATTCACCATTTGCTTCTGATTTTGAATATGTGGTTTGGAATGCAAAAGTTGTCTGGTAAGGAACTGTGAAAATGATTTCTCAATAACCAATTTGAGAGTTTTAGTTTTGAATGACTAGTACATCTTTTTACTTTGCTTGAGGACAAGCAAGATGCTAGGTTGGGGGGAGTTGATAAATGTCAAAATTCAGTAAAGATTCATAGAAAAGTCTACGACTTATGCTTTTAACTTGTGTTCATTTAAGTGTCAAAATTCAGTAAAGATTCTTAAAACTTGTGTTTAGTAAAATGAGCTTTAGTCACATGTTTCTAAGTTTTTGTTAAAAAGAAGTCACTTGATCCCTGTTTTGTGTAAATTTCAGGTAAAGTAGAATAGAAAGAGGAAAGAACTTAAGACGAGCAAAGGAGAAAGAAGGAAATAGAGAAAATAGGGAAGGAATTATGTCAAGGTCGCTCAAACCAAAACAATCTCGCTCAAGCTAAAGCTAGAGTCACCATTCTCGCGTCATTTCCTGTTTTAATGATATTATATGCAATTGCATTATATATTGATGCATGGAAGCTTTCTCCTAAACCAAATTCTTTTATCGTTTAACCTCTTGATGTTTGTTGTATGTTATTTTAAAGAGAGTATGTGTGTGCTTGTGGTTTCCATTGTATTACGTTCTCTTTATGACTTTATCCCTATAGTGATTATTATGATTCTTCGTTTTAGCATTGCATGATATTTAGAAATTTTCTTCTAAATACGACACATTTATTATTATTATTATTATTATTGTTATTATTTTATTTTATTTTATTTATTATGATTATTATTATATTTTATTATTATTGTTATTAGTATCATTGTTTTATTTTATTTATGATTTTATTATTATTATTATTGCTTTATTTTATTATTATTATTATTTTATTATTCTTATTGTTTTATCTTATTAGTATTTTTATTTTATTATTATTGTTTCATTTTATTTTATTATTATTATTATTTTTATAGTTTCATTTTATTATTATTATTATTATTATCATCATCATTATTATTGTTGTTGTTATTATTCTTATTATTATCATTATTACTATTTTATTGCCCGTGCGATATGTTGGGGCAATGGTTATGTGTTCTTCCTAGTTTGTATATTGTTTGGTTGTCCATGATTGTGTTGGGTATAACACTTTGTTTTAATGGTTTTATATGAATTTACAAAGGGATAGATGTGTGCTTATACTTGAATGATGCATATGAGCTGTGATATTGTAAATTTGAGTATATGAAGTATATGAATGGGTATTTTGGTTTTTGGATGTTTGAGAATTGAATTGTTGGATGCTAGGAACTGAATTAGGGTACCTAAAACCAGTAGTGTCACATTACTGGTGTAGCGCCTGGTGGTGTAGAGTGAACCATCAAGCGATAGCAAGAAATAGGGAAGCCTTGTGTGTCGTGGCGCCCGACAGTGTTATTGAACCGCCAAGCGGTTTGCACTACCATTTCGCCTGGTGCGTTTATGATGCATTTTGCATGGCTTGTTGTGTTAGGTCTGGTCTAGGATATGGTTGACCGTATCACGAGCGGGTAGGTTCATGATTGGTGTTGGAATGCGTGTTTAATATGAGTGGGGAGGTTCATATTAATGATACTCTCATGCGAGAATACAAGTTGGGAAGTTCATATGTTTCGTGCTCACACTTGAGAGTTGTTGTGAGCGGGGAGGTTCTTAGTTGGATGGATCACACGTGTTGGACTACGGGCGGGGAGGTCCGTAGAATTGGACTACGAGCAGGGAGGTTCGTATAGTTGAACCACGAGCGAGTAGGTTTGTGGAAGCATTGTCACACGGGAGGAGATGATGTTCCGGGTGATGTTGGGGACACATAGAGACAAAGAAAGTGTTATCCTGGGAGTTTTATTATGAACTATTTATAGTTATTTGATTTGCCTTCAGTTGGTTTGTAGAACTTGTAATAAAATTCGTGGATATGTTCATTTGAATTGACACGTGTCGAACGAATTTTAAAGATTCCCATATTTTGGGAAGAGTATTTTATGACTATTGAGTTCTATTTATATATTATTTATTTTATTAAAGTAATTTCCAGCTAGGACATTACAATTATCACAAATACTCTATCATGGAGTTTGTTTTTAGTTAGTGACCAAATATTTTCATGTAAGAATTTTCGGGTGTGGTGTATATGTTCCAATTTCTCCACCAAAAGGGACTATGATGGGTCCTCTGAGACGATTGACAATATATGTTAGATATGATTCTCCCTCAATAACAAAATACCTTGAACTACCAACAAGAGACTTATTTACAATTCAACCTTTTGACTATCACTTTGATGAATAAGTTCTTCCAACAAGAAAGAAAAAAATTGGAAAAAGATATTGGTTGGAATGAATTATCATTATCTCATCTTGATTCTCATACAAAAGAATGTGAACTAGAAGTTCAAAGGATAATTCATTTACAAAATTAGTCAATCAATTACCTTATGTTTTTCTGACAAAAATGGGTAACTAATACCAATTGCTAATGCTTCGAAAATAATTGATATTAATTCATAACATGCCTGAAGCGTGGTAAGCTTGTTAGTTCCAAAGACACACTTGAAGTGTAGTAGGCCTATTAGTTCCAAAGATAAAAAATCTTGAATGAGAAAGGGAGCTAAAATGCAAGATGACCTAATCGAAAAGGTGGAAATCCCAAAAAATTCATTTGACATAATTAATTATTCGGTTCCAAAAGAACCTCAAGTACCTGAAATTGTTGAAAATGATGAGACCTCAATAAATTATGTCATAAATCATATAATATGGAACCAAAACAAAGTCAACATTGATGAAACTTTTACATATAATATAACGATGAATGTTATTAATGACAATGAGGATCAATAACCAATGATCATTGAAGATTGTCGACAAAGAAATAATTGGCCAAAATGAAAATATGAAAAAAACCTAATTAGATTTGCATGCTAAATGAAAGGTTTTTGGACCTATAGTTCGCACACCTAAGAGTGTGAAACTCGTTGGTAATATGGATTTTTGCGCAAAATCAAATTAAGAATGATGAAATTGTTAGATACAAAGCACAATTGTTTGCTCAATGTATCTTGCTAATTATACTCGACTTGATACAATATTTGCTATAAATTTGTGAGCAAGAGATAGTTCTTCACCTACAAGAAGACATTGGATTGGAGTAAAACATATATTTTGTTACCTTAAGGGTACTATGAATATGAGCTTATTTTATCCAAATGATTCAAATAAGATCTAATGGGTTATGTAGATGCATGTTATTTATCATATCCTCACAATGCCACAATGGTTGATCACACACAGGATATTTTTTCACATGTGGTAGCACAATGATTTCATGGCGGTCTATGAAACAAACTATAGCAGCAACATTGTCTAGTCATACAAAAGTTTTATTATTACATGAGGTAAGTTATGAATTTGTTTGGTTAAGGTATATGATTCAACATGTTCAAGAAACTTGTGGTTATCCTCGACAATGATGGAATCAACAACCATATATGAAGATAATAGTATATTATTCAATTGAAAGGATGATATAGATATCCAAAAGATTCATTCATGTGAAAAATCTGGCAGGTCTATTTATAAAGTCTTTGCCAAGAAGAACTTTTGAATAAATGATTCTCAACTTTGGACTTATTCATCTTAATGATGTAAGTTTACACGAGGGAAAAAAATAGAATATGTGATGAACAATATTGTATTAAAAAATACAAAATGTTGTACTCTTTTTCCTTCACTAGGTTTTTATCCCAAAGGGTTTTTCCTATTAATGTTTTAACGAGTCACATTCTCTTATCAATGAACACCCAATGGGAGAGGTGTTATGAATTAATGGTCGTTCACTGATTTGATGCAGTTACTCGTGATTGATATGATTGATACTCATATGATTCATTACTCTTTATGTAAATATTTGTATTAACTATTTCATTTATATTTTTATGGGTTACACGTTGTATATATAAATAGGAATCTTCTTATCAGTAATAAGATAGATAGAAAAATTGCTCACTATTCTCTCATTCCCTATTATTCCTTCTATTATTCTCTCTATTATTAGCTTTATTTCATAACATTTTGTATATTTATCTCTCTTTTTCTATTAAACACTTTACTTTATCTTAAACTCATCTTCATTACAACATTTGTGTTAATTGATTTGATGTTCACTACATACAAGACATATCCAACATAACAGGTAACATGGAGATCCAAATAGAGTGATAACATTGCTTCTCAACATGACTATAAGAAAACAATGAATTAGTCATCTTAAAACAAAGCATAAATAGACTGTATTAATTGTCAGCTAATTAGACTATAACGAGATTCAAAAGCAAATGTAAACTATATAAAAAAGGCTAAGCCTACTAAAAACCAATGCAAATCAATAAATAATAAAAATGAATAAAATTTAATTTTATTAATAAAATTGTAAAATACTTTTATAATTTTAAATAACTAATAATATTATTAGCGTCTCTATACCCAACACAAAACTAAATTCAAAAAGCTAGTTTATTAATTAAACTTATGTCTAAGGTTGGTCGATTTACATAAACAGCTCAATTTACTTTTTAATTTACACAAAAGGGAGAGTCTACTTTTTAAATTATTACACAATTGGATGAAGTGGTAAGAAGGATGCCGACCTTAGTAGTGATGACATAACCAACCCAGTTTTTCATCTCAACGATTAAAGTTTTGATAAGAATTGAAAGATTTGATTTTATCGAGTTATGAACCATTGTAGCAATGTGGGTTAAATAAAAATTTTAGTGATTAATTAAGACCGATAAATATTTATAATGGGATAATGTATTTCATTTCAATTATTTGATTTTCATTATTTTTAATTTCCTCAAGTTCCTACTAATATAAACTTTTTTCTTTGTGGCTGATTTCTTTGTTCCCAACTAGTATTGAAGGTCACTAAAGCTGAAGAAGAAGAAAAGAGATAAAGTAAGGTGTCGTCTACTCGAAAAGCCCTAAGGCGTTTGAATGACATGCGATTCTAGTTTTGAGAAGAGCATAAGATTGGTAAGTAATTGAAATTCTCAAATTGTTGATGTGAGACCCTAAATTTTTGTAAACAATTTTGGGAATGAAGGTCACCAGCATTTAAGTAAATGGTGACAGAGAAAGTGTTAGTGAGTGTAAGGCCCGTTTCATTCTGTCCCTTTTATTTTAAGGGTTGCCCCAATCTTATGGGCCTAGGTTGGCCCAAAGAGGAAGGGTCAGACCTAACCTACCAACCCTAACCTTGTGCTCATTTTGGTAATAGAACTTTCACAATCCTTAGAGCGGCTGTTGTTTTTCCTCTGCTAGGGTTTACTCCTAACCTTGAACTAGTGAGCTCAGTTACGTTTCCTAGCCTCATGTAAGTGCTCTACACCCCAGGTCTTGTTTTCCTTCCGCTTTTATGTTTGTACTTCCAGTAGGGGTTCGTCGTAGGCTTACATATACTCTTCCGCATCTGTCCCGCAGCTCAGTAATCTGCCTTTGGAGTTTCGCGTTCCACTGTTGAAGACGCACCCTGCTCTTAGCCCTTTTCCAGGTACGGGAAGTTAGGGTTTCGAGTTATATTATTTGTGGATTGTTCTTAAGCTTGTTTGTTGTTTGTATGTATAAATCACTGTTTTGATGCGTGGAGTTCTTTGCATGATTTGTTGGTTTGGAAAAACACATTTGTTGCAGGCGAATCAAGGCGAGAACTGTTAATCTCGCCCAGGCGAGCCGGGCTCGCCTAAGCGAGTCTGACGAAGGCTCGCCCAGACCTTCTGCCCGAGTTGTTGCCCAGGCAGGTGGATCTTATTTTTGAGCGAGGGTCTATCTCGCTCAGGCGAGGTGAGCTCGCCTAAGCGAGTTGGCGTATTTGTTTATGTCCGTGTTATCGAACTCTCGCCTAAGCGAAGGGGAATTCGCCTTAGCTGTTGGCAAAAGCAATACAAGTCTAAATGCTGAAGCAAGATTTTGATGATGATAAAAGAAGCCTAAAAGCCATCTGGAAGTCAATATGAAGACCATGTGTTGTTGTGTTTAAAGTTATCTTGTAAAATGTAATTAGATTAGTTAGAATCAGTATTGTACAAGAAAATTATGGTATTTCTCAAAAAATCAAAGTGATAATCGATTTTATCACTTAGAATAATCGATTATCCTAAGCAGAACCAACTCTTTCAAGGAAGCACTGGAATAATCGATTATCACCTCTGATAATCGATTATCTGCTCAAAAATTTGGTTTTCATAAACACACTGGAATAATCGATTATCACTAGTGATAATCGATTATCCTGGTCAGTTGGGCGCGACTGTTCAGCTTTTTGACCTAATTTCTGGAACCCCTATTTAAGAAACCTCAGAGTTACTTCTCACTTTCCTTTTTGAGAAGCTAGAGTGTTAGTGCTGTGATTGCAAGAGAGGTCTCTGAGTGTTCTCAATAGAAGCTTTGAAAAATCTAGTGTGGGTAGAGCGATAAATTTTCCTGAGAGGTGTTCTAGGATATTGAGTGTTGCTGTTGTTGCTAGGAAAGCTAAGGTCAAAGTTCTTTGTGTGATTCAGAGAAAGGTGTTCATCTCTTGTGTGTTCAAGAGAGGTGTTTTCTTTCCTTACTCTTTTAATATCTGATTGTAAATCTGTTACTTGTTAGTGATTTAGTTAATCTTGTTTTTGAGAGATTAACAACTAGACATAGGGTCTTTTGATCCGAACCAGTATAAATACTTGTGTTCAATCTTCTTCTCTATCTCTTTATTTTATTTGTTATTGTGATTAAAAGAAATTAATATTTGATTTAATCGATAAATTTTGGAAAAATTTTAAAGTATTAATTTTATTACTTAAAACCAATTCATCCCGCTCTTGGTTTTTGTCCAAACACTTAAAACATTCCGCTGCGCGATACCAACAATTGGTATCAGAGCTTGTTTTGATAGTTATTCAAATTTTTCGAAAATGGTTGGACAAAATCAAACCTTTGCTGAGGGTGCGTTTATCAACAGACTTCCTCTATTTACTGGTGAAAATTATCCCTTCTAGAAAGTTGGGATGCAAATTTTTCTGGAATCTGTTGATAGAGGTATTTGGGATGCTGTTGTAAATGGTCCATTTATTCCTGTTAATGTTGTAAATGATGTGTAGGAACCAAAGCCATTCTCGCAATGGACAGCAGACGAAAATAGACGTGCACAGTATGATGTAAAAGCTAGAAATATAATTTCATCTGCCTTAACCCTAGATGAGTTTTACAGGATCTCAGTCTGCACCAGTGCAAAAGAAATGTGGGAAATATTGCGTGTGACCCATGAAGGAATAGACGATGTGAAAAGAGCACGCAAGAACTCCTTAATCCAAGAATACGAAATGTTTCGGATGCAACAAGGAGAAACTATATACGATGTGCAGAAATGATTCACACATATCGTCAATCATCTCACAAGTCTAGGTAAAACTTTTGACACTGATGAATTAAATATAAAAATTCTTAAATCCTTGAACAGGACTTGCTAGCCGAAGGTGACAGCCATCACAGAGTCGCAAAATCTTGCGACAATGACGATGGCGACTCTATTTGGAAAGTTGAGAGAAGATGAGCTTGAATTGGGCAGACTAAATGATGAAGAAGATATTGGAAGAAAGAAGAACATAGTCTTTAAAACTGAAGTGATTAAAGGCAAAAAGCAAAAGGAAGAAGAAGATTCGGATGACGATGAAAATCTTAGTCTTATGATTAAGAAGTTTACAAAATTTATGAAGGCCAAAGGTAAAAATCAATTCAAAAGCAACAAGAAGGATAATCAAGGATCATCCTCAAATTTCAAATGCTACGGATGTGGAGAATCTGGACACGTTAAAGCTAATTGCCCAAATTCAAAGAAAAGTGAACAAAAGAAGGGCAGAAAATTCTTTAAAAAGAAGGCATACATAGCATGGGAAGACAATGCCTCAAGCATATCAAATTCTAGCGATTCTGAAAATGAAGAAGCAAATCTATGTTTGATGGCTAATCATGATGATTCTGACAGTGAGGTAAATTCTACTTGCCATGAAAATGACTTTGATGATTTGTATGATGCTTTTCAACAATTACTCATTAAATCTAGTAAATTGGATACCGCTCATAAAAAGTTAAAATCTGATTTTAAAGATTTGCAAAGTAAATTTGAAAAATCTCTTGAAGAAGAAGAACTTTTGAGAAGTAAAATTTCAATTTTAGAAAATAAAGAAAAATAAAATGTTGAATGTGCTTCATGTAAAAGTTATATGTTTGATATATGTATTTTGGAAAAACATCTTGAAGATGCCTTAGAAAATAAAAATTGTGAAAAGTTTAATATCAAGAAAAACCCAAACAAGATCAATTCTATTAGAATTCGTAGAATTTGGGTAGAAAAAGGAACATATCATTCTATGAATACATATGCATGTACTGCTACATGTTTTTATTGCATGAAAAAGGGTCATACTTCAAACAAATGCAATATTAAATATTTTGGTGTTCCAAATGGGAAGTATCATTGGGTGCCTATTCATACTTAGATATTCTAACCCTAAGGACCCAAACAAGTTGTTGGGGACCTAAATGAATTGTTTCCTTATTTTGCAGATGACTTCTAAATCCAGAAGATCAATGTGGTATCTTGACAGTGGTTGTTCAAGACACATGACTGGAGACAAAAAGAAGTTTAAGAACTTTAAAAGAAAGGAACAAGGATTTGTCACTTATGGGATAACAACAAAGGAAAAATACTTGGAACAGGTGATGTAGGTGGAGGAAATACTTTGGAGATCAAGGATGTACTGTATGTGGAAGGACTAAAGCACAATCTTCTCAGTATAAGCCAGTTATGTGATAAAGGACTCAAAGTAATATTTGAGAGTGACTACTGCACTATTCATCAAAAGGACTCCAAAAAAGTAACCTTAAAAGGTATGAGACATAATAACATTTACTTGATTGATCTTGATACTGCATCATCTAGTGATATAACTTGTTTGGTTGTTAAAGAAGAAAATCCTTGGTTATAGCATAAACGAGCTGCTCATATTAACATGCAACAATTAAACAAACTGATTTCTAAAGAATTAGTAATTGGATTGCCAAAAATAAAGTTTGAAAAAGATAAACTATGTGATGCATGTCAAAAAGGAAAACAAATAAAATCTTCATTTCATTCAAAGAATGTAATTTCTACATCAAAACCTTTAGAACTTTTGCATATGGATTTGTTTGGTCCTTCAAGGGCAAAAAGTTTTGGAGGAAATTATTATGCTCTTGTTATTGTTGATGATTACTCAAGATATACATGGACCTTCTTTCTCACACTAAAAAGTGAGGCATTTAAAGCTTTTAAGAAATTTGCAAAAGTAGTTCAAAATGAAAAAGATTTGAAAATTAAAGTTTTGAGAAGTGATCATGGTGGAGAATTTCAAAATGAATTGTTTGAAAACTTTTGTGAAGAAAACAGAATCTTGCATAATTTTTCTGCACCTAGAACTCCTCAACAAAATGGAGTTGTAGAAAGGAAAAATAGATCTTTAGAAAAATTAGCTCACACAATGTTGAACGAATATGATGTGCCTAAATATTTTTGGGCTGATGTTGTGAGCACAGCTTGTTATGTATTAAATAGAATGCTCATTAGACCAATTTTAAAAATTACCCCCTATGAATTGTTTAAAGGAAGAAAACCTAACGTAGCACATTTAAAAATATTTGGATGCAAATGCTTTGTTCTAAATAACGGAAAAGAAAATTTGGGTAAATTTGATTCTAAAGCCGATGAAGCTATTTTCTTAGGATATTCATTAACTAGTAAAGCCTATAGAATTTTCAATAGAAGAACCTTGAATGTGGAAGAATCTGTGCATGTTGTTTTTGATGAAATTGTGGACCTTGAGGAGAACCCTCTTGAGTCAAGTAAAACAAATGCAGGTGATGAAGAATATTTCAAAGAAGCCCTTGATGAGATGTATCTAAATGAAAATCCACTGACTGAACCTGAAGATCTTGCCAAAAGCTGGAAATCACCTAGAGGATTGTCTCTAGAAAATGTCATTGGAGATATATCAAAGGGAGTAATTACTAGAAATATGTCAAATTTCTGTATGACTATTGCTTTTGTTTCACAGATAGAACCCAAAAATGTAGAAGAAGCTCTTCAAGATGATCAATGGGGTATAGCAATGCAAGAAGAGCTGAATCAATTTGAAAGGAATAGAGTTTGGGAACTCATTCCTAAGGATGATTCACACCAAGTCATAGGAACAAAATGGGTGTTCATAAACAAGCTGGATGAAGATGGAAACATCACTAAAAACAAAGCCAAACTTGTAGCAAAGGGGTACAGACAAGAAGAAGGTATAGACTATGATGAGACTTATGCTCCAGTTGCCAAGTTAGAAGTTATACGTTTACTTCTTGCCTATGCTTCTCTCATGAAATTTAAACTATATCAGATGGATGTCAAAAGTGCTTTCCTAAATGGATTTATAAAAGAAAATGTGTATGTTGAACAACCACCTGGATTTGAAGACTATAAGTTTCCTAATCACATTTATAAATTAAAGAAAGCATTGTATGGATTAAAACAAGCACCTAGATCTTGGTATGAAAGATTAAGTACATTTTTGTTAGAAAATAATTTTGAAAGAGGTAAAATTGATTTAACTCTGTTTATTAAAAGAGTAAATGAGCATATTTTGCTAGTTCAGATTTATGTAGATGACATAATATTTGGGTCTACTGATAGTTCACTATGTAAAGGCTTTGCAAGCATAATGCAAGGAGAATTTGAAATGTCAATGATGGGAGAATTGACATTCTTTTTGGGTCTTCAAATTAAGCAAATGGAAAATGGAACTTTCATTTCTCAATCTAAGTACTGTAAAGAAGTACTTAAGAAATTTGGAATGGATACTGCTAAGGAAGCAAGTACTCCTATGGGAACCTCCTGCTACTTAGACAAAGATGAATCAGGAATAGAGGTAAATCAAACTATGTTTAGAGGCATGATAGGTTCTTTGTTGTATCTTACTGCAAGTAGGCCTGACATTATGCAATCTTTATGTGTGTGTGCTCGTTTTCAAGCCCATCCAAAAGAATCACATCTTACTGCAGTAAAAAGAATTTTAAAATACTTAAAAGGAACTGCATATTTTGGACTTTGGTATCCTTCAGGGGCATCTCCTAATTTGATAGGTTATTCAGATGCTGATTATGGTGGTTGTAAAATAGATAGAAAAAGTACCAGTGGTACTTGTCACCTCTTAGGTAGTTCATTAGTCTCTTGGCACTCGAAGAAACAAGTTTGTGTGGCTTTGTCAACTACAGAGGCTGAATACATAGTAGCTGGAAACTGTTGTGCTCAAATTCTTTGGATGAAACAACAACTAGAAGACTATAATATCTTTCTAAATCACATACCTCTGAAATGTGATAATACCAGTGCTATTAATTTAACCAAAAATCCCATAATGCACTCTAGGACAAAGCACATTGAAATAAGGCATCATTTCCTAAGAGATCACATTAATAAAGGGAATTGCGAGATAGAATACGAAGATACAAAGCACCAATTAGCTGATATCTTTACCAAACCTTTAGCTAAAGACAAATTTTATGAACTAAGAAGAGACTTAGACATATTAGAGATCTCTTAAGTTGCCAAAAACTCAATTTCCTTAAAAAAATCCGAAAAATAGCGTAAATAATCGATTATAAGTGTAAATAATCGATTATCAGACACTCTTAAAAAATCCCAAAACATTCTGGAATAATTGATTATTTGGGGCAATAATCGATTATCCTTAAATTCTCAGCCTTAAAATTTAAAAACATTCTCTAAATAATCGATTATTTGGGGCAATAATCGATTATCCTTAATTCTAAGCCAAAAAATCAAAAACTCACTGGAATAATCGATTATCACTTAGGATAATCGATTATCAGCTCGTCAGACTTCATATTTTGCCTAGTTCATGAACCAATAATCGATTATCACCTTAGGATAATCGATTATTACACGTTGTTGGACCAAATAAATTCAAAAACTAGCCGTTGCAACGACTAGATTTGCATCAAATCGCGTGTACATGGCCGTTGGAGACTCTTCTCTATAAATATTAGCCATTTTTGTCACCAGAAAATTCTTTTCTCTTCATGAACACTCAAGAACCTTTCATTTTCTCATTTTCTCAAAAACTCTCAAGAACCTTCCTCTCCTTTACCTCAACCATGGCTGAACCCTCTCGCAGAAAGATTCCTACCCGCAGAAGGATTGCATCTCGTGCCTCTCAACCCTCAACGACACCTAGGACTGCTTCCATTGAAGGATGAATTTCCGATGAAGAAAGAAGATCTGAATTCATCACATTGTGGAAAGACAAACCCCTCATCACTCCGAAATTCATCCAGTCTCAATGGTTTGTTAATCGTCATTTCACAATTCCAAATTTTCTTGCTGAACAAGGGGTCAAAATCTTCACAGAGATGCATGGCACCTACTACCCCGATTTGGTACGATCGTTCTATTTCAATTACAAATTCAGAGATGGAGTGGGTTTTACAAAGGTGAAAGGTGTTGAAATTATTTTGGATGATGATATTTGGGAAAATGTTGCACAATTTCCTATTCATGATGGCACATCTCCAATTCTCACTGTTGGCATTGAAGGTTCAACCGCATATTCGCTTATAGATCCTTTATACGACGCCAGGATCAAGAAATAGGCCGTCAACTGCTAGCCGGACCTCTCAAAATTGATGAGCGTCTACTTCACTATCTCATTGTTTGGATTTTATGTCCACGGGGTACAAACCACGCACAGTGCAGTGAAGCAGATCTTATGATCATCTATGCCATGCTCAACCACATTCCTATCTATTGGCCAAGCATCATTCTTGACACCATGCTCAAAGCCAAGAGATTGCCTCAATATCGTCTCCTGTATTCCTTGCTCATCCTCTTCTTTAGAGGATCGCATTTTAAACCTCAACCAGAGACTTGAAGAATTCTTTCTTCTCTCCACTCACAGACATGAAGAAGTCACTGGATTAATTAGAGGACTAGATTCTAGGATTTCTAATTTAGAACATAAGTTTGATAAATATGATGAAGATGATGACATGAGTCAAGACTTTTAAAAGTCTACATCCTAGTTATCTTTTATTGTAATATGTTTTCCAGTTTTATTAATACACGTATTGTATTTCTTGTCATAAACATTTATTTTATTGATTTCATGATTGATTGTATGCTTATAATATGGGATTGCTTTTTGGTATGCTGTTGAAATGTGGTGATGATGAATATCCAATATTTGAAGCAGAATGCCACAATACTCCTATTCAACCAAACTTGTATGTGTTTTCATTTATACAATCTAAATGAGTTGTTCTTCCATGTTTTGTCTGAATTTGTGATGAGGAATGTATTTATTTGATAAAAATATTAATCAATTATACATAATCAAAGTATAAAGAAAAGAAAACTAAATTGTAGAATATCGGAGGAGATGACTTTTCATTAAAAAATAGTGAAATTCTTCATATTGCTAGTCTATTTTTTGATGAACCAGAATTAGAAAAAGAATTTTTCAATGCAGATGAACAAATATAAGAGCTAAACATCATAATTTACATACGTATTTTTGTTTTTCTTTTGCTAGACTTTATTTCTTTTATAATTGTTTATCTTGATTTCTATTAGATCATGAAATATAACTGGTAGATTATTTTTTATATAAATATTAATCTTTAATTTTTTAGACTATGAACTGTAATTGTTATATATATATATATATATATTCTTTTTTTTTGTCGTGTCCGTCTCCTACACTTTTTCAATTTAAACATTTCCTCTACACAACGACAAATTTCTCACCGGATTTCACTCGCCAACGTCAACCGAACTTCGTCTTCTTCGACTGAACTCCGATTTCAGGTTAAGTGACAAAGTTAAGGTTCAGTGAAATGAACCACAATATTTCGTATATCTAATATTTTTAAATTTTGAAAAATAAAAAAATTGAGATAATAAGGAATTTCATTTTCGCTTATTTATGCAGTAAAACCAGTAATTTCTTTTCTTATACATATTATTAAAATATTAAAATAATAAGTATAAAATAAAGTGAATAAATAAACGACAAAATTTAACATGAACTATCGCTTTCTCTCGATTTCAGTCACAAAAAAAATGGCGATCTGATTCGCCATGAAGCATCTCGCAACCTAATTTTCAACCAACCGTGGAATCCATGTTTTTTATTTTTCAAAGTATAAGCAGCTTTATTTTCTTCTCTTTTATTATTATTATTTTTCTATATTTAATGTTTCGTATTCAATGTTTGTCTTCCTATGGATTCTGCAATCTTCACTTTACCTCTGTTTCGAGATCCATGAGAGAGATTTTAGAACAGGAAAGGTCGGTTGAGAACCCTAAACCGTGGAATATGGGTTAGCTTTTGCAAATTTGTTAAATGTCGATTGGTAAGTGCAGAAGGTTTGTTTGAAAACTTGTTTTTGTTATGAAACTTAATATGAAATTTTCAGCCCTATACAAAGTTTCTTCTTTGAATTTTTTTATTATCAACTAATTGGAAATCATTGTTGGTTATAATTTGTAAGTTATTATTATGAAAATTAATGAACTTTTTATACTCATCTACATATATTTTACTCTTTCAAACTTAAAGTTCAACGTTTGTTTCGTCAAAATCACATTTCTGGGCTGTTTCATCATAAATTCTAACATGTCAGATGTCTGCGTTTGTTCATGCTATATTAGATTGCTCTCGCTGTGCTAGACTGCAGGTATTTTCTGCTTCTTCAGATGACGAACATTGAGTTTCTATTGCCCCCTGTCTCTTATTTATAGAAATTGTGGATCTTTATGATTTCAATGAGTGAATTCAAATATTGGATATTGGCTGGTTGATGTTTGATACATGGTTGTTTGTTGCGTGCTATCTTCCGGTGCCTTAACAATCAAAAGGAGTATCTGCTTAACATGGTTTTATGGTATTGGTTGTTAGATGATACTGACACTGCTGTCATTAAATATCGTTGTTCATGTCACTTAATGTGCTAGATGCCTACTAAATAACATGGTAGCGAATGTATACTGTGAAAAATCCAACCTTGAAAGTTATAATGACCCTAAGACAATATCAACATAAAAGAATTAGGATTTCCTTTACCTTGAAATCCAGATTGATTTCAGTTACAAAAGTTGTTTAAATGGCTGGCTATACAGAATATAATTTTCTGCTAACATGTCTCACCACATTATCAAGGAAATAAATGAAGTTCTGAAAACTTGAATATATATGCTTCTAGGCAACATGGCTAATTGAAAACAAATGTAGTTCTTTCTGTTGATGTAAGAAATTTTAATTGAATGATGAAACTTGATAAGAAAAAAATGCAAGTGAAATACGTTGAATATAGCTGGAGGCAGCATTCAATGGGTATTAGTAGCTTGGAGTTTTCCAGTTTTCCCGTATATCCTTTAGTGTAGTCTTTAGCTATATGAAAATATCAAACTCAAGTGTAGTCCATAACTCCATTGCCTATCGAGTGTAGAATGGATACTGAAGTTCTATTCTCTAACCCTCTGGGCTATAAACATGCAATAGTTACATACATGGCCTTTTTAATCACTGTGAGGATGATTAGGATAACTGTGAATGTTGAAATTCTGTACCTCCTATTCCTTTTGATTTGAGAATTTTCTTGGCAATTATTTTCCTTGACGTCTACATGCTCTGCTGACAAAAGTTCCCATGATATTGCAGCTATGGGGACAATAAGTGGTAAAGTTGTCACAAATTCAAAGTATTCTAAGAATTAATGAGGACAAGTACCTTACATGATTAAAGTTAGATCAGTCCCGAATATTTTGGGGGGGAATGATGATCTCTAGATGGTTAAGTATATAAAAGACAAATAACTAACAATTAGCAGAAGGCAGGTTCAATGCAAGACATTGAATAATTCTCAACTTTAGAAGTCATAATAAGAACATAAGATCATATACTTACCTTGTTTTGGTTACTCTTCATCTTCTTTTGAAGTTCATCATGAACTTTATCTACTTGAATTTAAGAGAGTGTACACCCTCATTTGCTTACTTTGGAGACAAACTTTACAGGGGGATTCTGCTGTAACAAATCTATAGCGATTCCGAAAATGGAAAACCTTTTCTTTATGTTTCAAAGACAGAAATATGGTTCCTGAGACTATTATATCTCTGACACCAGTTATACATAAATTGACAATTAGATTGTGTATATATACTATGACTTGTTAATATCAACATGGAAGAGGTGATAAGTTAGGAGCAATCATGGTATAAAAGCTTCCCCCTCTACCCTAAAGAAACTCCACCACTGAACCAGTGTTTCTAAACAGTAACTGGATCACAAGATTAATAATTCTCAACCATTGCTGTTTATAACTACTCAAGCTTACCTCATATGTTTGCATGCTCAACTTTTGAATGAATTACCCTTGCTAATTCTCCTGAAATCAAATCAATCATTTGTTTACACAGGAAGAAGATAGTACTAGTCATTTACACCTTTCACACATCACCTTAAATACTTATAATATAGCATTTTTAGTTAGATATGGGTAGATTTAACTAAGTTTGGTAGCTGGATAATCAGAGTGATGTATTGGAAAATGTTTGAGTAGCTCTATTTACCAAAAAAGTAATGGATAAAAGCTCTTGCTCGTGATTCAGAGTTACAGAAAATTTGTTGACAATGTAGAAGTACTACAATCGAAGTAACTACAGTAACAATTGAGGGTTTTCATGCATTTAAAAGAAAATTAAATGTGAAATATCTACATTTCTGTTCTTTAAATCTAAGCAATAAAATTACTTTCCTCTCTTCTAGTTACTTCTTCCATGGTTTCAAAACAGCGAGTACGATGATGAGGGCAATGACCAGGAGCAAAATAATGGAAATGATCATGCATTTTCTTGACTTCTTTTGCAAACTTTTTGCAGTTTGGAGAGCGTTGTTACCCAGTCTCACATGATCAGTTGCGTTTGTCACCTGTTTCATTACAGAATGGCATTTTAAAAAGACATGATTAGATGTATAATTCAAGTTTTTGTGTTTCTTTGTATAGTATGATTTTTAACCTTCTCAAGCTTACATGCCACAGTCCAAGTATATAAAACTTTGTTTGAATGAGATAAGAGGCAAGAACTAGTGTGAAAAACCAGCCTAAAGATTAAATATATTTGTGTTTCTTAACTTTCACTGAAAATTAAAATTAGTTCATCTTTAAAACTTTGGTCTAATTTAGTCTTCAAATTTTAGAAATGTAAGAATTTAGCTCTGTTAATCAAATTTTGTGAAGTTTATTTGATATTCTAAACATGTTTCATAATAGTATTTGAATTGTTTATTCTGTTTAATATATTTTTATTTTAATACTAGTTAAGAAATAAATTTAAAATATTCGATAAATTTAATAAAATTAGGTTAAAAGGATTAATTTATTATATTTTTAAAGATGGAATTAAATTAATTCAAAATTTTAAAAAGTGATTAATTTGAATTTTCATTGAAAGTTAATCTATCGAAAACATATTTAACCTAAAATAAAGTATAAAGTGATATAAAGTGGTGTTTCCATAGATAAAAATAATCCAAAAAAAAGTGAAGTTTGTTTTTGGTTATTCAAGATGGGTAGAATGAAAAAGGAAAAAAAAAAAATAACACTCATATTTTAGGTGCTTATTTGGTAGGATTGGAAGAAGGAAAAAAGAAGAGAAACATTTACATTATAGAGAGTATAATTCAAATATCATAAAAGAAAAAAAAAATGATCTCTAAGACCATTCAATCGCACCTAATGGGTGAAGTTTTGATTCCTATATGATCCATTCCTCAGCCTAACACTCCCAAATAGATTACTATAGTGTTTCTTTTATTTTCACTCCTATTTCTACTTTTATCATATTTATTTTTCGTTTTTCTCTGCGTTAATATCTTTAACTTTCGTAATATTTTTTAAAATTAAATATATTTTTTGTTTTCAAATTGTTATAAAAAAATTGTTTAAATTTTTAATTTAAATTATAAAATAATTGGTTCTTGAATTTTATAAAAGTTCATGTAAAATATTTTTCTTAACAAATTACAATGTTTCTGCTGTGTCATACAAACTTTTATAATGGATTGTAATATATCCTTGGCAAAAATATTTTAAAGAGATAAAACATTTTATAATTTTATTTAAAGACAACAGTTTAATTTAGGAGTAAAATATATTTAACCTTTTTTTCTTACATATATATTTACACTCACATTTTTGTTCATCTACTCTATTTCTATAATCCTCACCAAACTTAACCTGATCTTAAAAGTAAAAAGCATAATAAAGCAAGGATATGTAGGGAAAATATTCTATTTCATTTTCACCTTCTCAATTTTTTCTATACATCGTACTTAAATGGGTTATTCAAAGGCACAAGAAGGAAAAAGAATAAGTAAAATAATCATGTAATCACTCTCTCAAATTATTAACTCTTGTTGAAAATAACACAGATCAAGAGTTCAAGAGATAAGTAAGAATTCTTACAGATGCATTTTATTTTGAAATTCAAATAAAATTTATATTGACATGCATTGCAATAGGTCGAATCCAATATATAATTTATTATTATAATAATTATTTAACATAAAATATAAACACATAATTTAATTATAGTAAATCAAATCAATAAAAAACAACAAATTTGTATTAGGGAAATATTATATATATCTAAATATAATAATTATTAATAAATAAAAATATTAAAATTTCAATAATTACTACGTTTTAAACTCAAGGCATAATCAATGTGGTCAAGATCATGAAATAAATTAAAACTAGGTTAGGTAAGAAATTAAATAAAAATAATAATTAAAATAGTGGTAAATCAATTTAAATTAGTATCCAAATGAAAAGGAACAAAGACGATTTATCTTCAGGAAATTAAAATATATATATATATATATATATATATATATATATATATATATATATATATATATATATATATATATAGTTTGATATGAGAGAGACAAATCAGATCAAATAAAAAAAATGAAGGAATCAAGGAAAGATAAAGAAATCATGAGGAGGTAAAAACTTTAAACAATGATAAAAGAAGAAGAAAAAATTTCCTAAGAAAAACAAAAGTAGTTGCTCAGATGAATAATGAAATCTGTAACAGTATGAGAGAATAAAATATCATTGAAATTGAATACGAAAAAAACTTTTCAAATTTATAAATATAGAGGATAATGTATATTGATATCCACGTAAGTTCCTATAATAATAATAATAATATTTATAACATCAAATTCTTCTTATTATTATTATTATATGAAGAAAAAGAAGAATACATGACATCCTACAACAAATTGATACTAAAAAGTGGAAAGTGAAACTTGTCACCAAAAAAAAAAGTTCGTGAATTGAAGAAGCAAATATATCAGAAATTGAACAAGCACTAATGAGTGTCCTCTATGGATGTGCTTTCTTTCCAAGAAGAATATCAATGCAAGATTGCAACTAGACAGTGACAGAAAAATCATCTTTATAGAATAATACAAGGGAACAAAAACACCATGATAATGATAAACCTTTGAGGGCTACAAAGAATATGAATTTATATCTTGAGACACCACAATGAATGTATTCAGAAATCAGTCACACCACACAAAACAAACACACCTCGATCATACTAGATAAGAAGGCTTAGGAATTCTGCTCTAAGATGTTCTTCTGACACAAATGCATATGTTATGGACAAAAAAGGTACAGGGCCACACACTCAAGTGCACTAGCTACTCTTCCAAGGTTTGAGAACACCCACAACTATGATAGCTACTATTATCAACAGTATAACAATGGCAATGCACATCCATTTTCGTGAGTTCTTCTGCAGTTTCTTAGCATTTTGAAGTGCAGTTGTCCCTCTCTGGACATGATCGACTGCGTTGTTGACCTGAACAAGCCTCTCATTAACCAAAAATCAAACTATATATGCCCTGTGTTCCACATACACATGCATGCAAACACAAGATTAAGGGTGTGAGAGGCACAGAGTGAACTGTTAAAACAGATCTGTCCAATACTCTTAACCACAAAGGGATCTGTGTTGATAAATGAGTTTCTCACTTGTTTAATGTGAATCTTGAAGGAGTCTTTAAGGTTTAAAGCTTAGTTAATCAATCACACAGTTCTGGATTAATGGACTGTTTTAAGACAATCAAGAAGAATTAAAAGAGATAAGAGGAATCAAAACACACAATTTATACTGGTTCGATTCAAGGCGAATCTACATCCAGTCTTCTCCTAAGTAATACACTTAGGAGGATTCCACTAAACACAAAGGTTCCAAGAATTACAAGCACACCTATGTAATTCTAACCCCAAAACCCAAGAACTTGATTCAACAATCAAGAACTTCCCCTAGGAGCAATGCATCCACACAATTGCACCTAGGTCCACACTTCAACCACTGAAGCTACTGTAATCAAAGATACAGAAAACAAAACAAGAAACGAAAACACCTAAATTGTGCAGATTTGACTTGATGTTCCTTGAATCAAGCAAGATCCATCATGGTAGAGTCAATCATCAATCATTCTTGGATCTGTGCTTGGGTTATTGCAGAATCTTCTGAAGCTCTTGTGTCTCTCAGATTGCTCTTTTCCAGATGCAGACTGCGTGATCTATCTCAAAAATTCCAGACCCAAAACAGATTACAAAACAGCTTTTATACAAAGGTTTTTGCTGTCACTAATTCAATTAGCTATTTACCTAATCGATTATCGTGAGTATATTTTCACTTACTTAGTACAATACTCACAGCTAATCCATTAGTTAAAGAACTAATCATATACAGAGTTACACAGCAAGCCTGAAATACAAATGATAAAGAGAAGCTAATTTCCTAGTGCATAACCTAACTGGACCAAGCTATGTTTTATCCTAGATCAGTAGACATCATCAAAAACTGTTCTTCATTTATGGATGAAAGGCTCCCCCTTCCAACAATCTCCCCCTTTTTGATGATGTCCAAAACATGGACTGTGATAAGCCTACCTGCAGCACATTAAGCAAACAACAACAGCAGTACCAACATAGGCATAAACCAGACAACAGAAAACAGCATAGGCATTTAACAAATATCATTTTAATTCCATACTCCCCCTACCAATATAAACTATCAATATACCAAATCTCCCCCTTTTTGGACATTAGCAAAAAAAATCAAACAGATTTAGGATGCAATATAGAACAGCAGGAAAATTGTATCTAAACAGCGCAGCAATGTAAGAGATGCAGCAGGAGATAATGCATAACAACCAGGATAACAACCAGAATGCATAACAATTTCGCATAATGGATTAGCGGGCTCCTTTTGAGAAATTAAGTAGCAACTATGTGATGCAGAACTTAACACAGACTAGGCTTCAGATAGAACACGATAATGGATTAAGGCCAAGGTTAGGCAAGCAGCTACACAGTTTGAACACAATAGGCATACAATGTATGACAATACTAACAACACAGCAGGTGAAATCAGTAGCGCAGGTTAACATCAGAGTGTAGACAGTCATAAATCAAATCAGCAATTAAGTATTGCAATATCAGTTTAAATCAGTTGCAATATCACAATAGAAGAGGAACTTTTCACCTTGGCAATGCCTAAAATTTGACCTTTGTTATTAACACCTCTTGTAACATGACCAATAATTGGCTTTGTAAGATATCTTGCAGAACTTCTTCACATCTCCTTTCATGTGTCTTGAGCATCCATTATATAAAAGCTACATTGTTTTCCTTGCATCAAGACACACCTGAAACAAAGATTAAAGAGAAGATGCAGGTACCCAATTGAACTTGGGTCCTTTCATGTTAGTGGTTTGAGGTGTTCCTTTAGGTACCCATTTGTACTCTCCTTTAGGAACCCCACAATTTTTAAAGTAGCAGGAATTAGAAAAATGGCCAGGTTCAGAACAGTAAGTGCAGATAATAGAGGATGGCTTGCTGATGTTGAGAAAGTTTCTGCACGATAATCGATTAGAGTTGCCACTGTAACCAATTCCCTCTTTATTCAGCACACTCCTTTGAGATCCTAGTACAACATCTAGGTTGGATCTTCCTAGGGTAAATTTAGAGAGAGTTTTCATCAAATACTCTATCTTTTCTAGCTGTCCTGGGCAGTGCTCACATCTGGACCTAGGATGCTTTTCAGATTTTTCTAATTTCTCCAAGCAAGTTATTAGATTCTCATTTTCCTCTTCTAACTGTTTTATCCTACCCTCAAGCCATTTAATCTCTCCTTTACGCTTGCTATTTGACTTTTGCAGTTTTGTAGCTTCCTTATGCAGTTCATTAAATGCATCAAGCAGTTCATAGTAATTATTTTCCTCATGTTCAGATGTGAAACTACTCACACTGCTTTTGGATGATTCTGCTTTAGCCATCAGACACGGATTATTTTCCTCTTCTGTGCTGTCATCAGATTCACTGGATGTGCTGGAATCATTTTCTTCCCAAGCAATGTAGGCTTTCTTTTTCTTCAGGTGCTTCTCTGTCTCATTTTTCTCTTCTAGTTTCTGCTTCATCTTCAGCACAGGGCAATCTGCCTTGATGTGTCCTGTCTTGCCACACTCATAGCAGGTTTGAGTTCCAGATCTGGATTGCTTCTTGTTTCCTGCATGACTGTTATTAGTTTTATTCTTATACTTCAGAAATTTTGAGAACTTTTTCACCATTAGTCTCAAGGCTTCACTGTCAGAGTTGTGATCATCATTAGAGTCATCTACAATTTCTGCTTTCTTCAATTTTACTGCAGATTTCACTGCACTCTTCAAGGCTATAGTGTGCCTCTTTTCTCCATCCTCTTCTTCCTTGAGTCTTCCAAGCTCTAATTCATGTTCCCTCAATTTTCCAAAGAGAGTGGCTATGCTCATGCTAGTGAGATCTCTAGATTCAGAAATTGCTGTCACTTTGGGCTGCCATGTCCTATTTAAGCTCTTCAAAATTTTGATATTGAGTTCCTCTTTGTCAAAGGTCTTGCCAAGAGCTAGGAGGTGATTTACTATATGTGTAAATCTTTTTTGCACATCACAAATGCTTTCTCCAGCCTTCATTCTGAACATCTCATACTCTTGAATGAGAGTATTCTTCCTTGCCCTTTTGACTTCATTCGTGCCCTCATGGGTGACCTCCAAAACATCCCACATCTCTTTGGCGGATTCACACACAGATACCCTGTAAAATTCATCCAAAGTTAGTGCAGAGGATATAATATTTTTGGCTCTAACATTATAGTGTGCCCTTTTATTTTCATCAAGAGTCCATTGTGAGAATTCTTTAAGAACAGTTTTGCCTTCCACAACTTTAATGGGTTGAAAAGGTCCATTAACTACAGCATCCCAGACCCCTTTGTCCACTGATTCAAGAAAAATTTTCATTCTAATTTTCCAAAAAGGGTAGTTTTCACCAGCAAACAGAGGTGGCCTGATGATGGATGCCCCTTCAGCAAAGGTTTGAGATGTATTAGACATATCAGGATCTTTCTAATCGATTATCGTGCGATTAGCCAGCTCTGGTGCCAATTGTTAAAACAGATCTGTCCAATACTCTTAACCACAAAGGGATCTGTGTTGATAAATGAGTTTCTCACTTGTTTAATGTGAATCTTGAAGGAGTCTTTAAGGTTTAAAGCTTAGTTAATCAATCACACAGTTCTGGATTAATGGACTGTTTTAAGACAATCAAGAAGAATTAAAAGAGATAAGAGGAATCAAAACACACAATTTATACTGGTTCGATTCAAGGCGAATCTACATCCAGTCTTCTCCTAAGTAATACACTTAGGAGGATTCCACTAAACACAAAGGTTCCAAGAATTACAAGCACACCTATGTAATTCTAACCCCAAAACCCAAGAACTTGATTCAACAATCAAGAACTTCCCCTAGGAGCAATGCATCCACACAATTGCACCTAGGTCCACACTTCAACCACTGAAGCTACTGTAATCAAAGATACAGAAAACAAAACAAGAAACGAAAACACCTAAATTGTGCAGATTTGACTTGATGCTCCTTGAACCAAGCAAGATCCATCATGGTAGAGTCAATCATCAATCATTCTTGGATCTGTGCTTGGGTTATTGCAGAATCTTCTGAAGCTCTTGTGTCTCTCAGATTGCTCTTTTCCAGATGCAGACTGCGTGATCTATCTCAAAAATTCCAGACCCAAAACAGATTACAAAACAGCTTTTAAACAAGCGTATAGGGGAGTTGAAGGAAGACTATGAGGATTTGAAGGATAAGTATGATGGGGCTGTCGGGGAACTTGATGATCTGAAGAACAGCGTCATCCAAGAGCATATTAATGGTTTCGAGAAGGGGTTGCGGCAGGCGGCCTTCTTCCATCCGGATGTGGATGTATCGGATTCAAGATTTGACGTAGATAAGGACATAGTTGATGGGAAGTTGGTGAGGGAGGATGAGGGGGATGCTGAGGAGTTGGAGGGGCAAGCGGCAGAGGAGGAGAAGGATGCGGAAGCTGCCGTGGAGGGTGATGATAACAAGGCGACGTAAGACCTTTATTTTTTATAATTTGAAACTTGAATTCTATGTCTGTAATAACCCGTACACTATTTTACTTTGCTCTTAATATGATGAATGCTTTGTGTATGTTATGTTTTTTATTGGATGCGATAACTTGCGTGATTGCGGTGCGTTAGCGGATGATATAATTATGAGTGGGCGTTTTGATGTATGCGATGTTTGGCAAATTCGATTTTGAATTGAGGGTGTTCGACCCTGATCGTTTTATTCGTGATAAGTGTGGGAAATGAATTAATCAAGAGTAAAGGGTGTTGGACCCAGGCCGCTTAATTGGGGTAAGGGTGGGGAACTTAAACGTAACAATCAAGAGTAAAGGGTGTTCGACCCAGGCCGCTTACTTGGGGTAAGGGTGGGGAACTTAAACGTAACAATCAAGAGTAAAGGGTGTTCGACCCAGGTCGCTTACTTGGGGTAAGGGTGGGGAACTTAAACGTAACAATCAAGAGTAAAGGGATAGAGTCATAAAGTAGGGAACCCTCTTTTTTATTTATTGAATGGGGGTGCCTCGTTAAAACCTCCTTGGCCAAAACCCTCCTTAGGGAAAAAAGACCAAGTGAGGAAAAAGAGTACACCCGGGGTTATAAGTATTGGTTCAATTACAATACACATTTAGCTGTAGTAGAATTTGAGGTGCGATACATTCCATGTGTTGGGAATATCTTCTCCAGATAATTGTTCTAGGCGATAAGCCCCTCCTCCTGCATCCTCTTGTATATGGTACGGGTCGTCTCAATTGGCAGAGAACTTGCCCTCCTTCTTTCTAGCACTGCTGGCTATTCTCCATACCAGGTCCCCAACAACAAATGATCGTGGGTGTAGATTTGCGTTATATTTCCTTGCAGCTCGCTGTTTGGCATCTAGATTACGTTTTGGGCTTTTTCTCTGAGTTCGGGTAGGAGGTCGAGATGTAAGGCCATGTTCTGGTTGTTGTGGGTTGGGTCGTATAGTTCTCGGCACAGGAATGGTTCGCCAATTTCTACCGGTATCATGGCGTATGCGCCGTAGACTAGGTTGAATGAGGATTCGTTTATTGATGATTGGGGGTGCATTTGTAAGCCCATAGTACTTCTATCAATTCTTCAGGCCATCGGCCTTTTGCGGTATCCAACCTCTTGCGCAGCTCCACGAGGATAGCTTTATTTGCTGCCTCTGCTTGCCCATTGGTTTGTGGATGCTCTACAGAGCTCGTTATGTGCTTGATGCCTAGGCCGGTGTAGAACTTGGCTAGCTCTTTGTCGATAAATTGTCGGCCATTGTCGGTTATAATGGTATCTGGTACACCATATCTGCATACAATGTCCTTCCACACGAACTGCTGGACTTGCTGGGCCGTGATGGTGGTTAGCGGCTTGGCCTCGATCCATTTGGTAAAATAATCAACAACTACTATGAGGAATTTTACTTGCCCTTTGTCGGGTGAGAAGGGGCCGAGGTGTCCATTTCCCACTTAGCGAATGGCCATGGGGATAGTATGTGGTGTAGTTGTTCCTATTTCTGATGAATGAGGTTGTCGTGTTTCTGGCAAGGCTTGCACTTCTTGACATGATCCTGGCAGTCTGCTTCTATAGTGGGCCAGAAGTATCCGGCTCTGAGAACTCTTGTAGCCATGGTGCGTGCGCCTGAATGATAACCACAAATTCCTTCGTGTAGTTCTTTGATGATATATTGGGCTTGCTCTGCTGTGACACATTTGAGTAGGGGTTGGTCGTATCTGCGTTTGTAGAGGTCATCGCCTACCATGGTGTATCTGGCGGCTTTAGCCGGCCAAGCTTTGTCTGCGTCGAGGGGGGGTTGCCGGTTTTAAGGTATTGAATATAGGGGGTGGTCCAGTTTTGGGTTTGGGAGAGGGTGACGTTGTTTGTTGGGGTGTGGGTTAATGTTTGGCAAGTGTGTGTGATGGAAGGTGTGGAGAGTGTTTGCTGTAGTAGGGATCGATTATGGTTTCTGAGTTTGGTGCTGGCTAACTTGGAAAGGATGTCGGCCCTGACATTTTCGGTTCTCGGGATGTGTTCGACGCGGACTTGTTTGAAGGCGGATTGAATAATTGCACGGACCAGATGGTAATACTGTTGGAGGATGGGGTCTTTGATTTGGAATTCATCATTTAGATGACCTACAGTGAGTTTGGAGTCGGTTTTGCATGTTAACTTCTTCACGCCGACTTCACGGGCTAGGGAAAGGCCGGCGAGGATAGCTTCATACTCGGCTTGGTTATTTGATGTTTTGAAAGCAAAGTGAAGGGATTTCTCGATGAGGATGTCATTGGGGCCTTCTAAGACGATGTCAGCGCCGGCACCCCTTGGGTTTGAGGAGCCCTCTACATGAAGCGTCCATTGGTCCTCAACGGGTGTTTGTTGTAGGTCATTGACGAAGTCTAAGAGACACTGGGCTTTGATGGGGCCATGGGGTTCATAGCGGATGTTGAATTCTGACAGTTTCATGACATGCGTCCGGCTAGATCCGGCTTCTGTAATATTTTTTGGATTGGGTAGTCGGTCTTGACGGTTATGGTGTGGTTTTGGAAATATGGGCGTAGGCGGCGTGCTGCATGGGCCAAGGATAGGGCTAGTTTTTCTACCATCTCATACCTGGTTTCAGGATCTTGTAGTGTTCTGCTCACAAAATACACAGGATGTTGTGTGCCTTCGACTTCTTAAACAAGGGCTGCGCTGACGGTATAGTCGGTGGCCATGATATATACTAGCAGGGGTTGGTTGGTGTCTGGTTTGTGGAGGATGGGGGGTGAGGTTAGGGTTTTTTTAAGTTTTTGGAAGATTTGTTCACAATCATCAGTCCACGTGAACCGGGCGGATTTCTTTAGGAGCTGGATTATGGGTTGAGTTTGTTCCGCTAGTTTGGGTAGGAAGCGAGAAATGGCCGTGAGGCGGCCGATTAGGCGTTGGACCTCTTTGACAGTAATGAGGCTGCGCATTTCGATGATAGCCTTGCATTTTTCAGGGTTAGCCTCTATGCCGCGTTGCGTTAGCATGAAACCAAGGAATTTACCCCGGTCGACGTCGAATACGCATTTATCGGGGTTTAGGCGGAGGTTATATTGGCGCAGCGCGGAGAACACTACCGCCAGGTCTTCAGCGTGTTGATGATGGCTTGGGGACTTGACAACCATGCCATCGACGTATACTTCGACACAGTGTCCTGTGAGGTGGCTGAAGACCTTGTCCATTGATGTTGGTAAGTTGCTCTGGCGTTTTTGAGGCCAAAGGGCATGACCCTATAGAAGTAGTTGGCATCGTCCGTGATGAAGGCGGTCTTATGCATATCTGCTGTGGCTATGGGAATTTGGTTATAACCTGAATATGCATCCAAAAAGCTAAGCACCTTGTTTCCTGCCGCGCCGTCTACGAGTCGATCGATGTTGGGTAGGGGATAGGCGTAGCGAGGGGAAGCCTTATTCAGATCCGTGTAGTCTACGCACATCCGCTATTTTCCATTGGCTTTCTTCACCAAGACAATGTTAGAAAGCCAAGTGGTGTACTGAGCTTCTTCTATAAATCCTGCGCTCAATAACTTGTCGGCCTCCACCTTGGCCGCTTGTCGGCGTTCCTCCCCAAGCTTGCGCTTTTTCTAGGATACGTAGCAGGCTTCTTTATATATGGACAGCTTGTGTGATGCCACCTGGGGGTCTACTCCAGGGAGGTCGGCGGCTGACCAGGCGAAAAGATCTGTGTTGTTGATGAGGGTGGGTGTGATTGTGGCACGCTCGTCAGAATTTAAATCGGTGCCTAAGTTAGTGGAGTGGCCATTGGGGAGCTCCAGAGGAATGGTGTCCTCGACTGGTTCGAGGCGGACATCCTGGCCTATTCTGGGGTCGAGGTCTTCGCCGGATAGGGCTATGCTGTGATCAGGGGGTCTTTCGATGTGGTTGGTTTGTTGGATTGAGAGTTGTGGTCTTAAGCTCGCCATGTAGCACTCGCGTTCCAAGCGCTGGTCACAGTTTATGGTTAGGATGTCGCCGGATGGGGCAGGGAACTTCATGGCCAGGTTAGGGGTAGAGACGACTGTGCCAAGTGTATTGAGGGAAGGACGACCCAGAAGTATGTTGTAAGATGTTGGCGCATCGACAATAAGGAAGCGGATTGGGATGGTTTTGGTTGGGCTCCGTCCCGAAAGACGGTGTGGAGGTCTATGTAGCCCCGGGTGGATACTCGTTCGCCGGAAAAACCGTATATGGGCTCATCATATGGTATCATGGCGGTGTCAGGAAGTTGTAATTTTTGGTAGGTGGCCCAGTAGAGGATGTCAACTGAGCTGCCTTGATCGATAAGGACTTTCTTAACAGCATAATTTTCAATTTCGATGGTGATGACCATGGGGTCATCTTGTTGGTGGTCGAGGCCGTGGAAGTCGTCATCGGTGAATACGATGGGGGGCATGCGGCGTCTGTGGTGGGAATGGGTGATATGGTTGATGGATTGTATATAGCGGAGGTGTCTCTTTCTGGCGGACAAGGTGGAGCCTCCACTTGCGAAGCCACCAGAGATGGTATTAATAGTGCCTCGTAAGGGGGGTCGGCAGGGGTGATGTCGGTGCGGGCGAGCTCTGGTTGTTGACTGTTGGGTTGGATGGGGTGGCTATTGTGATAAGAGTCATTTGGTTGACGTCTGTGGTCGGGTCGTGGGGAGTGGCGGGATCAGGAGGAGGAGGAATGGTCATCCCTTCGGATGAAGCGACGAAAGTGGCCAGCACGGTCCAGTTCTTCTATTTTATCCTGGAGTGCTTTGCACTCCTCCGTAGTGTGACCATGGTTGCGGTGGTAGCGGCAATACTTGGTCATGTCGGCGTTGGGAGGTGTGGTCGTCTTGCGTGGTGGAGGGATTAAATCGACTTGGAGGGCTTCGTCTAGGATGCGGAAGCGGGCTACTGTGAGGGGGGCATATCTGGTGAAGCGAGGTTGGCGGGGTTCGCGTGGGCGGGTATTAGGGCGTGGATGAGGTTGTGGGGTGGGGTTGGAGGTGTTGTTGGAGGTGTTGGCAGCGTAGTCGTTGCAGAATTTGGTGTGAAGGGTTTGCATTTCCTCCATGCGGACGTAGTCGGCTGCACTTAGCTTGAGTTCGTACATGGAGGTGGGTGGGTGGAGGTAGACGTTGTTGGCGAAGGGGCCGGGTTGTAGGGTAAGAGTCATACATTGGAGTATCATCTCCTGGTTGAGGTGTGGTGTACGAAGGGCGGCTTTACTGAAGCGATCGATGAACGTTCTGAGTGGTTCATTGGGTTCCTGTCTGATACCCAGTAGGGATATGGTGGTGGTTTGATGTGGGTGGCTTCCAGCGAAATGGGTGGAAAACATGTGGGAAAGGGTGTCGAAACTATCAATTGAGTAGGGCGGGAGAGTGGTGAACCATTCTAGGGCAGGGCCTTTCTGGGTGGTGGGGAAAGCTGTGCAAAATACTGCGTCTTGGGATGTGTACAGGGCGACATGGGTGATGTAGACTTTCAGGTGTTCATCCGGGTCGGTTTCGCCGGTATAGCGATCCAGGTTGAATGGTTCCCACTGGGCTGGGAAAGGGGTGTTGGCGATAAAATCCGTGAATAGGTGGCGGCATCTGGGCTGGTGGGGGTGGGGCATGTGGGGTGGGGGTGGGTGGTTGATCATAGCAGGAAAGGTGGAGGTGATGTTGTGAGGAGGAATGTAGGTTGTGGGAAGATATTGTGGGTTGTAGGGTGGGATATGTGTGGTATGGAGGGCGGTGGGTATGTTGTAGGGGGCGTGGGTGGTGCGGATGGTGGGGGCGGGAGTTGGGGGTGCGGTGAGCCCCGGTTGACTGGATGGAAAGTGATGGGGATGTGTAGAAGTAACAGGTGTCTGTTGGGTGGTGGTGAAGGTGTGGGGGTGGGATTGTATTCACTTTCTTCCTCTGTGGGCTGGAAAGCCGGAGACTTTACAGCTTCAGAGGTTTCTTTGGCTTTTCCCTTCAGGTTGGGATCCGCCTCGATCTTTCGCCTGAGGCGAGAGTTCTCTTGTCTTAGCGCCTCCATTTCTTCAGCACTGCGCTTCTTCAGGTCTGCGAGTTCTTGTTGCATCTTTGCCCGACCGTCTAGGATGGCGGCCAAGTCAGGGGTGATGTTGGGAGGTCCAGAGGGACCAGCGTCCACTTGCTTGTTCGCTCTAGCTCTGCTGCGGGTAGAAACCATCTTCAGAGAAAAAACGGGTACTAAAGGTGTTCGTCTCGTTCCCCACGGTGGGCGCCAATTGTTCCTGCAGAGAACAAATAAGATAGGTTAGGCACAAGCGTCACCTTACCACGTAGTCCGCTATCTCCTTAGTTGGCCTCTTCCCGGTCGATACATGTCAGCTTGACCCAGGAGGGGTTACCTGCAGTAGAGTCTCCGAAGCTCAAGTAAGTCAAAGCTCTCAGAGAGTCAAATCAGTGATTAATGAATGCGTACCTTTAAATGATGGGGTCCACGCGTATTTATAAAGCATTAATGAAGTTTGACCATTTCACGGGTTGGGCCTTGACTTGGGCTCTAAGTGGGACTGATAACGCTGTCGTTGACGCGATCAAATTAATACTACTTATCTATAACAACTTCAGTATTATTAAGAAAGTAGTCAACAAAATAGAAAGGGTAAAGTAACCCAAAGTCGTCTCCCAACGAACACGGAATTGATTTTTAACAAATTAGTTCTTATAAATTCTATACAAAAGAGTTAGTCAAATAAAATAATAAAAATATGGGGATTAAGATAAACACAGATAGAAATAAAATTTAAAAGATAAAAAGAAATAAAAACAATAGTAAAGAAAATAGATTGATTCCATTGCCTTTTCAAAATAGATTCATCATCGGTTATCTAAAGATTATTGCTCAATTAATTATTGTTGTAGATTTGCAAATTAATCAATGTAAAGTCTCAATTAATTTGTTAGCGTTCTCACTTTTAACCAAAGTACAGTCTCAATTAAAAGTGAGAACTTTTAGATTATCCATAGTAAATTCAATCAAAGTACAGTCTCAATCAAATTTTACTATGCCTAATCATGTCTATTCTTTTATCTCCTCACCAAATAAAAAGCTTAATTAATCAAAGTAAAGTCTCGATTAATTTTCATTAGAGTAAATACCTTTAATCAAAGTAAAGTCTCAATTATTGGTAAAAACTCATTTAATCACATGAAAGTTTCTAAATAAAATCAAAGTAAAGTCTCAATTCAATTTAAAAACCCTTGAACTCATATGATCAACATGCATATAGATTTTAAATCATTACTTTTTACGTGATTCAAAGATAAAAGACATAGATGAATTAAAACCTCAACAATAATAAAAAGAACAAAGAAATTAATTCATTCTAACCTCAAAATCCATAATGAAATTACAATGGAATCAACCCAAGAAGTTTAGAACTCCATGAATGCAAAATAAAGAGAGATGAATAGAGAGAAGAAAAGAGAGAAAGAAATTAGGTCCCCCTAAGGGTTCCTAAATTCCGAAGTGCCGAGCTTGTCTTTTTCTGCTTCTCCTTTGGTCTCTTTATATAGGAATTGGACTGGGCTTTTCTATTGCTAAAACCTCTCAAATATCTTTTAAAATAAAGATAAAGATAAATATTCAAAGATATTTGGAGAGATATAAACTATTTGACAAATATAGTTGGTTAATAATTTATGATATAATTAAATAAATTAATTATTTAAAGATATCTGGTAAATTATCACCAAATAATATTTGTATTAATTTTCTAAATAACCCATTTCAATCATGTAGTCTAATTTTGCAAAGACATCCAAAAATATCAATATTTGCAAATAAATCCCTCTCCTTTGACCAGTCTTTGACCAGAGTTGACTGTTTGACCAACTTTTGAATGTTTGACCAGATTTGACCATTTGACTGTGCAATGACAGGATGACACGTGGCATAGTCTTCTCTCTCCCAAATGAAACTCTCTCTCTCTTCCCCTAGGGTTTCTGCCACAACACGAATTATGAGCTTCCATGGCTGCTGCTCTCACGTTTCTGCTGCTGCAGGTCCATCTCCTTGGTTGCGTCGTTTCGCGTTTTCCGGCGAGTTGCAGATCTGCGGTGGCCGGCGTCATGTGCGGGGAAGATGAAGAAAGGTTGCAGTGGTCAGCTATAGGCACGGCTGCTGCACGAAAACAGAGGTGTTAGTACTGCACCGCGAATGTGGACGAAGATGGAGGTGCTGCGTGAAGATCTGGTGCGTTGCAGATATAGTGTGGTTGCTCCCGGTGGCTTCGCTCCAGCAGCGTTTTCCGGCGTGGCTGCTTGCGCGTTGCAGCGATGGTTCGCTGTCGCGGTGGATCTGTTCTGGCTCACAGGTGCATTGACGATGGTGTCGCGGTGGCCATAGTTGCGCGCTCGTTGCTGCTGCGCGGTGGCTGACGGTGCTGGTAGCTGCAGGTGCTGCTGTGCGTTGTAGGTGCTCGCGGTGGTCGGAGGAACTCGCGGTAGCTGCCGGCGAGGGTGGAGGGAGGACGGCGGCTGAGTGCTGCTGTGGTGCTGTCATGGTTCGTGCTTTCTGGCGTGGTGGCTCACGGTGGTGGTGGAGCAGTAGCTGCCATGGTGGTCGTGAGTGTTGGCTGCTAGGGTTTAAGGGAAGAAGATGATGATGACGTGGCACTACTTAATTGGTTCACATGCATGTGCAAGGATTAATGCCACGTGGAATGTTTTAATTGGACAGATTTAAAAGTTGGGGATTGCCACATGGCCTGATCTGAGTGAGTTGGGTTTAAGTGGTAAGAGGGAGTGAAAATAGACAAATGTAGGGGTGTAGAAGTAAGTTTTCTGTAGCCCATTTGGAAGGAGGGGAGTGCATATGTAATTTAGGGGTGCAAAAGTGATTTTTCCAAAACTTGTTAATTTCAGCCTTCTTTAGAGGTGTTTGTAATTTCAATCAATTTATTTTTCCACCTTTAAATAAGCTTAATCTTAACTTCAGCTGCATCAACAAACGTTAAAATATCCAAAAATAATTTATGCAGCTAAAAATCACTTTTTAAGACAATTTTATCACACAAGCTCAAATGGCCTAATTATTAGAATTATCAATTAAATCACTCTTTAAGCACACAAATTCAATTAAATACCCATAACTAAACATTAAATGAGGGCAAAAATACGCACTCATCAGGGGCTTGCGAGTGGGCCAGGGCCCAAACCCAGGCCCTTAGGATTTATTGAATGTGGAGGTTCCATCATACTGAGTGTATTTAAGTGGTCGGCTTAGGCTGTAATCTTACTAGATATGCTCGAGTAGTCGGTCCAGACCGCCTACTTGCCTTGATGGCTTATGTTGGTGACATGAGGTGCAGGTTGTCCTCTTAGACATTTAATTTAGGTTAAAACCGGTACAAGCTAGGTTAACTCGGCCTAGACTGGATACTTGGCGGTCTCGATACACACATTATTTACTTATTTGGTCGAGTTTGGCTATATATATATATATATATATATATATATATATGAGGTGAAAGGTCATGATATAAATTATATAAAATTAGATATATACGTATGCATTAAGAGTTAATAAAAATAATTATATTAGAATATGGTATAGTTATAATTATAAGTTTTTTTTTTCTAAGTGTTTGAATCGAAACAAAAAGATAAAAATGTAAAACGGAGGAAGAGATGAGAATGTAGGATGAATTATAGATAGTTTGTTGAGAGATGAAGTGATTCCCAGTCGCAGGACCCATTCACTCTCCTCAGGCTGCAGCCACGTGGCAAGTGAAATGCTTGAACTGTGGATAAGAGATAGAATGCATCAAAGTTCAAATTTTATGAGATAAAAAAAAAGAAAAAAAAAGAGAGAAAAAGTGTTATCTCAAGAAAAAGGCTGACACAGACCATGACTAGTGTACGGAATGTCTCATACAACAATTTTACATCATCACTCATCACAATATTTATATATATTCCTATGCTTAAATATTAGAAAAATATTTATTTACCGATAACAAATATTATAAGATTTATAAATTATATGATGTAATAAAAAAATAAGTATAGTATAGACAAAATTAATATATATATTATTTAAATATTATTAACGTAATAGTAAATATATTTTTCTGCTTCTTAATAAACAGATTTTTTATTTTACGAGCAAATTATGTTTCTAAACTCATTAACGACTTAGCTTTTATCATTAAGATGAGATATTTATGTTAGTTTCTTTATTATGAATTTAATGATATAACAGTTTTTTCTTTGGGTCAAATTTTTTTTTCTTATTTTTCAATAAAATCTACTTTTAGCTTTTTTATATTTTGCTGACTCATTTTAATTCCTTAATATTTTCTTAATGTTTTACAATCTTTTTACTAATTTTAGTCTTTTAATCATGTTTTCGTCTACCAATTTTTAATCAACTTGCTTAACCTACATGCTATCTAAACTAGGCCAAATTTTTTTAATGAACATTAAATGAATTTTGAACATTGAAAAATTTTTAGAACAAATTTTTTGAAACACATTAAATGTGTTAGGAAACAAGTTATTTTTTTTGGTTAAATATGTTTCTGGTCTTTAATTTTAAGTGAATTTTAGAATTAATTATTTTGAATTTTTGGACCAATTTAGTCATTTATCTTTCAAAACATATGGATTTAATCCTTTTAATTAAATTTTATTAAATTTATTTAATATTTCAAATGCGTTTCATAATAGTATTTGATTTAACATTAAAGTAAAAATGTGTCAAATAATATAAATAATCCAAATACAATTATGAAATGTGCTTGAAATATCAAATAAACCTAACAAAATTTGATTAAAGATACTAAATTCACCTATTTCGAAAAATAAATAACTAAATCGGTTTAAAATTTTAAAATGTACTAATTCCTAAATTTATTGAAAATTAAAAGGCAAAAATATATTTAAATTATTTTAGAATGAGTTTGCCTCTCTTCTTTTTCCTTTGCAACAGAGAACAAATGATGACATAGAAGAATAAATATATTTTAATATTTTTCTAATAATAGCTGGTGCATTTAATAATAATGGAGTGTAGAAAGAAAACTGTTAATTAGTTGCATAACCCTTATAAAAATATATAAAAATATTTAAATAAGTCAATAAGTACTAATAAGAAGTTTTTCTAAACTAATGAAAAAAAAACACTATTTAAGTTATCTATAATATAAGTATAAAAGTAAATTTCGAATCATTTATATTAAACTCATCATTCGATAGTGAATTAGTTTAGGTTGAATCAGTTTTGACACAATCAAAATAAAACTCAGCCCGGTTTAAATGGATTGAACTGAGTCAGATTAAATCATTGATAACTCAACCCAATGAATACCCTCTACTTATTAAAAAAAAAAGAAAAAATGTTTTTAAGAAAAACAATTCGTTAATCTAGTTAAGAATTGAGTTAAATTAATCAAGATTTAGTTTTAGATTTAATAAGTTAATGTTATGTACTAGTCGGATTGTTTGAAGTAACTGAAATATATTTTAAAATAAGATGTTTCAGTGATAATTGACATTGACATAATTCAGATATTCTAAAGTAATATTAAAGTATTTAAACTATTTTATAAATTAGTTCAGTTCTTTTAAATTAATTATAAAATTTAGTTTAACTTTACAGTAGTTCAATTTATGTATTTTATCTACCTATATGTATAATTTTTTCTCCCCTTCTAAAATGACATTATTTTAGTATTCAAGAAAGTTGAAACACAAATCTTAGTAGCTACATGAATACTTGAGTTCCATAAACATTACATCTTACAAATAATTCTAAATCTTACATTATCCTCTTAAATACATTTTAAACTTTAAGAGATTAAATACATTTCTTGTTCATTTAATTTTTTTCCTATGCAACAAAGTAATAGGAAGAGCAGTGAGAGAAACATGAAAATGTTACATAACATCATTACTCATTCCCTAAAACTATTGCCTTGTTCTTCCGACCAAACTACTTTAGTTCCCACATATCTTTAACCCTAAAGATAGAGGTTTGGACCACCTCACCTGAAAATAAGTAATAGGAAAAGTGAGTAGCATGCTAAAACTTCAATTGTTTGATTGGTGACAACACCTTCCATGAAGTGTTGGAATTATCCCAACACTTTAATTTCTCCTATCTTTTCTGGAAACACTTTGTAAGATCACAATCCCTTTGTTCATATTGCAATCCTTTCTAGACTGTCCAACAAAATCTTTCTTGGTGAAACATGTGTTCATTTTCTAATGCAATCATTCCACTCAATATAAAGATCTTCCTCCAATGGGGACCACAACAAAATGGGAACGTGGAAACCACATGGTTGTCGAATGCTAGATTCTCTAACTTGACCAAAGTCAATGGTTCAAGCTCAATTTAACACTTTTCCCACAAATATCCAACTTCAGTGACAATCTTATTTGAAGCACCATTAGAAACTAAATATAAAATAACAAAAAATAAATCAAACTTTTAATTTTTCATATAATGATAAACTAACCCAAATCTGTCTGATCCAATTCCTGTTTAATCCCCACCCCAGGCTACCACAACTCATAATTTTTGCACAACAGGTAATAATTACATGATATTAAACTGAGCACAGACATCATTCTTCTTCATTGGTTCTACATTCATTCATGACTTGGTTACAAGGTTGGAGAAGAGGTTGGTTTAATGCCATTAGATGATAAAGACCCCACATCTGGCTAGAGAAAATGCAAGGTCCACATAACAATTTAAGAATCAGGTCCATGTTTGAATAGCTTATTTTTTAAAGCGTAAAAAAAATAATCTATCTCAAGAGAGTTTGGTAAAATAAGTTATTGTTTCATCAAAATAAGTTAAGGCAGACAAGCAACAATAGTTCCATTTCTAGGATTGAGTGTAGTACTAATAGTATATAAACTTGGGGAAAAAAATGTACACACTTGCAGTAACAGACTAGATAACTGACCTAACCTAAATGCTTCAAGAAAGATTCTCCCAGAAAACACTGACATTTTCCACCCAGTTGACAATGCAACGACAAGCTTTTTCTCACTATATAGCAGGTCAAGGCATCTTACTTTCTCTTGTCATTTAAGGTTACAAGCGATTTGAGCAATCCAGGGCTTATCTTGTCTGCAAGAACACCTGACTCTGATAGAAGGTAAGCTTTTTCCTTCATAATGCTCTGTAGTTTCTTTGGCTCAAAGTCAAGCTTCGCTTGATCTGTAAATAATTACATGGTCAGTAAAAAAGTATAGCAAGCAATTTTTATTGGAAATAAGTTTTTCGATAAAAGGACTTCACTTATAGCTATAGTTCAAAGTTTGGACAACCATAATAGTAACGATCAATAAAAGAACATGAATGGAGATAGTCAGTCTCAACACAACCTATAAACTGTAATGTTGGTGTCATGTCATTTGCTTATATAAGTAAAGATTATGTATTACACAATTAAACATAAATTAATATAAAAAATAATCATAAAGTCCCATGTCAACAATTCAGATATAGTTCTACACAAAGAATAATTCTTTTAAGTGGCATTAGCATTTTAAAACCGCAACAGCGTAGTAGACAAAAGCCACATTTAGGTAAAATTACATTATTTTCATTGTTGCAGCGATTGCAATTACAATGACTGAAGATAACCAACGTGGGTGAACATTTAGGGAATTTTTCTGACTTTATTTTAGTATTTTTCAAATGGTTAGAGAATAGGGTGGCCAAAAACCTGTTTCCAATATAGTATGAGCTGCATGAAACGGTATTCTGGCAAACAGATTTGTTCCTGGAAACATCATCCATGTCGACTCAGAAGTGTTATGGTTGCCACAGGTGTTGCATACCTCCTGAACCAAAGGTCTTGAGCTCCCAGCAACTCCCCTCATCATTGACTCGAAAGGAGATGGAACACTGCTTGTTGTTGTCCGAGCCCTTTTCCTTAATGCAGTAAGTGCTTCTCTATTCCCATTTCTCAATCTATCATTCTCAACCAGCTGTATTTTACCAAAAGGGAGAATTACATAGCAGGTTTTATAGAAAAGCTATTAAAAAGAAGCTTTTATAGGCATAGTAAACAAAAAAAAATCTTGATTGGCACTATGGTATTAAAGTGATTTCTGTACATAGTAATAAGGAAATAACACTGGGATCAAGTGATTAGTTACTTTGTGAATCCAAACTGACTGACATAACTCATTTGGAACTTTAGTTGGCTCTTCGTAGCTTTTGTGTGCAAATTGAGTTCTGTTTTAACTTATTGCAGCAGAGGGTAAGATAGTGGATAGTAGAATGGACAGTATACCAATGATACTAGGGAAAAAAGAAATGTAACACCAAAGACATCTAATCAAAGAACAATTACAACAGACAACACTAAGGTTTCATAATTTAAGAGAGTTAGTTGCCCAACTACTTTGGTAGATGGGTCAAGGTTAAATATAGTTTTTGTCACTTAGGGGTGTGCTTGCCTAAAAGCTTTGTTCGGAAAAAAAAAGAGCTACCATACCATAGTTTTTCAAACGCTGCGTTTGTAACTTATAGATGAAACATTGTTGTGTTCTACAGTAATATAGACAAATGATTGACCTTTAAATCTTCCTTTATAGTTTTGCCTATAGTTCTTCTGGTTCCAGTTATGTCTCCATCATGGTTAACAGTTATAACCCGTTTAATCATGATTAATAGTTTTACACATCACACTTATTGATAAAAGTTATACACCCTTTTAAAAGTAGATCATGATTAACAAACATTTTAATCATGTGCAACTTAGAAGAAATAAACCATTTTAAAGTTATATATGGTTAAGTTGCACATGATTAAACACATCAAGGTGACATGCTAGTCACGTGTTAATCACCTTTTTAGTGAATTTTCTTACTTACTTTGTTTATAAGTCTTTGAAAAAACACAATCAACTTCCATTCATAAATTTGAATTACCTGTTGTCGGGCTAAAAGATGGTGCTCAGCTTCGACTTCCAGTTCTGTTAATTTTTTTTGGAACTGTTTCATGCTCTCATCCATATTTGAAGAAAAGAAACTCCTGAAAGATTTAAGAAAACATTATCTAGAGAAACTTGAGTAAAATATCATCAAAGCAACAATCATTCAGTTGAATCAAAATGGAAAAATAATGCTATTTGTTAAGGCAAAGAAAGGCAACACCGTAACTCAGAAAGGAAAACAAACTAACCTTTTAGACACAAATAGCATAATCAAATTTCTTCAACATATTCAACTCAGAAGCAAAACACATAAATCAATGACAAGGCTGAAACTCAACACTTTACGACATTTGCATAAACGCATTAGAAATTCTTACCGGGTGCAGAGGCGATTGGAGCTCGAGCTAGGGTTTTTAAAATAAGGGATTTTCGAACCTAAGGATGCAACCCACAAAGGACAAATTCAAATTCATTTCTCTAGGTGTTCATGCATCTCATTGCATTTAAAAAAAATATACAGAATAGAGCAGATGCACCCAGAGTAAATGAATATGGAGATATTGCTCCAAAAAGGTTTCCGCCATCATTACTATAGAATCTATAGACAGGAAATATTGTGTTTGGTACCTAATCCCAACTAAAATAATCACATTTCTCAGCATTTAAATATATTCTAGCCAGAACCATGAACTCACATTCCTAAGCCATGATCAAAATTAATCAGTTAGGAAGAGCTTATTTAAAGCCTATTTTAGCTAATCTTCAATTCTGTAATAGCTTATGATATGTCCATAAGTTGTCCTAAACTTATTAAATAAGCTTTCTGGGATAATTAATAAAAACAGCTTCTATCTTACATGAAAATATTTCAAACTGATTTCTTCGATTATACAAAAAAGTAAAAAACTAAAATCCAAGTGCTTATTATGACTAGCTCATATTTAATAAGTGCTTAATTAAGTTATTTATCCAAGTCTACCTTTAGTAACAGACATAACTATTCTGCTTTATATAGTACAACCTATGATCAGAAAACAATAATCATACTAACAAACAAGGTTATCAAACTCGCGGGTTGACTCGTACACCCGTACGAGTTTGCAAGTCATCGCATATAACTCGTTTTTTTTCAAACTCGGAGTAAACTCGTTGACTCGTGCCGGACTCGCGAGTTCGAGAGCGAGCCGAGTTTGAAGAACGAGACAAAATGACACAAAAACATGTTGTTGGCTTTCGGATTTTAAGCCAAAACCAAAACCCCAATGCCCCAAATCAAAATCCAAGCGAAAACAGAGATCGAAGCCCAACTCAAAAACCCTAATCGAAGAAGAAGAGAAGTTCGAACTTGAAAACGTTGACCTATTTCGACATCTCAGCCCCGGTCATTCACGTCGCAGCTCCGATCGTCTCGCATGACAGCTCTGATCGCCTCGCATGGCAGCTCCGCCGGGTTGCTGGTTCAGTGACGTTGTCAAAACAGGTCAGCCCGACCCGTTTTGAGCCAGCCCGTTTTTGGCCCGCTTTAAAAGGGTCGGGCCGGACTGGCCCGACATGGTGAAACCGGTTGCATTTCTGGGCCCAGCCCACCAACTTTTTTTCATATGTTTAATTTGTGGCCCAAAAATCAGATTTTATTTTTTTCATTTCAAATTTAGTTGACTGAATATTGTCCCAATGTTATATTACCAAAAAGAAATTCTCCTTCAATGAAGAATACAAAAACAATAGAAGCATTAATTATGGTCCATATGTTTGGCAACATGTGCTGCAGAAGACTAGCAGCAAAGTTTTATTTTATACGGAGAGCACACATAATGGGTTATAAAAAGCTATGTACATGGACTATATGCAAGATCTATACAATACATTCTACAAGAATAAAAGCTTTCCCTTCTATTAGATTAGGTTCCCTATCTTTCTAAATGTCCTCCTTCCAAGTTCAACGGACATCATCAATATGATTGTTGCTTTAAACCCCTGAATGTCTAGCAATGGAACAACCAAAAATTTCATTTACATTACTCAGTATTAATACAATAGAAAAAATATTCCTGGATAAGAGGGAGAGAAAAAAGTGCAGTGGCCGAGGATAGCATATCCTCCACAGAAAATTAACTAACATGCAGTCTACTCACTAAGTAATGATATTAAGGAGGGTCACCATACATACTCTTATCCTTATATATGCATAGAGGGTTTTTTCATATTTGAATCATGATCAATTGGTCATCAAGGTGCAACTTTACTGCTGCACTAGGATAAATTCTCCATAGAAAAGAAAATACCCAATGAACAAACTGAAAGCACATCAGTTGTGTAAAGCTCGCCAATGCCTCACATTCTTTCTATTTAGTTCTTTACTTGTTCTAAAGTAGTTGAAGCTGAAGAGAATGTTATTTCGAAGGTAAATGCTGGAACCGTTAGCTAGACAAAATGACATTCTTAGACACTAAATTTAAACCCCAGCATTTCAGTCTGATGGGAATCAAAGAATGGGTCGTGATGGTCGAAAATCACAAAATCAGAAATTTAGGGTTACGAAAATCAGAAATTTAGGTTACAAATCGGGAGAAAGGGAACCAGAATGCAAATTACGAGCAAACCTGTCTTCGCGGTGGTCGTGGCGGTCGGAATCGTCCGCCAATCACAGTCCGATGGTGGCTCTGCAAAACGCGCGCAATGAAGGTCATGAAATGAAAACAGCGATGATAATGGTGAAAAAGAAGAAAACGAAAATTGGAAACATGTATTGTATGATTATACCTTTGGGAAGTGTGATGCAAACGAGAAAGAGAATTGAATTGAAGGTGAAAGAAGGAAGGAAGCGATTCAGAGCGGTGGCGTTGTTTTGGTTCGTTTCGTAACAACCGCAGTAAGAGAATTAAAGGAATATTGGTGGTGGTGGAGACCAATTTGACGACGTTATTTTCTTTTACCTTTCAGTTTTCACAACCGTTTCTTGGTTGGGTGTTCAAGCCCATTTCTACGCAGGCGGTTTTTCTTTTTGTACCCCATATTTTCCTTCCACACCACTTCTAGAAATACCAAATCTTCATTTTGCCGTTGAGAAATTACATTTTCTTTTTAATGCCCATTTTCGTATGATTTTGTCGCATTTAAAAGTCATCGATTGAAAAATTATATAATTCAAAATAATAAATTTATCTCAAGTACATAATTGATTATCTTGTTATTGATTAAGTTATCGACCACTAAATATCAATTATTTTAAGTTGACAAATAAAACGTATCAAATTTTGTGGTTTGTTTATTATTTTAATAAATAAGTTATTTAGTTAAAACCTTCGATTGTTTTTATTGTTATGTGACGAGATTGGACAATATACTCTGAAAAACTTTCTAGACAAAAAAATAAAATTGGTCATAATAAAGCATAAGAGAATAAGAAATGTCATTAACGTTTTTGTTGTTTGAAATGTTTTGATTTATTTTTATATTGTTTATAATAAATGAAATTATAAACAATATTTCTCTTTTCTTTATTTGTTTGTCTACAATCACATTTTTTTTATATTCGAAAAGGGAAGAATGTCCAATTCATATCATGTGAGCATAATGAGGAAACATTTGGTCATCATAAAAAAGAAAAAAAAAAATGTGATAATGAAAACTTATTATAAAGTTATTTGAATGTATACAAATACATTCAAATATGTTTAAGATAATTATTACAATGAAAATTTATAATAAAAAAATTAAAAGTGTCATTAAAGTAAATAATTGTGATTACAGTGATTATAATTAAGTTTAACAATGAAAAATTTAAATACTATACAGTACAATAATCTTAATAAAAAAAATCCAACCATAAACTTAATGTCTAAGAGTAATTCTTTGGTGAAAATTTTAAATCTTATACAATCCAACCATCATTATAAAAAAAAAAATTAAACTAACATCAATATATCTAAAATTAGTTAAATAATTTAGAATCACTCTTAACCTTGTCAAACTCTTTCTTCCCACCATGTGGAATTCTTGAAAAAAAAGTAATATGAGGTTTAAGCGGTAAAATATTTTTACCTTATTAATAATAATAATAATAATAATAATAATAATAATAATAATAATAATAATAATAGTAATAGTAATAGTAATATGCGAACAAATTTACTTATACCACATATTATGTGAATATACGACATTAAAAAACATCAGAGTAATCAAACTGCTAAGAGAATTAACTAACATAATTACTGTTAATAATTACTGTTAATACGAGAATTTACGAGAATATGAAATTTTGCAAAAATATTTTAAAATATATCTACATTTAAACACTTAATTGATCTTTCATGTAAATGGGTATGATAAGTAATATATATATATATATATATATATATATATATATATATATATAAATGAGGTCAAAGGTGATGATATAAATTATATCAAATTAGATATATACATATGCATTAAGAGTTAATAAAAATAATTATATTAGAATATGGTATAGTTATAATTATAAGTTTATTCTTTTTTGTAAGTGTTTGAATCGAAAGAAAAAGATAAAAATGTAAAAGCGAGGAAGAGATGATTATAGATAGTTTGTTGAGAGATGAAGTGATTCTCAGTCGCAGGACCCATTCACTCTCCTCAGGCTATCGACACGTGGCAGAGGGTAGCCACTTGATTTTTCACTGCAGCGAGTACATCCAATGTATGCCCAGTGGCAAGTGAAATGCTTCAACTGTCGATAAGAGAGAGAATGCATCAAAGTCCAAATTTTATGAGATAAAAAAAAAGTGTTATTATCTCAAGAAAAAGGCTGACACAGACCATGACTGGTGTACGGAATGTCTCATACAACAATTTTGCATCATCACTCATCACAATATTTATATATATTTCGATGCTTAAATATTAGAAAAATATTTATTTACCGATAATAAATATTATAAGATTTATAAATTATACCATGTAATAAAAAAATAAGTATAGTATAGACAAAATTAATATATATATTATTTAAATATTATTAACGTAATAGTAAATATATTTTTCTGCTTCTTAATAAACAGATTTTTTAATTTACGAGAAAATTATGTTTCTAAACTCATTAATGTCTTAGCTTTTATAATTAAGATGAGATATTTATGTTAATTTTTTATTATGAATTTAATGTGATAACAGTTTTTTTTTTTGGGTCAAATTTTTTTTTTCTTATTCTTTATTAAATCTACTTTTAGCTTTTTTATATTTTGCTGACTCATTTTAATTCTTAATATTTTCTTAATTTTTTACAATTTTTTTTACTAATTTTAGTCTTTTAATAATGTTTTCGTCTACCAATTTTTAATCAACCTGTTTAACCTACATACTGACTAAACTAGGCCAAATTTTTTTAATGAACATTAAATGAATTTTGAACATTGAGAGTTGGAGGGAATTGTAAATTATATATATATATATATATATATATATATATATATATATATATATATATATATATATATATATATTCATTTTTAAGCTCATTTTCATGAAAAAAAAAAAGTCTTACTGTTTCACAATTTCAAAAACTTTCTAGTATCTTAAAATCACAAGACATTGTCAGATTAAACTTCAATTGAGAGATTAAAGACGATGTCAAATACAAAAATTGAGGAAATAGATTTCATAAAAAAAGAAATTATTGGAGGACTAAAACCAATAAACAAATGTTAAGAAACTAAAAGTAATTTTATTAAAAATTCTAAGAATTAAAAACAAAATTTACATAAAAAAATGAATGTGGCTGTTATGTCATATTTATAATTCACGTGGTAAGTCAGATGATTTTGACAACATAATAATGGCAAGATCTAAATACATTAACTTGAAGTTGAGGAATAAAACTAATAAACATTTATTAAGTAAAAAAATTCGGAAAGATGAGAAATTTTAAAATAATATCTAATTACACTCCTATCATTTCCAAATAATCTTTTATAAAAGTGACTTTTTGGATTATCTATTGTAAAAGCATTTCGGAATAAATTTTTTGAAATTTCTAAACATGATTTTTAAAATAGGATCTTCGAACTAAATTGTTTAGAATTCTAGAACACAGGAAAAATACTTCAAAAGAGTTTTTTAGAATAAACTTTTCGTAAGACATTTTTAGGAACACGTACAATACTTTTTAAAATACAATTTTTGAAACGAGTTTTTTTTTTTTTATAATGAGTTTGCCTCTCTTCTTTTTCCTTTGCATTAGAGAACAATGATGACATAGAAGAATAAATATATTTTAATATTTTTCTAATAATAGCTGGTGCATTTAATAATAATGGAGTGTAGAAAGAAAACTGTTAATTAGTTGCATAGCCCTTATACGACCACGATAACGGTGGCAATGGAAGCTTTGTCTTCTCATTCCATATTGCATGTTTTTAATGTGAAGATGGATTGAAATACACAAATAAATAAAATAAATAAATAAATAATGGATTGAGATAGAAAAGTTTTAAATTTTTTATTTTGTCAAAAATTATACTTTTGAAGTATTAACTTGATTAAAAAATAAATTTTTTTATAAAAATATATACAAATATTTAAATAAGTCAATAAGTACTAATAAGAAGTTTTTCTAAGCTAATGAAAAAAAAAAACACTATTTAAGTTATCTATAATATAAGTATAAAAGTAAATTTCGAATCATTTATATTAAACTCATCATTCGATAGTGAATTAGTTTAGATTGAATCGGTTTTGACACAATCAAAATAAAACTCAGCCTGGTTTAAATGGATTGAACTGGGTCAGATTAAATCATCGATAACTCAACCCAATGAATACCCTCTACTCATTAAAAAAAATGTTTTTAAGAAAAACAATTCGTTGATCTAGTTAAGAATTAAGTTAAATTAATCAAGATTTAGTTTTAGATTTAATAAGTTAATGTTATGTACTAGTCGGATTGTTTGAAGTAACTGAAATATATTTTAAAATAAGATGTTTCAGTGATAATTGACATTGACATAATTCAGATATTCTAAAGTAATATTAAAGTATTTAAACTATTTTATAAATTACTTCAGTTCTTTTAAATTAATTATAAAATTTAGTTTAACTTTACAGTAGTTCAATTTATGTATTTTATCTACCTATATGTATAATTTTTCCTCCCCTTCTAAAATGACATTTTTTTAATATTCAAGAAATTTGAAACACAAATCTTAATAGCTACATGAATACTTGAGTTCCACAAACATTACATCTTACAATAATTCTAAATCTTACATTATCCTCTTAAATACATTTTAAACTTTAAGAGATTAATATACATTTCTTGTTCATTTAATTTTTTTTCTATGCAACAAAGTAATAGGAAGAGCAGTGAGAGAAACAGGAAAATGTTACATAACATCATTACTCATTCCCTAAAACTATTGCCTTGTTCTTCCCACCAAACTACTTTAGTTCCCACATATCTTTAACCCTAAAGATAGAGGTTTGGACCACCTCACCTGAAAATAAGTAATAGGAAAAGTGAGTAGCATGCTAAAACTTCAATTGTTTGATTGGTGACAACACCTTCCATGAAGTGTTGGAATTATCCCAACACTTTAATTTCTCCTATCTTTTCTGGAAACACTTTGTAAGATCACAATCCCTTTGTTCATATTGCAATCCTTTCCAGACTGTCCAACAAAATCTTTCTTGGTGAAACATGTGTTCATTTTCTAATGCAATCATTCCACTCAATATAAAGATCTTCCTCCAATGGGGACCACAACAAAATGGGAACGTGGAAACCACATGGTTGTCGAATGCTAGATTCTCTAACTTGACCAAAGTCAATGGTTCAAGCTCAATTTAACACTTTTCCCACAAATATCCAACTTCAGTGACAATCTTATTTGAAGCACCATTAGAAACTAAATATAAAATAACAAAAAATAAATCAAACTTTTAATTTTTCATATAATGATAAACTAACCCAAATCTGTCTGATCCAATTCCTGTTTAATCCCCACCCCAGGCTACCACAACTCATAATTTTTGCACAACAGGTAATAATTACATGATATTAAACTGAGCACAGACATCATTCTTCTTCATTGGTTCTACATTCATTCATGACTTGGTTACAAGGTTGGAGAAGAGGTTGGTTTAATGCCATTAGATGATAAAGACCCCACATCTGGCTAGAGAAAATGCAAGGTCCACATAACAATTTAAGAATCAGGTCCATGTTTGAATAGCTTATTTTTTAAAGCGTAAAAAAAATAATCTATCTCAAGAGAGTTTGGTAAAATAAGTTATTGTTTCATCAAAATAAGTTAAGGCTGACAAGCAACAATAGTTCCATTTCTAGGATTGAGTGTAGTACTAATAGTATATAAACTTGGGGAAAAAATGTACACACTTGCAGTAATAGACTAGATAACTGACCTAACATAAATGCTTCAAGAAAGATTCTCCCAGAAAACACTGACATTTTCCACCCAGTTGACAATGCAACGACAAGCTTTTTCTCACTATATAGCAGGTCAAGGCATCTTACTTTCTCTTTTCATTTAAGGTTACAAGCGATTTGAGCAATCCAGGGCTTATCTTGTCTGCAAGAACACCTGACTCTGATAGAAGGTAAGCTTTTTCCTTCATAATGCTCTGTAGTTTCTTTGGCTCAAAGTCAAGCTTCGCTTGATCTGTAAATAATTACATGGTCAGTAAAAAAGTATAGCAAGCAATTTTTACTGGAAATAAGTTTTTCGATAAAAGGACTTCACTTATAGCTATAGTTCAAAGTTTGGACAATTATAATAGTAACGATCAATAAAAGAACATGAATGGAGATAGTCAGTCTCAACACAACCTATAAACTGTAATGTTGGTGTCATGTCATTTGCTTATATAAGTAAAGATTATGTATTACACAATTAAACATAAATTAATATAAAAAATAATCATAAAGTCCCATGTCAACAATTCAGATATAGTTCTACACAAAGAATAATTCTTTTAAGTGGCATTAGCACTTTGAAACCGCAACAGCGCAGTAGACAAAAGCCACATTTAGGTAAAATTACATTCTTTTCATTGTTGCAGCGATTGCAATTACAATGACTGAGCGTGGGTGAACATTTAGGGAAATTTTATGACTTTCTTTTAGTATTTTTCAAATGGTTAGAGAATAGGGTGGCCAAAAACCTATTTCCAATATAGTATGAGCTGCATGAAACGGTATTCTGGCAAACAGATCTGTTCCTGGAAACATCATCCATGTCGGCTCAGAAGTGTTATGGTTGCCACAGGTGTTGCAAACCTCCTGAACCCAAGGTCTTGAGCTCCCAGCAACTCCCCTCATCATTGACTTGAAAGGAGATGGAACACTGCTCATTGTTGTCCGAGCCCTTTTCCTTAATGCAGTAAGTGCTTCTCTATTCCCATTTCTCAATCTATCATTCTCAACCAGCTGTATTTTACCAAAAGGGAGAATTGCATAGCAGGTTTGATAGAAAAGCTATTAAAAAGAAGCTTTTATAGGCATAGTAAACAAAAAAAAAAAACTTCATTGGCACTATGGTATTAAAGTGATTTCTGTACATAGTAATAAGGAAATAACATTGGGATCAAGTAATTAGTTACTTTGTGAATCCAAACTGACTGACATAACTCATTTGGCACTTTAGTTGCTCTTCGTAGCTTTTGGTGTGCAAATTGAGTTCTGTTTTAACTTATTGCAGCAGAGGGTAAGATAGTGGATAGTAGAATGGACAGTATACCGATGATACTAGGGAAAAAAGAAATGTAACACCAAAGACAGCTAATCAAAGAACAATTACAACAGACAAAACTAAGGTTTCATAATTTAGGAGAGTCAGTTGCCCAACAACTTTGGTAGATGGGTCAAGGTTAAATATAGTTTTTGTCACTTAGGGGTGTGCTTAGCTAAAAGCTTTTTTCGGAAAAAATAGCTACTATACCATAGTTTTTCAAAAGCTACGTTTGTAACTTATAGATCAAACATTGTTGTGTTCTACAGTAATATAGACAAATGAATTGACCTTTAAATTTTCCTTTATAGTTTTGCCTATAGTTCTTCTGATTCCAGTACTTCTAGTGCTTAGTTTTTATGTCTCCATCATGGTTAACAGTTATAACCCTTTTAATCAATATTAATAGTTTTACACTCACACTTATTGATTAAACTTATACACCCTTTTAAAAGTAGATCATGATTAACAAATGTTTTAATCATGTGCAACTTAGAAGTAATAAACCATTCAAAAGTTATATATGGCTAAGTTGCACATGATTAAACACATCAAGGTGACATGCTAGTCACGTGTTAATCACCTGACGCAGTTTGTCAAATTTTAACAGAAAAATTAACATAAGAAGTTTCTGCATTTTGAGAACCTTGAGAATCTAAACATGCCTTTTGAAGTCAAGAGACAAAGTTGTACAAGACACAGATCTCAAGATGCTAATCTGTAGTTTTCCATGATTAATATGCTACATAACTATTTCATCATGAGGATATATGATTGAAATTCGAGGAACTCTGTACCAGACTCTTATTATACTTATTCATTTATGAAACGAGTAGGATGTTTTCACCATAAATTTGTGTCAAAACCTTGGAAGAAGACAGCATTAAGGAAAGTAAAAGAAGAATACATTAGATTGAGTAAAGTGTCTCAAACAAATTCATCATTATCATGTTCCCAAGACAATATTTGAATACAGCAATAGATTCTGACATACATACTTCATACAAACCAAGGAAAAAGTTACAGCAGAAACAAATATAATTATGAACTTTACCATCTACTTTCTTATTAAGACCAAATTCTTGTCCTCAATGTAGCAATAGAAGCTAGAGTTTACTCCTTTTTAATGAATTTTATTACTTACTTTGTTATAAGTCTTTGAAAAAACATAATCAACTTCAATTCATAAATTTGAATTACCTGTTGTCGGGCTAAGAGATGGTGCTCAGCTTCCACTTCCAGTTCTGTCAATTTTTTTTGGAACTGTTTCATGCTCTCATCCATATTTGAAGAAAAGAAACTCCTGAAAGATTTAAGAAAACATTATCTAGAGAAACTTGAGAAAAATATCATCAAAACAACAATCATTCAGTTGAATCAAAATGGAAAAATAATGTTATCTGTTAAGGCAAAGAAAGGCAACACTGTAACTCAAAGAAAGGAAAAAAAGACCTTTTAGACACAAATAGCATAATTAAATTTCTTCAACATATTCAACTCAGAAGCAAAACACATAAATCAATGACAAGGCTGAAACTAAACACTTTACGACATTTGCATAAACGCATTAGAAATTCTTACCGAGTGCAGAGGCGATTGGAGCTCGAGCTAGGGTTTTTAAAATAAGGGATTTTCGAACCAAAGGATGCAACCCACAAAGGACAAATTCAAATTGAATGCAATTTAAATTTCTTATATATAAACACATTCTTCGGAACTGAAATAGGGTTCGATGCACGTGGTACCCCAAAATATTGATATCAGAATATTGAAAACCCCAAAAATCCTTTATGAAGTGGAAAAGAAGAATAAAAAATTAGGAACTCAGCTGGCAGTTAACAAAAGTAATTTGAAAAAAGAAAAAGAGTTGCAGTGGCAGTGATGGAATGCAGGGGCGGCAACTAATGGAAGCAATGGTCGGCAATGGGGCCGAAGAAGAAGGAGAGGCGTGGGTAGTATATTAGAATATTTTTGTTGGGCCATGTATGGCCCAATTTTTATGCAAATAGGAAATTATTGAAAGTTACCTCATGGATGAGATATCCTTGAAAATTTGGCCATTGAACTCAATAGAGTTGAATGATCCATGTAACCAGATAAGGTTATGGTATGATACAGATCCACTTATATGCCGCCTATCTTCTGTAGGCTTAACTCTAAATTTCCTACTTTGTGAATTCAACATTAACATTAAATCATCCTTAATTTTAACAATTAGTATTTGTTCAAGTTATGTCACGCAAATATTAACTAAGGCCTTGCCAGGATTGAAAAGAGAGAGAAAATTTGAACTTACAATGCAGATTTTTCTATCATGATGCACAAATGCTATACAATATCACTCATGTTTCAAACTGAACCAACAACTTAGATTTTTTTTTAAGGCACGTCATATTATGTAGTTTATGCTAGCATATTGTCTAGTATATTTAAAAGAAAACACAAGGTTATTCATCAATGATTAAAAATGAACAGTTTCCTTAAAATTTAAAGTTGCAGTCAGAATACAAGGTCAATTCTTCACTAGTGTTGAAAAAACAACTTAAAATAGACCATCGTGAAAATTTTGGAGTCAAAGTTATTCATCAACGTTATAATGTTTCTAATTCCTAATAAATGAATACATTACAAAGATTATCATTATGCTGGACAAAGACCATGATCTTTGCCACAACATTAAAACTAGAGTTCTCCATCTCAAGCGCTGATATATACCATGGCAATATATAAACTTAAATATATTTAGAAATTTATAAAAATCGTGACTCAACTCGTGAAGTTGGACGAGTTTACGTTCCACACCCCGAATCTACTTAACTCGTATCTAGAATCGCTTTTGAGTAGGTTCGTGTGAAGTGGAGCAAACTCGCTCAAGCTCGTGTAAAATCGCTGAGATTAGAGTCGATTCAGCGAACTCAGTCGAGCAGCACAAAAAAAATAGGCAAAAAAAATATATTACAACAATGGATTTGTTGGTTTCTAGGGACTACTTATCAGAACACACCTGAGTAATGGTTCACTGGTTCTCTCTCGCAAGTTTCTGTCGGTTTTTGGGTGCTGATATGAAGCTCTGACACGTGTTGGAGCCGCGCTTCCTCGAGTCGGAAGCGCACCAGACACGGACACCCGTCAGAAGCACGTACGACGCGATGTCGGACACTGATATTTGGGTCGGACACGATCTTTCTTCTGGACGCGCGGAGAAAAGTGAGAAGTGGGTGTTGATCTCACTGTTACAGTTGCCGTTGCAGAAATGAAAATGATATTCGAACATAAAATTCGAACTCAATTTTGACATGGGTGACGTGACACCCTTTTTTTCTTTTTTTTAAATCAAACAGAACCCATGGTCACGTGCACGGAGGTTATGTGCAACAAATTCTTTTTGCCAAAAGTAAAGTAGATGTGGAGAGAGAAAGTGTCCCAAAATGCAAAATTTGTAGAGTGTTTGTGAGACAGGGAGGGAGAAAGTTGGAGGAAGTGGAGACAATTTCTGTAAGTCGGAGGAGAGGCGGAAACAACGTGAGAAAGTCGGCGGAAAGGCGGCGACAGCATGAGCAACTCAAAGGAAAGGCGGAGACAGGGTGATCAAGTGTGTGGAAAGGTGAAGCCAGAGTGAGGAAGTCGGCGAAACGGCCGAGAGAGACTGAGATAGTCGGAGGAAGTCGAGACAGAGAAGTTGTGGTGTTACAGAAGCGAGGTGGGAGGCGGTCACCGTGAGAGGACACACTTGCGACAGCGACGATAGTGGAGGGGATCGAATCCAGTGGAAGCGAGTCGACGACAACGACAACCAACCTACCGGAAGCCGTTCTGCAACACTGTTTTAGTGTAAGGTTCGTGTTTTTTTCTTCAGCAATCGAAAAGGTTTAATCTTTGGGGGAAAAACGTTTCATTTATTTTCGAGTTTGGTACAACATTGTTTGACAGAGTCGTTGGTATATTCTGGTTTGCATTGTGGTGTGGTTTTGTAGTCTTGATTTTGTAGTGGCATGTTGTGGTGTTTGACAATGTTGTGCGTTTGGACAACACCAAAATTTTCAAAGCAGCACATTTGGGGGTTTTTTAATTTTGTGGTGGCCGAATGTTATTGAGTTATGGTTGGATATGGAAAATATGAAATTTTTATGTTTCAGGGGATGGACTTTGGTGTTTGATATTGTTGTTATTGTTTGTTGTTTTTGGAATTTTATTTGGTTTGTGTAATTATTTGATACTATGTCATTCAAGGGTAAATGTTTTGAGTTGTAAAATAGGAAAGGATGGCGGGTAAAGGACAATCTGATGAGAAGGTATTGACATTACACTTTTATGAATTGGTTGTTATCATTATTTGGGTATGATTTTTAAATAAGTTATAATTTATGTATTTTGATTGAATGTTAGTGTCGGTTGCGGACCTTTTGTTACACGAAGTACATTGTTCAAATTAACGGCTTGCTTTTGGATAGCCATCGTGCAAGGCTACAAGATACACCATTCCAATGGTGTTTGCAGATAGTGAAACCGTTACAAATATATAATCCCCTTATGCTGGAGATGTTGAAGCGATGGTTACCGGCTCAGGAATCTTTTCGTGTCATGCAACGGTGTATTCCATTAAGTTGTGGTGATATCTCCATGTGCTTAAGATTGGGTGGTGTTGGGGTGGATGTGGAATTTGAAAAAAATATATGTGGTGTTGTGGGGTCAGTTATGAAAGATAAATTACTAACAGTTGAAAATGTTATTAATGTCATTAAGAGTTTGTTAGAGGCTGAGTTTGTTGATGTTGATAATGTTTGCCGTTTATATATTTTAGTTTGTTTTGCTGTCCTATACTTCCCTAGGAATTCAAGAACTATTTGCAATATTCCGTTCAGTGTTTTAGACAATATAGATAGGTTGTCCACTTACAACTGGGGTAAAGCAGTCCATACGTATCTGGTAAAAAGTTTAAGTCGTGCCTTTTTGGCACTTGGTCAAACGGAAATCTGCTTAAGCGGCTCAACAACAGTTTTGCAGGTACAAAGAACTTCATTTAATGATTATTACTGATTTGTACAATATATAAATTGATGAGATTTACAAATTTCTATTTTGTAGTTGTGGGCCGTAGAACGGCTTCGATTATGTGCGTCAGATGCAGAGATTGTTTTTCCACGAATTTTGGGCTGGACGGACTTTCAATTAAAGAGAAGACGCGTTGAGAAGTTATTTCAAGAGACCCATGTATAAGTGCCTACCATTTTTACTTTATGAAAATGTTAATTATATTTGCCTACCATTTTTAGTTTATGAAAATGTTAATTATATTTGAGCACTAATTTGTTAGGTTATTTGTTCATTTAGATTTTTTTTGGAATGGAGGTTGAGAGAAGAAGACCATGAGAATGAAATTATTCGAGAAGCCTTGCAACTTGGACACGAAGGGCAATCCAAAAAAGCGCATGTAGATAACAAGGTTGCGTCGATGCAAGACTTGTTAAAGAAGCTGCGAAAGCATGGAAGACGACTACGGAAGTTGAAGAAGCACATGACGGAATTGCATGAAGAAATATTGTCTAGATCTCATGTAGGGGATGAAGAAGATGGAGAAAATGTTGACGAGAATGGTGCGGAAGGTGTACACAAAGAAGCCGATGTTGAGGTTGAGGTTGAACAGCGTGATCAGGAGGATGAAATTGGTGAACATCTTCATAAATGTTTTGATTTGAACTCCGAATCTGATGTTGCCCAGTTTGGGGAGGTTTTAGCACTTCAAGCCATTGCTCCATATGATCCACAACAGCCATCATTTGATTCATTAGGAGTTGACTTGATGAAGTTGTACAACACTGTAACTTATGACCGTACTCCTTATAGGTATTATTAATTAATTTTTTGTGACATGTATGAAAATGATTAAACAAACCATTAAATTTGTTACTGACAGACTTAAATTGTAGGTTGGTGGCCAATATAAATGGCCAAATTTTGGGAACCTCTGAATGCTGTGGTTTTGGTCCTACAAATAAGGTGGACAATATGGTAAGAACTATTTTTTGTATTTCTATTTCTATGAAAGTGAGGTGCTGATGTTCGGGACCCAATGGTTTGTGATCAATAATTAATTTGAAAATCTGAAGACCAAAATTTATGTAGTCAGTCCCCATGTAATATCATAGCACTCCCCACGCCTGGTCACAACAGTATGTTTGTAATTAATTGTAAATCTCCCCGAGCAAGGAACATAAAGGTTTTTTGAGCCCTTTGTAACATGAATTTAATTTCATATTCATTTGCCTGATTTGGTGAATCCTTTTGTGTAGGCTGTTTTGTTCGGTGCAAGCACAATGATGTACTTTGAACGACGCAAATATGGTCATGTCAAGCGAGTAGCTTTCAATCCGTTATATGCGGTACAACAACTTAATGTTTGGTTACGAATGACTTAGCTTTATTTGAGTTAGAAGTAACTAATGTCAGTTTTGATTGTAGACTCATGTTCTGAATGACTCACGAAGGATGAAGATTAATAGACGGCAATGGACATTGAAAGACTATGAGGTTTACTTTCGTGCAGGACTGATTTCTGTGAAGGATATTGTGGATGCTGATTTTGTGAGATTCCTCTTCATATATGTAATTTTTGCTGCATATTTAATACTTTCCAAGTTAAGTGATACATTTATTATTTGATGCAGTTGTTTGCCCCAACGGTGCATGAAGGTCATTGGTGGTGCTATGCTGTAAATTGTCAACAGAAGAAGCTTTATGTCTTGGATTCAATTGGACATTCCAATAAAAATCGCAAAAGACTAGATAACGCCATTGTAAGCACTACAAATGTTCAATACACGTATTGTATTTCTTGTCATAAACGTTTATTTTATTGATTTCATGATTGATTGTATGCTTATAATATGGGATTGCTTTTTGGTATGCTGTTGAAATGTGGTGATGATGAATATCCAATATTTGAAGCAGAATGCCACAATACTCCTATTCAACCAAACTTGTATGTGTTTTCATTTATACAATCTAAATGAGTTGTTCTTCCATGTTTTGTCTGAATTTGTGATGAGGAATGTATTTATTTGATAAAAATCTTAATCAATTATACATAATCAAAGTATAAAGAAAAGAAAACTAAATTGTAGAATATCGGAGGAGATGACTATTCATTAAAAAATAGTGAAATTCTTCAGATTGCTAGTCTATTTTTTGATGAACCAGAATTAGAAAAAGAATTTTTCAATGCAGATGAACAAATATAAGAGCTAAACATCATAATTTACATACGTATTTTTGTTTTTCTTTTGCTAGACTTTATTTCTTTTATAATTGTTTATCTTGATTTCTATTAGATCATGAAATATAACTGGTAGATTATTTTTTATATAAATATTAATCTTTAATTTTTTAGACTATGAACTGTAATTGTTATATATATATATATATATATATATATATATATATATATATATATATATATATATATTCTTTTTTTTTGTCGTGTCCGTCTCCTACACTTTTTCAATTTAAACATTTCCTCTACACAACGACAAATTTCTCACCGGATTTCACTCGCCAACGTCAACCGAACTTCGTCTTCTTCGACTGAACTCCGATTTCAGGTTAAGTGACAAAGTTAAGGTTCAGTGAAATGAACCACAATATTTCGTATATCTAATATTTTTAAATTTTGAAAAATAAAAAATTGAGATAATAAGGAATTTCATTTTCGCTTATTTATGCAGTAAAACCAGTAATTTCTTTTCTTATACATATTATTAAAATATTAAAATAATAAGTATAAAATAAAGTGAATAAATAAACGACAAAATTTAACATGAACTATCACTTTCTCTCGATTTCAGTCACAAAAAAAATGGCGATCTGATTCGCCATGAAGCATCTCGCAACCTAATTTTCAACCAACCATGGAATCCATGTTTTTTATTTTTCAAAGTATAAGCAGCTTTATTTTCTTCTCTTTTATTATTATTATTTTTCTATATTTAATGTTTCGTATTCAATGTTTGTCTTCCTATGGATTCTGCAATCTTCACTTTACCTCTGTTTCGAGATCCATGAGAGAGATTTTAGAACAGGAAAGGTCGGTTGAGAACCCTAAACCGTGGAATATGGGTTAGCTTTTGCAAATTTGTTAAATGTCGATTGGTAAGTGCAGAAGGTTTGTTTGAAAACTTGTTTTTGTTATGAAACTTAATATGAAATTTTCAGCCCTATACAAAGTTTCTTCTTTGAATTTTTTTATTATCAACTAATTGGAAATCATTGTTGGTTATAATTTGTAAGTTATTATTATGAAAATTAATGAACTTTTTATACTCATCTACATATATTTTACTCTTTCAAACTTAAAGTTCAACGTTTGTTTCGTCAAAATCACATTTCTGGGCTGTTTCATCATAAATTCTAACATGTCAGATGTCTGCGTTTGTTCATGCTATATTAGATTGCTCTCGCTGTGCTAGACTGCAGGTATTTTCTGCTTCTTCAGATGACGAACATTGAGTTTCTATTGCCCCCTGTCTCTTATTTATAGAAATTGTGGATCTTTATGATTTCAATGAGTGAATTCAAATATTGGATATTGGCTGGTTGATGTTTGATACATGGTTGTTTGTTGCGTGCTATCTTCCGGTGCCTTAACAATCAAAAGGAGTATCTGCTTAACATGGTTTTATGGTATTGGTTGTTAGATGATACTGACACTGCTGTCATTAAATATCGTTGTTCATGTCACTTAATGTGCTAGATGCCTACTAAATAACATGGTAGCGAATGTATACTGTGAAAAATCCAACCTTGAAAGTTATAATGACCCTAAGACAATATCAACATAAAAGAATTAGGATTTCCTTTACCTTGAAATCCAGATTGATTTTAGTTACAAAAGTTGTTTAAATGGCTGGCTATACAGAATATAATTTTCTGCTAACATGTCTCACCACATTATCAAGGAAATAAATGAAGTTCTGAAAACTTGAATATATATGCTTCTAGGCAACATGGCTAATTGAAAACAAATGTAGTTCTTTCTGTTGATGTAAGAAATTTTAATTGAATGATGAAACTTGATAAGAAAAAAATGCAAGTGAAATACGTTGAATATAGCTGGAGGCAGCATTCAATGGGTATTAGTAGCTTGGAGTTTTCCAGTTTTCCCGTATATCCTTTAGTGTAGTCTTTAGCTATATGAAAATATCAAACTCAAGTGTAGTCCATAACTCCATTGCCTATCGAGTGTAGAATGGATACTGAAGTTCTATTCTCTAACCCTCTGGGCTATAAACATGCAATAGTTACATACATGGCCTTTTTAATCACTGTGAGGATGATTAGGATAACTGTGAATGTTGAAATTTTGTACCTCCTATTCCTTTTGATTTGAGAATTTTCTTGGCAATTATTTTCCTTGACGTCTACATGCTCTGCTGACAAAAGTTCCCATGATATTGCAGCTATGGGGACAATAAGTGGTAAAGTTGTCACAAATTCAAAGTATTCTAAGAATTAATGAGGACAAGTACCTTACATGATTAAAGTTAGATCAGTCCCGAATATTTTGGGGGGGAATGATGATCTCTAGATGGTTAAGTATATAAAAGACAAATAACTAACAATTAGCAGAAGGCAGGTTCAATGCAAGACATTGAATAATTCTCAACTTTAGAAGTCATAATAAGAACATAAGATCATATACTTACCTTGTTTTGGTTACTCTTCATCTTCTTTTGAAGTTCATCATGAACTTTATCTACTTGAATTTAAGAGAGTGTACACCCTCATTTGCTTACTTTGGAGACAAACTTTACAGGGGGATTCTGCTGTAACAAATCTATAGCGATTCCGAAAATGGAAAACCTTTTCTTTATGTTTCAAAGACAGAAATATGGTTCCTGAGACTATTATATCTCTGACACCAGTTATACATAAATTGACAATTAGATTGTGTATATATACTATGACTTGTTAATATCAACATGGAAGAGGTGATAAGTTAGGAGCAATCATGGTATAAAAGCTTCCCCCTCTACCCTAAAGAAACTCCACCACTGAACCAGTGTTTCTAAACAGTAACTGGATCACAAGATTAATAATTCTCAACCATTGCTGTTTATAACTACTCAAGCTTACCTCATATGTTTGCATGCTCAACTTTTGAATGAATTACCCTTGCTAATTCTCCTGAAATCAAATCAATCATTTGTTTACACAGGAAGAAGATAGTACTAGTCATTTACACCTTTCATACATCACCTTAAATACTTATAATATAGCATTTTTAGTTAGATATGGGTAGATTTAACTAAGTTTGGTAGCTGGATAATCAGAGTGATGTATTGGAAAATGTTTGAGTAGCTCTATTTACCAAAAAAGTAATGGATAAAAGCTCTTGCTCGTGATTCAGAGTTACAGAAAATTTGTTGACAATGTAGAAGTACTACAATCGAAGTAACTACAGTAACAATTGAGGGTTTTCATGCATTTAAAAGAAAATTAAATGTGAAATATCTACATTTCTGTTCTTTAAATCTAAGCAATAAAATTACTTTCCTCTCTTCTAGTTACTTCTTCCATGGTTTCAAAACAGCGAGTACGATGATGAGGGCAATGACCAGGAGCAAAATAATGGAAATGATCATGCATTTTCTTGACTTCTTTTGCAAACTTTTTGCAGTTTGGAGAGCGTTGTTACCCAGTCTCACATGATCAGTTGCGTTTGTCACCTGTTTCATTACAGAATGGCATTTTAAAAAGACATGATTAGATGTATAATTCAAGTTTTTGTGTTTCTTTGTATAGTATGATTTTTAACCTTCTCAAGCTTACATGCCACAGTCCAAGTATATAAAACTTTGTTTGAATGAGATAAGAGGCAAGAACTAGTGTGAAAAACCAGCCTAAAGATTAAATATATTTGTGTTTCTTAACTTTCACTGAAAATTAAAATTAGTTCATCTTTAAAACTTTGGTCTAATTTAGTCTTCAAATTTTAGAAATGTAAGAATTTAGCTCTGTTAATCAAATTTTGTGAAGTTTATTTGATATTCTAAACATGTTTCATAATAGTATTTGAATTGTTTATTCTGTTTAATATATTTTTATTTTAATACTAGTTAAGAAATAAATTTAAAATATTCGATAAATTTAATAAAATTAGGTTAAAAGGATTAATTTATTATATTTTTAAAGATGGAATTAAATTAATTCAAAATTTTAAAAAGTGATTAATTTGAATTTTCATTGAAAGTTAATCTATCGAAAACATATTTAACCTAAAATAAAGTATAAAGTGATATAAAGTGGTGTTTCCATAGATAAAAATAATCCAAAAAAAAGTGAAGTTTGTTTTTGGTTATTCAAGATGGGTAGAATGAAAAAGGAAAAAAAAAAAAATAACACTCATATTTTAGGTGCTTATTTGGTAGGATTGGAAGAAGGAAAAAAGAAGAGAAACATTTACATTATAGAGAGTATAATTCAAATATCATAAAAGAAAAAAAAAATGATCTCTAAGACCATTCAATCGCACCTAATGGGTGAAGTTTTGATTCCTATATGATCCATTCCTCAGCCTAACACTCCCAAATAGATTACTATAGTGTTTCTTTTATTTTCACTCCTATTTCTACTTTTATCATATTTATTTTTCGTTTTTCTCTGCGTTAATATCTTTAACTTTCGTAATATTTTTTAAAATTAAATATATTTTTTGTTTTCAAATTGTTATAAAAAAATTGTTTAAATTTTTAATTTAAATTATAAAATAATTGGTTCTTGAATTTTATAAAAGTTCATGTAAAATATTTTTCTTAACAAATTACAATGTTTCTGCTGTGTCATACAAACTTTTATAATGGATTGTAATATATCCTTGGCAAAAATATTTTAAAGAGATAAAACATTTTATAATTTTATTTAAAGACAACAGTTTAATTTAGGAGTAAAATATATTTAACCTTTTTTTCTTACATATATATTTACACTCACATTTTTGTTCATCTACTCTATTTCTATAATCCTCACCAAACTTAACCTGATCTTAAAAGTAAAAAGCATAATAAAGCAAGGATATGTAGGGAAAATATTCTATTTCATTTTCACCTTCTCAATTTTTTCTATACATCGTACTTAAATGGGTTATTCAAAGGCACAAGAAGGAAAAAGAATAAGTAAAATAATCATGTAATCACTCTCTCAAATTATTAACTCTTGTTGAAAATAACACAGATCAAGAGTTCAAGAGATAAGTAAGAATTCTTACAGATGCATTTTATTTTGAAATTCAAATAAAATTTATATTGACATGCATTGCAATAGGTCGAATCCAATATATAATTTATTATTATAATAATTATTTAACATAAAATATAAACACATAATTTAATTATAGTAAATCAAATCAATAAAAAACAACAAATTTGTATTAGGGAAATATTATATATATCTAAATATAATAATTATTAATAAATAAAAATATTAAAATTTCAATAATTACTACGTTTTAAACTCAAGGCATAATCAATGTGGTCAAGATCATGAAATAAATTAAAACTAGGTTAGGTAAGAAATTAAATAAAAATAATAATTAAAATAGTGGTAAATCAATTTAAATTAGTATCCAAATGAAAAGGAACAAAGACGATTTATCTTCAGGAAATTAAAATATATATATATATATATATATATATATATATATATATATATATATATATATAGTTTGATATGAGAGAGACAAATCAGATCAAATAAAAAAAATGAAGGAATCAAGGAAAGATAAAGAAATCATGAAGAGGTAAAAACCTTAAACAATGATAAAAGAAGAAGAAAAAATTTCCTAAGAAAAACAAAAGTAGTTGCTCAGATGAATAATGAAATCTGTAACAGTATGAGAGAATAAAATATCATTGAAATTGAATACGAAAAAAACTTTTCAAATTTATAAATATAGAGGATAATGTATATTGATATCCACGTAAGTTCCTATAATAATAATAATAATATTTATAACATCAAATTCTTCTTCTTATTATTATTATATGAAGAAAAAGAAGAATACATGACATCCTACAATAAATTGATACTAAAAAGTGGAAAGTGAAACTTGTCACCAAAAAAAAAAGTTCGTGAATTGAAGAAGCAAATATATCAGAAATTGAACAAGCACTAATGAGTGTCCTCTATGGATGTGCTTTCTTTCCAAGAAGAATATCAATGCAAGATTGCAACTAGACAGTGACAGAAAAATCATCTTTATAGAATAATACAAGGGAACAAAAACACCATGATAATGATAAACCTTTGAGGGCTACAAAGAATATGAATTTATATCTTGAGACACCACAATGAATGTATTCAGAAATCAGTCACACCACACAAAACAAACACACCTCGATCATACTAGATAAGAAGGCTTAGGAATTCTGCTCTAAGATGTTCTTCTGACACAAATGCATATGTTATGGACAAAAAAGGTACAGGGCCACACACTCAAGTGCACTAGCTACTCTTCCAAGGTTTGAGAACACCCACAACTATGATAGCTACTATTATCAACAGTATAACTATGGCAATGCACATCCATTTTCGTGAGTTCTTCTGCAGTTTCTTAGCATTTTGAAGTGCAGTTGTCCCTCTCTGGACATGATCGACTGCGTTGTTGACCTGAACAAGCCTCTCATTAACCAAAAATCAAACTATATATGCCCTGTGTTCCACATACACATGCATGCAAACACAAGATTAAGGGTGTGAGAGGCACAGAGTGAACTGTTAAAACAGATCTGTCCAATACTCTTAACCACAAAGGGATCTGTGTTGATAAATGAGTTTCTCACTTGTTTAATGTGAATCTTGAAGGAGTCTTTAAGGTTTAAAGCTTAGTTAATCAATCACACAGTTCTGGATTAATGGACTGTTTTAAGACAATCAAGAAGAATTAAAAGAGATAAGAGGAATCAAAACACACAATTTATACTGGTTCGATTCAAGGCGAATCTACATCCAGTCTTCTCCTAAGTAATACACTTAGGAGGATTCCACTAAACACAAAGGTTCCAAGAATTACAAGCACACCTATGTAATTCTAACCCCAAAACCCAAGAACTTGATTCAACAATCAAGAACTTCCCCTAGGAGCAATGCATCCACACAATTGCACCTAGGTCCACACTTCAACCACTGAAGCTACTGTAATCAAAGATACAGAAAACAAAACAAGAAACGAAAACACCTAAATTGTGCAGATTTGACTTGATGCTCCTTGAATCAAGCAAGATCCATCATGGTAGAATCAATCATCAATCATTCTTGGATCTGTCCTTGGGTTATTGCAGAATCTTCTGAAGCTCTTGTGTCTCTCAGATTGCTCTTTTCCAGATGCAGACTGCGTGATCTATCTCAAAAATTCCAAACCCAAAACAGATTACAAAACAGCTTTTATACAAAGGTTTTTGCTGTCACTAATTCAATTAGCTATTTACCTAATCGATTATCGTGAGTATATTTTCACTTACTTAGTACAATACTCACAGCTAATCCATTAGTTAAAGAACTAATCATATACAGAGTTACACAGCAAGCCTGAAATACAAATGATAAAGAAAAGCTAATTTCCTAGTGCATAACCTAACTGGACCAAGCTATGTTTTATCCTAGATCAGTAGACATCATCAAAAACTGTTCTTCATTTATGAATGAAAGGCTCCCCCTTCCAACATGAACAAACCTGACTTTCAATGTTATCTAGAATTTCTCCTTGAGCATCAACTAAGACTGCCATGTCAAGGTAAATCTGATAAATGGTAAAACAAAATTAGACAAGCTATTGTTACAGCTAGAATAAATATTTAAGACTGAGATCTTCGTGTAGGCAAACCTGGTGTAAATCAAGAAGTTTTTTCTCAATCTCTTTCACAGCATTATGTCTCTCTTGGATTTCTTCTACTGTGTTTACTACCTGCAAAATCCAGGTTTTCATTTGTTTTAATTCTCCACACAGGTGAGGCAAAATCATAACTACTATAATTTCAGATGTGTTACCAAAATAAAACAATTGAAATGTTTGACTACGCCCCTGAATAAAACTTATAGTCTTTGACCATGAGATAGAATGTGAAAACTCGCTTTACTGTATAAAGTGTTGATGTAAATAGAAAGATAATGAAGAAAATGTATGGATCATGAATTAATTTTCGACTCAGCCGTTTTTTCCAGGTATTAAACAAACCCGGTTTTTCCAAGAAAAGAGGATGACAGAAAAGATAACACAATGTGTTGAACTTTACAAAAGGAAAAGACAAATTCATGTGAAAAATCACAAACCAGGTACCTGTCCTCGGCCTGCTTCTAGAATTGCTCTCTGGAAGATTTGCTCACTGTTTCCAGTTTCTATCAGGTGATCAATTGTCTATCACAGTCAATGATGGCCAATTACAACAAAATTTATATGCAGTGAATATCTCATCTCAAATCACAAACTTATGAGTTAAGCTCACCTCATCATCTGGCCTAGTTCCAGTAACTGTAGATCAAATCAAGTAATCACAAAAGTGTCACAAAGTTAAGATAATTAAACACTTTCTAATATATAAGTTTAAAATAAAATAAAAAAACAATTGTACTAGTGTACCACAGGGATGAAATGTTCAAACCTGTTATCACTCTCCTCTCCACGACCTCACGATATTCATCTTGTATTCTTTGTCTAAGAGTCTGAACCACAACACATTGATGAGAAGACAGACATGAAGTTGGAAAAACAGCTTCTGGTGTTAGTTGTTAAAAACTAAATATACCTGGAACTCTGTCATGAGATCCTTGAACTTTTTAGCCAAGGCACTGTGGTTTCAAGGAGAAGTAAATAATTCAGTTTTCCGGGTCCTTTTTATCAAGTACAATTAGAAAGATGTCTACAACCTACTTACTTTGTCATATTCATTCTTGCTCTATCAATACCTGTTCCCTTCTCACAGCCAGGATTTTGTCTGTTGGATAGGTTCTGCAAAATACAATTCCTGAACAAATAATTTTCATAGTTGTCGGAAAATTTTACAATAAATTGAGATCTAATAAAACAATATTAAGCCAAATAGCTCAATACATCTCTGTTTATAGCCTCTATCTTTGTTTTGACACCATGAGCAATCTTTCCAACTTCATCAATATCTTTCTCCATCCTCTTCTTGATACCTGAAAATAATGTTATAGGTTTATTAGTCTTATAAACACTATTAAGTTTTGTTCGCATACATTGAAAGGAACAAAAGCAGTATATCAAAAAAATTAAATTTTAAGCATAAATATTATGCAATTTGCCATTGTTGCTAGAAAGGCATTTTACCATGTGTCTGTCTGGCTATAGCAGCCTGAAAAACCCAAGTTAATAAAATTTCAGCTCCAATACCAGAAAATCTTATTCCGAAACTCAAAATGGATGGTTCAACTAAAATATACCATTGCATCCTAACACAAGTTTAATGGCACAAGCTTTAGTAACAGATTTGATTCATTGTTGTAAAGAGTATCAAATTTTACTCACATTTAGTGTTAGTAACAAATGCAGTATACTAAAAAAATGTCATGTATCTAGCTATGACACTCCCAAGTTAATACATTGTCAGCACCTATACCAGAAAATCTTACAACTGAATTCAAAACGGATGATTTCAATTAAAAAACAAAACATTGCACTTGATGTAACCAAAAAAATAACATTGCATTGTGACACAAACCTTTCATGGCAGGTGCTTTTGTAACAGCTTTTGATTCCTCATTAGCTTCCTGGAAGATGTACTCTTAGTTTATAAATGAGATCTTGCTGCTGGAAAGTAACAAACAATAACGATAGTGGATACCTTTAGCTTTTGAAGTAGCACCGCCAGCTTATCGATCTGTTTATCAACCTCATGGATCTAATACCAAAACAAAGAATATCAGTACATGTAGGATATTAAACTGCACACTATTGAACAAACTACATGAAGAAAAAGTTGATTACGGAAACAGCAAAACTTATCAGTTCTATTATCCCCTTGGACAACAATATCTTTCAACTTCCAGCCTATTCTAAAATAATATCCGCACAACAAAAAATCCTACAAAGTAATAAATTTGCATCCTAAATAGTCAAATGATTTCAAATTTTAAAAAGCATGCACATTGTGTACCTGCTTATTAAAAGCTTCCATTCCCATATCAGAGTTGCTTCTGGGAACCTGTCCCATTTCAATGTCAGTTTCTCTAGAAGGCTGGCCATTACCAGCCCCACCAACAAATGAATCCTGCAAGAAAGAATGCAAATAACAATGATAATAGTAAAAGGAAAAACAAAACTATCCATAGACTTTGATCTTATAACACAACAACATTGTACTAAACATAACCCATGTCCAACTAATTAACAGTAACAAAACAAAACAAAAACACCAGAATCACTATCAGAATAAATCCAAAACCAACAATTATGCCACAGACAAAATAACCACCTGAAATCTAATTCGGGATTAACCATGATCTGTGTTAAAGTAAGACACCGCCTTTCAGAAAATTTCCACTACCCATATAGTGATTCAGCTAGGAACTAAATTTTACGGCTTAGAATATCAGAACACGATGATTCCTATTCGTACCCCAGTAGAATCCAAGTAAAAAATTTGGGCACCTCTTAATGTCGTTTTTCTTCAAATTAGATAAAATAAAATAAAACACAGTACGAATCTGACACTGAGATGGCAGAAAATTAGAACAGAAAAACAATAAGTTTAGCAACAGAACTACAAGACCCAGTGATCAAAATGGGATTTTGGAATCGAAAGAGGGAATTACAGATATCAACTAGTGAGAAGATCGTTCATCGTGAATTATCAAATCAAACTGTGAGAGAGAAGAAAATGTCCAAAGCAAACAGTTAAACGGCAACAATGGTTGTGTTTTGGCCGGCAAAACGACAGCGAAGCAATGTAGGGCAACCAACGAACTCTCTCGCAATGCTTTCTGCAATACTTCAAAACATGATCGCAGGGATTCTGAAAATTTGTTAAATCAAATAGGACAAAAAAATTTGAATTTAGATTGTTATATCAATGATTAAAATTTTCAATTATAATTCTTCTTAGTAATTTAACTCAAAGGAGTTTTCAGATACACTATTTATCTTATTAATAGATTCTAAATCACTCCTAGTCATGGGTGAAAAATATTCATCCTTATTGATTTTAGACAACAATGGTGAAAAATATTCATCCTTATTGATTTTAGACAACAATTTTACATCGAAAAAGTTTTTGTTTCCGTTATGTAATAGAACATGCATTGATTAGGCAATATAAACTTAATGTTTTGTTTCAAGAACAAATTCTAGAAAAAAAAAAGTTTCTCATTTAATTCGTAATTCGTTCACAAATATTTTTTTATTTTGGACGCTAATTTATATGAAAAGAAAATTTTATTCTGTTTATGTTATTGAATATTGAATATATATATATATATATATATATATATATATATATATATATATATATATATATATATATATTTGTGTGTGTGTGAGAGAAGAAAATTTAAGTCGTTCACAAATATTTTTCATTTTATTTAGGGCATGAAGAAAATATTCAATAAATTATTCATATCAAAAGAGAAAGCAATAAAATTAAATTACATTAAAGTTATTACATGATAAATAAGATAATTATGAGTATTGATAATTATGAGTATTATATATTTTATAATTACAAGTAAAAAATTCTTTTTTCTTTTGTTTTCACGTCTACTCCAAAGAGGAGTTGCATCCTTTACAAGTAAAAGATGATGTGACTCTCTTATGTAGTTTTTGAAATAGTGTATTTCTTTTATCAAAACATCATCACTTAGAAATTAAAGAGAAACAAAATAAATTTATAAGATTTATGGATCAAATTCCTCTACACTACCATATATAATAATGTCCATTTCTCAATTATTATAAGGATGTATATTTAAAAATATTTAAGATCACGATTTTCACAAGATAATTTTTTGTGAAAATTTTATATTTACAACACGATATTTTTGTATAGGATAGATTAGTGTAATTTGTTTGACATAAACAGAACAATTTTAGGTCACTTTCAAAAACAAATACATATTTTACCATTTCTCTGTGTTTCTCTCTTTTGAAATCGGTAGAAATCAAGACCAACTTCTTTATGTTTCTTTTTGGTCATTTTGTTCTCCATGGCTGCTTGAGCAACCGAACCCACTGCAATTCCAGTTTCAGAATCAGTAGTTTTCTTTCTACCTTTATGGTGTACAACAACTGTCCACCCCCCTTCAGCAGCAAGGGCTTCTTTTTCTTTTCTTTCTTGCAATCATAAATAAATCATTACATGTAAAACAAAAATAAAGACAAAACAATGTGGGATCATTCGTACGATATGAAAAATAAAAGCCTAAACATTTATGGAATTCAAAAACATGCTTATGAATCAGTGCTTAATATGACAAGTGTGTCTAATCATTCTGTTGCTATTGCATGCATGTTTGTCAAAACAATTACCTCTTCCAGTTTTTCTTCATGAGCAATTATAAAGTCATCAATTTGATGCTGCAATACTTCCAATCCTGGTCTGCTTTGATGATATTCCATGATCCATTCTGTAGTTTCAGAAGTCCCCATTCAGAAACTATTATTAGTAAATTGGTGACTGATAACTCCAGGTTAGTATTCCCTAATACTTCCTCTGAAAATCCTCTTCCTTATTATCCTCCTCCTTCCTATCCAAACCGTTTGAAACCAAAAACTAAAAAGATGGAGGAGTTAGACAAAGAAATCCTGAATACTTTCAAGAAAGTGGAGATAAACATCCTTTTGTTGGATGCTGTAAGACAAATTCCTAAATACGCCAAGTTTCTCAAAGAATTATGTACACATAAAAGGCGTATTATGGACAAAGAGGTAGTGAACATGGGAAGAAATGTCTCTAGCTTAATTAAGAAGCCTGCAGTCAGGATGCCGCAAAAGTGTAAGGATCCAAGTATGTTTTCTGTTCCCTGCATTATAGGAAGTACTAAATAAATAAATAAATAAAAATAAATAAAAATAAAAATAAAAATAAAAATAAAATAAATAAATAAAAACAGAATCAAAATAAAAGAAATACTAACCGTATTCCCCGACAACGGCGCCAAATTTGATATCGCTGTCGTTAGGCGATCAAATTACCACTACTTTAACAACTTCAGTATTGCCAGTTAGTAGTGAACAAAATAGTTAGGGTTAAGATAACCCTGAGTCGTCTCACAACGAATACGGAATTGATCTCAAATATTTGATTCTTAAAAATGCAATTAAAACTAGCAACTATAAAAATAGGGGAATTTTGATGTGCAAAGAAAATGACACGGAAGATTGTAAACACAATAATAGTAGATAGGTCAATTCCACTGCTTTTTCTAAATAAGATTCTTCATTGGTTATCTAGAGATTATTGTTAAATTAATTATTGTTGTTGTTTTACAAATCAATCAATGTAAAGACTCAATTCATTTGTTGGCATCTTCACTTTTAATCAAAGTACAGTCTCAATTAAAAGTGAGAATTGTTAGATTGTCCATAGTAAATTCAATCAAAGTACAGTCTCAATTAATTTTATTATGCCTAATCATGTCTATTCCTTTGTTTCTTTACCAAATAGAAAACTTAATTAATCAAAGTAAAGTCTTGACTAATTTTAGTTAAAGTAATTACCTCTAATCAAATTAAAGTCTCAATTATTGGCAAAAACTTATTTAATCAAATGAAAGTTTCTAAACAAAATCAAAGTAAAGTCTCAATTTAATTTAAAAACCTTTTAACTCATATAATTAGCATGTAGATTTAAAATCATTATTTTCTATTCGATTAAGAAGCAAAGGACATAGATAAACAAAAACCACAACAATAATCAAAATAACAAACACATAAATTCATCTAACCTCAGAATTCATTTAAGAAATTACAGTGGAATCAACCCTACAAGCTTAGCCCTCCATGGCTTTGATGGAATACATGATGAAATGAAGGAAAGAAAATAAAAGAAAAGAGAGGATGAGAGATGTGATGGATGACGGTGTCTGCCAAAACCAGAGAGTTCTCAGCGGTCTCAGCTGTGTAAGTTCTCCCCGCTTCTGCTCCCTTAAGCCTCTTTATATAGGCTTCCACTGGACTTTGGGCTTTATCTGTCAGTTGCTAAAATCTTTTATTTTTATTTCATTAATTAGCAACTTAATTCCTGCCCAATTTTCAATTCTGCCCCTCTCATTTAACCATATTTGCAGTTTTGACCAGAGTGGACTGCTGACTTTGACCAGTTGATCAGAGTTGACCAGTTGACCAATTTGACTGCCTTATCAGATGCTGACACGTGGCGCAGAGTACTCTCTCTCCAGAATTAGGGTTTCTGCCCCATGTTTCTTCCTTGGCTGCGCGGCTGACGGCGACTGCTGCCGTTTTCCGATGAGTGCGGTGGCTGCCATGGTTCGTTCTCACTCATGGTGGCATGGACAGCGCTGCAAGTTCGCTGGTGCGTCGTGGACGTGCCTGATTGAAGCTAAAATGGTGGCTTTGTATGGTGCTGTTGCTGTTGCGAAATCTGCTGGTGGTGGTGCGTGGAGCTACGATGGAGGCGAGAACGATGCAAGTGCGGTGGAACGTGCCTGGTTCAGGTGGTGTGCGGACGTCTCCGCTGCTGCCATGAGGATCTGTTCGAAGGTGGTGCTATGATGGCTGCAGAAGCTGCTGCCATGGTTGTGCGCGAGCTGACAATTGCAGGGACGGTGGAAGCTCGCGTGAAGATGGAAGCTGCGCGAATGGAGCGTGATTCTGGTTGCTGGTGCGCGAACGGTGGCGCTGCCATAGAGTGCGCGAGGTGCAGAGTGTTAGAATCAATTGACGAATTAATTCTATTAGTGACTCATTTGAAACATTATGATGGGCCCAATTGTGATTTAATAAAATATAGAGACTTATTGGTTATTATTATGGGAAGTGATAATAAAATAAAATAAAGATAAAGATAAAATAAAAACCAACTTGATGGACGTTGGTTTATAAAAGGAATTGGGGTTCTGTCTCTGGCCATAAGGTTCTTTTCACAGTAACCCATCAAGAACGTGTGAGAAGAGAAAGAAAGTCAAAGAGATAGATTGAGAAACGGTGATTGAAGAGCACACAAGATTACAAATTTGAAGAACGCATATTCATAGGATCTCTCATGGATCAAGGTTAGTGCTCTATTATGTTTTATCGAGTGAGAATCATAAATCTTAAAGATCCTCAATTAAGTTTTACATGTGGTATCAGAGCCAGGTTGTAGGATTTATGATTCTCCTATTATGTGATGTTTCTCTTTATGATGTTTTCTCCTAATTTAATTTTATGAACGATGATATTGCTATTAAAATATTGTATCCACTGCTGCCATTTATCAGTATGCGTGCTTTACTGTGTGTGCTTTACTGTAATGGTTTTTATCTTTTTTTTGGCATTGAATAAAAGAAAAGAAAAAAAAAAAACCCTGTTACGTATGAAAGTGGCTGTTACGTGTGAAAGTGTTATCTTTCATTGATTGAAATGCTGTGTGAACGTGTACGAGTTGGTCTTTTACGTGGATTGCAAACCGCTTATTGCAAGCTTTCATGAGGTGTGCGGTTGTGAATTTAAAAGTGTTTTTGCACTTTTACGTTTTGAGTTTTGAAATCCTATTAAGTTAATTGAATTTGAGAGCAATATTTTTATTGGTTTATGTCACCAATAAAATTAATATTAATTATTTTATTTATATAAATAATTAATAATTTTATTTTAATTTGCAATAATATTTATGTTTGTTATTGTTAAATTAAAATTAATGAGTATGCTATATAAAATTTATAGCAATTAAATGTATGTGTATTTATTTATTTGAAATTAAGTATGATAAATTTTGTTAGTCACCAAAGTGCCAAAATTTTAATGTTTATATAATTTCAAATTATTAATGTTTTTTATTTTAATTACCCATAGTATGGATGCTAAATTATGAATAATTAAATTTATGGGTTAATTAAAATTCATTAATTATAAGACATTTAAGGATCGCCCAAAGGTTGATTAATTGTTCTCATAATTAATGAACATGATTGTAGATAATTTTGTATGCGTCACTAGTTTTATTTATATACCCAAAGGTAGTAGGTGATTCTAGTTGATGCATATTTTAATTATCAATAATGTTATAATATGATTAGCATCATTATGTTTATGTTTGTGTATTAGTGGATCTCCCAAAGGAGAACATTAGTATGCATAGAATGATTGTTTATATCTGAATCTGTTTTTACGTTTAGTTTTATGACTCAAAGCATTAATGTTAGGCATGTGTTAATTGCAGTCTCTGTTCCAGTATCTTTACACGCGCTTGCTTCGTCTGTTCCAGTCTTTAATGGGTTGAATTTCCCTGACTGGAGTGAGCAAGTCCAATTTCACTTAGGTGTGTTGGATCTTGATCTAGCTCTTCTAGTTGAAAAGCCGGCTGCTATCACGGATGCTAGTAGCAATGAAGAGAAAGCCCATTACAAAGCTTGGGTAAGATCAAACAGACTTAGCTTAATGTTTATGAGAATGAGCATAGCAAGTAATATAAAGTCAGCTCTTCCCAAAACTGATGACGCAAAAGAATTCATGAAATTTGTGGAAGAGCGCTCCCAAACTGCTGATAAGTCTCTCGCTGGGACACTGATGAGTACGTTGACCACTATGAAGTTTGACGGTTCGCGTACTATGCATGAGCATGTGATCGAGATGACAAATATCGCAACAAGACTTAAGTCTTTAGGAATGGCAGTGGATGAAGGTTTTCTCGTGCAGTTCATTCTGAACTCATTACCGTCTGAGTATGGTCCGTTCCAGATGAACTATAACACCATAAAAGACAAGTGGAATGTGCATGAATTGCACAGTATGCTAGTTCAGGAGGAGACCCGACTGAAGAACTTAGGAAGCCACTCTATTCAATATGTGAAGAATCAAGGAGCTGTTGGAAAGAAAGTTGCTAAGAAACATGGAAAGGGTAAAGGACCACTAAAGATTGACGAGTCCTCAACCAAAATCCAGAAGAAAAATGACAAATGTCATTTCTGCGGGAAGTCTGGACATTTCCAGAAGGACTGCATAAAGCGTAAGGCTTGGTTCGAAAAGAAAGGTGAGCATAATGCTTACGTATGTTTTGAATCAAACTTAACTGAAGTTCCCCATAATACGTGGTGGATTGATTCTGGATGTACGAGTCATGTTTCTAATGTGATGCAGGGATTTCTTACAACCCGAACCATAAACCCAAATGAGAAGTTTGTCTTCATGGGCAATAAAGAGAAAGTTCCAGTGGAAGCGGTCGGGACTTATCGTCTAATCCTCGACACTAGATATCACTTAGACCTTATGGATACTTTTTATGTACCTAGTATCACTAGGAATTTAATTTCTTTGTCTAAGCTTGATATTGCTGGATATTCTTTTAAGTTTGGGAATGGTTGTTTCAGTTTGTTTAAGCGTACTTTTATGATTGAATCTGGTACACTTTATGATGGTTTATATAAATTGAATTTGGATAATTTATATGCTGAAACTCTTATGACTGTGCATCACAATGTTGGCACTAAACGTAGTTTAGTGGATGAACGATCTGCTTACTTGTGGCATAAACGTTTGGGACATATTTCCAAAGAAAGAATGCAAAGATTAGTAAAGAATGAAATCCTTCCGGATTTAGATTTTACTGATCTGAATGTGTGTGTGGATTGTATTAAAGGCAAACAAACTAAACACACAAAGAAAGGAGCCACGAGAAGCACTCAGCTTCTTGAAATCATACACACCGATATATGTGGTCCGTTTGATGTAAATTCTTTCAATAAAGAGAAGTACTTCATCACCTTTATTGATGATTTTTCGCGTTATGGACATGTCTATCTACTGCATGAGAAATCTCAGTCAGTAAATGCCTTGGAAGTTTATATAAATGAAGTGGAAAGGCAATTAGACAGAAAGGTGAAAATCGTAAGGTCTGATAGAGGTGGTGAGTATTATGGAAGATATGATGAAAGTGGACAACACCCTGGTCCGTTTGCTAAGTTCCTTGAGAAACGTGGTATTTGTGCTCAATACACAATGCCAGGCACACCACAACAAAATGGTGTATCAGAAAGGCGTAATCGAACCTTAATGGATATGGTTAGGAGTATGTTAAGTAATTCATGTTTACCCGTATCATTGTGGATGTATGCTTTAAAGACTGCCATGTATTTGTTGAACAGGGTTCCTAGTAAAGCTGTTCAAAAGACTCCTTTTGAGTTATGGACGAATAGGAAACCCAGTTTGAGACACCTGCATGTTTGGGGTTGTCAGGCAGAAGTAAGAATATACAATCCGCAAGAAAAGAAACTGGATGAAAGAACAATCAGTGGATTTTTCATTGGTTATCCAGAAAAATCAAAGGGGTATATGTTTTACTGTCCTACCCATAGTACTAGAATCGTTGAAACTGGAAATGCTCGGTTCATTGAAAATGGTGAAACCAGTGGGAGTGAAGCTTCACGAAATGTGGAGATTAAGGAAGTTAGAGTACAAGTTCCTATAACTAGTACTTCTTTATCAAGAGTTGTTGTTCCACATGTTGTAGAAACTCACAACAATCAAGAAGAACAACAAATTAATGATCCCGAGGTTAACAATGAACCAATAGTAGAACAACCACAAGAAATAGTATTAAGAAGATCTCACAGAGATAGAAAGTCTGCTATTTCGAATGATTATGTGGTTTATCTACAAGAGTCAGAAAATGACTTAAGTATTGATAATGATCCAATTTCTTTTTCAGAAGCCATTAATGGTGATAATTCTGATAAGTGGTTAGATGCCATGAAAGATGAGCTTAAATCAATGGCACATAATGACGTATGGGACCTTGTGGAATTGCCAGAAGGATGCAAGAGAGTTGGGTGTAAATGGGTCTTTAAGACTAAGCGTGACTCTCAAGGCAATATTGAACGTTACAAGGCCTGTCTTGTTGCCAAAGGTTTTACTCAGAAAGATGGCATTGACTATAAGGAAACATTTTCGCCTGTTTCTAAGAAAAATTCTTTTAGAATTATCATGGCATTAGTAGCTCATTATGATCTTGAGTTGCATCAAATGGATGTTAAAACTGCTTTTCTGAATGGGGATTTAGAAGAGGATGTCTATATGGACCAACCGGTGGGGTTCGCTGAAGAAGGAAAGGAGCACATGGTGTGTAAACTTAAGAGATCGATATATGGACTTAAACAAGCTTCTCGGCAATGGTATCTTAAGTTCAATGATACTATTGTGTCCTTTGGATTTAAGGAAAACACCGTTGATCGGTGTATATATCTGAAGGTCAGTGGGAGTAAGTTTATATTTCTGATTCTGTATGTTGATGATATCTTGCTTGCGACTAATGATCTTGGTCTATTAAGTGAGACTAAGAGGTTTCTCTCTAATAACTTTGAAGTGAAAGATATGGGTGAGGCATACTATGTGATAGGAATAGAAATATTCCGTGACAGATCACAAGGATTGTTAGGTTTGTCTCAGAATGCATATATTAATAAAGTTTTAGAGAGATTCAGAATGGATAAATGTTCAGCATCTCCTGTTCCAATACAGAAAGGAGACAAGTTTAGTCTCATGCAATGTCCAAAGAATGATTTGGAACGGAAACAGATGAAAAATATCCCTTATGCATCTGTTGTTGGGAGTTTGATGTATGCTCAAACCTGTACGAGGCCAGATATTAGCTTTGCAGTTGGTATGCTTGGTAGATACCAAAGTAATCCAGGTCTGGAGCATTGGAAAGCTGCAAAGAAAGTTTTAAGATACCTACAAGGAACAAAGAATCACATGCTTACTTATAGAAAATCTGATCACCTTGAGGTGATAGGTTATACAGATTCAGACTTTGCCGGCTGTGTGGATACAAGAAAGTCTACATTTGGTTATTGTATCTTTTAGCCGGAGGAGCGATTTCATGGAAAAGTGCGAAGCAGTCTGTCATTGCTGCATCCACCATGGAAGCTGAATTTGTGGCATGCTTTGAGGCCACAGTTCAGGCTAATTGGTTGCGGAACTTTATTTCAGGACTTGGAGTAGTCGACAGTATTTCCAAGCCGCTGAAAATTTATTGTGATAATTCCGCAGCAGTCTTCTTTTCTAAAAACAACAAGTATTCTAAAGGTGCTAAACATATGGAATTGAAATACTTTGCCGTTAAAGAAGAAGTTCAGAAACGTAAAGTGTCAATAGAACATATTAGCACAGATCTTATGATTGCTGACCCTTTAACAAAAGGGTTACCGCCCAAATTGTATGCTGGTCATGTAAAGAATATGGGCATTATGTCTACTAGTGAATGTTAAATGTTGAATGTTAATGTTTTTTAATGTTTATGTGACACTTTGAGCTCCCTAATGTATAAATTTCTGAAATATGTGTTTTCTTCTTTATGTTTATGCATGCAAATTATGATGAAGAAAACAAATTATGTTATGTTATTGCTTTGTAGAATGACATTATGTTTGAACTCATTATGGACTTCTCGTTTTTAAGGTCATATTAAGGAGAAAGGGATGATATAGTAGTACATGGAAGGGATCATGTCGATCAAATGATGTGTGACTGCCATGACTCTTATTATTTCTGTATCTTTAATTATGAATAATGATGGAACCAATTTATGCAAGGTCTTTTATTGCGCATTATGTTTATGTATTAAATCACATAATGTTATGACATCGTATGAGTCAAGTGGGAGAATGTTAGAATTAATTGACGAATTAATTCTATTAGTGACTCATTTGAAATATTATGATGGGCCCAATTGTGATTTAATAAAATATAGAGACTTATTGGTTATTATTATAGGAAGTGATAATAAAATAAAATAAAGATAAAGATAAAATAAAAACCAACTTGATGGACGTTGGTTTATAAAAGGAATTAGGGTTCTGTCTCTGGCCATAAGGTTCTTTTCACAGTAACCCATCAAGAACGTGTGAGAAGAGAAAGAAAGTCAAAGAGATAGATTGAGAAACGGTGATTGAAGAGCACACAAGATTACAAATTTGAAGAACGCATATTCACAGGATCTCTCATGGATCAAGGTTAGTGCTCTATTATGTTTTATCGAGTGAGAATCATAAATCTTAAAGATCCTCAATTAAGTTTTACAAAGAGATGATGGAGGTGTGCTGGTCTCGCTGATGGTGGTCGGATCTTCGGCGAGTTGCGCTGCTGCGGTGGCTGCTGCTGTGCGAACGCAGAAGATGGTGTTCGTGGAGGTGCTGTGGCATGGTTGCGACAAAGCTCGCGGTGGTTGCTGATTCCGACGTGGTGGTGCGAAGCAGCTGCTGTAATGGTGGCGGCGACTGTGTGGAGGAAGATGGTGGTGTCGTCGCTGCTGCAGATTGGTGGTGGCCGGCGAGGAGATGGCGGCGGCGGTTGCCATGGTGATGGAAGGAGAGGAGAAAATTAGGGTTAGGGTTTTGGGAGATGAAGATGATGACGTGGCAGCCTTCCATTGGACAGCTTGTTAGTGCAAGGATTGTTGCCACGTGGCTTGCTTTGGTTGGCTAATTTTAAGAGGTGGGGATTGCCACATGGCATGATCTGGTTGAGTGGAGTTTAAGTGGTAGGAGGGGTGCAACTTAGTGAAAACTGGGAGTGCAGAACAGGGTTTTTGGTGGTCCACTTTAGAAGGAGTGTGCAAATAAAATCTGGGGGTGCATTTAGCTCCTGATTTATTCTTTTCCAGAATTTCTTGATTTTGGACTTATTTTGTAACTTTGAATATTTCAAAATCACACTATTAATTGACCAAAAATAAATTCCAGCTGCATTAACAAACGTTAGAATATCCAATAATATTTTATGCAACTAAAATAAATTTTTACACCACTTTTACCAAACTTACTCAATAAATCCAATAATCACAAATCCTAATTAAATCAATCTTTTAGCACAGAAAATTCAATTAAATCCCCAAATTTAAATATTAAATGAGGGCAAAAATTTGAACTCATCAGTGACAAATATGGACAGAATTCAAAGGTGCAGTACAATCCATTCTGTCAACAGATTGAAAGAAAGATATCTCTAAATGTTTAAACATGTTATGGATGTCTAATGTTTTGGAGTTTTAAATCAATCAAAAAGAAATGCGCTTAATATTAACAATTCATACTTTTCATTCCTTTTGAGCAGTCATCATCCACGGAGGAAATAGTATAAACTTCCTTCAGATTGTTGTACCATTCTCCTTTATCCTGGGAATTTCTATCCTCCTTTTTTCTTTTTTTCTTATCTTTCTTTGACCTACCTACATCATAAAAATTGTCATGAGGGAAACCAATGCATAAATTCAAATATTACATTCCAAAATGACAAAACGAATTAAACTAGAAAATGTGTTTTCTTACAGGGTTTGGTAACTGCTCCAGTATCCAAATCTCTATGACCACCAAAGTCTTGTATCTCCTCAGCACTAGAATGACAATTATCTACTACTTCATCTGTAACCATTTAACCAAATATGTTGAACATGATCAGGATGACATAGTTAAAGTATTTTTTTATAAAAAGATGTCTATACCAAATGCCAGAACAGGGAGAAATAATGCCACCAAATGAAAATTAACACAATATATAGTACTACAATAGTATGAGCAATTGTTCTACAACAATTGAAAATAAAATATATTCTAGTTTAAACTCTGACACTAGCCTACACTCCATATAACTTCTAACTCACCGCTTTGCTCTTCCAAATCAACTTCTTCACCCTTCGGTTTTCGTTTCCTAACTAGACTTTTGTCCTTGTTCTTCCTTTTTTTGTTGACAGAAGCCTTCTCCTTCTTTGTGTCACTAACATGTATTTCATTATCCACTGAAACAAACACTTTACATCAGACACAGCCAAACAAAAGGGTGATGATTATGAAAACAAAGCACTGTTACCTTCAACGTCCTCCACAGTAGCTTGTATCTCTACTTCATCATTTTGTTCCCTGTTCCTTTTCTTCTTCTTTTCCCCAGTATGCAGATCTCTTTTAGCCTTCTTTACCTTCATTGTACCAAATACTCAACCTGTGAGTGAACAAAAAATATTATGGTTAATCCGCAAACTACGAATCAAGTATACACAATGCATAAGAAGCATTCACAAGGACGAACCTGGAAGGACCAACTAAACAATGACAGAGCCTACAGATGCAAAGGAGGACGAAGCTCTGCAAGAAGAAAACGAAAACTGATTTAACAAATTAACTCAAAAGCAGAACAAATTGCTAGAATCTCAAAACCACATCTCAACGCATGAAGTAAATGCAGATCTAGGAATTGTGCCATGCAACAGCGCTATAGTCGCTGCTTAAATCAAAGCCTACAAATAACTTGTGCTCATTTATCCCAGTATCTCAACACACTCAAAATTAAACGTAGCATCACATTTTCTTTCTCCATAACATCCAAAAACAGTTCAATCTCGTTAGACAGTTAAAACCACTGAATTGGGTGGATTGACAAATAGAATACCCTAAACGCATATCCGCACGCATCATCAACAGACCCAACAAAAAAAAAAATTAAGCTAAAAATAAAACAAAACCCCGATTCTCTGTTTCTTGATGAGAATAAAAGAACAAATACCATAAAATGTACACAAGCCTCAACACAACATTTCTCTTGAACACAATAGCCGACTCATTCATTTAAAATCACAATGACAATGCATGGCGAAGAGAACCCCAAAGACAACGAGGATTAAGAGCACAAGAATAGGTCTTGATTAAAACAATGATATTAATTCAAATAACAAGAATAGGGATTGAGCATAAACAATAGACAACGGTGAGTAAAACCAAAACAAAGAGACTCTAATCGTTTATAGAGTAGCATTACATTCAATTCAAATAGTGAATAGATAGAGAGAAAGAACCTTGACAAAAGGGGGAATTGCACGAGCTCGTGCCACTGCCACGGCGGCGGAAGAGTAAAACTGCTTTGTGAAGTGAATGGAGAGAAACCGAATGAGAAATGGGTCCTCACACACACACACGTGTGAGTATTTTTTTTCTTCTTTTTACTTAAATTTAAAATTTTAGTGAGAATTTAAATTAGTTTCTTTATCAAATTTTAGTCTGGCCATCTTATAAATGTATGAATCTAATTTTTTTATTTATAAATTATTAAATTTATTTAATATATCAAATATATTTTTCAATTAATATTAAAAATGAAAATGGTCGAAGTATAAATATATCATGACGTTTAAAACGTGACATAAATATAATAAATTTTGATTAAAAAATTAAGTTAAGCAACAGAAAACCTATTTAACCAAGTTGCACTTCTAAATCCTTCATATTTGTTTTTATAGGGTTCATCGTATATCTAATATAATAATAGATATGTTGAGAAATCTAATATTGTAAAGAAAAAGGAAAAAAGAAAGTGGAGATTATGATATGGAGAATTCCAATATTTTTTGTTTATGAAGATAGTTCGTTGCCATTTCAAGATTTGGCTTTAGACCAAAGATAAATAATGTCTAAAAAAAATTATTTACAATAAAGTGAAATATAAGAAAATAAAAACAAAGTAGATTACATGAATAGAAATTTAATTCAAATTAAAATATGTTTTTTTCTTTTTTATTTTAAATATTTACCCTAGAAGTCAATGGTGAATTGATGATACAAGTATATGAGTTTTTTATTTACATAATAGTTATAGAAGATACACCATTATTAATTAATATATATTATTTCAAATAATTCTTTTATACTTAAGAAGAGAAACCCTAACCTGCCTTAATCCAGAAACTCAAAGGAGAAAGTGGGAAGGCAAAATCTGAGAAAGACACCAATAAATAAACAAATGCAATACCTACGAACAAACAAACAAATCCGCTGTCGTTTTTATCTTCTAGTGTTCAACCGAGCTTGCTGAACTGAGAAACGATTCTACGAGTTAACTAAGAAAGAGGAAAAGCAGAAAACCATAACATTGGTCTTTCAAACTGTAATGCTTTGTAGGCCTCGAAATGCCGCTGTTTTCGCTGTTCATGTTTTCAAAGCTTCTTCAAGATTTCTTCATTCCTCTTCTCCCCAAACTCACCCCAATTTCCCAATCCCACGCAGCAATTCACCCCCTTCTCATGTCGTTAACCCTTCCTCTCTTCTCTCTGATCTTGTCTCTTGCGCCCACAGCGACATGGCTGGCGTTTTTGCTCTCCACAAGCGAGAATTAACCTCCAACCTCGTTTTTGGCGCTTTGAGGGGCTACAAGCAACTGGGTAGGGCCAAAACCTTGAAATTTTTCTCCTTGGCCGGGTCCCACATGGGGTTTCACTTTGATGATTCAGTGGTTGAGTACATGGCCGATTTCTTGGGGAGAAGAAAGCTCTTTGACGACATCAAATGCTTGCTGACCACAGTGGCGTTTCACAAGGGTGGAGTGTCGCATAAGGCATTGGCCATTTGCATCAGGTTTTTGGGGAGACAAGGAAGAATCAAGGAAGCACTGTCACTGTTTGAGGATATGGAGACTGTGTTCAAGTGTAAGCCTGATAACCTTGTGTGCAACAACATGCTTTATGTTCTCTGCAAGAGGGAATCATCTCTGGAGATGATTCAGCTTGCACATTCAATCTTTCACAAGATTGAAACCCCTGATACTTACTCCTGCAGTAACATGATTGTTGGGTTTTGTAAGTTTGGTAGAGTAGAGTCAGCCCTTGAGATTTTCAATCAAATGGAGAAGATTGGAGTGCTCCCTACTCGATCTGCTGTTAATATGCTTATTGGGGAGCTGTGTTTGACGAGTGCAAAAGAAGGATCTGTTGAGAAGGTGAGAGTGAAGAACACTCGGAGACCATATACTATATTAGTTCCTAACGTGGGAGGAAACAGTGATGCAATGCAGCCTGCAGTTCAAGTGTTTTGGGCAGCTTCTAAGGCTGGATTATTGCCTAGTTCTTTTGTTGTGGTTAAGGTTATGTGTGAGCTTTGTCGTTTGGGTAACACAGAAGAAGCTGGTAGAGTTTTGAGGATTGTTGAGGAAAGAAAACTGAGGTGTGTTCATGAGGGTTACTCTGTTGTTATAAAGGCATTGTGTGAATGTCACAAAGTGAAGGAAGCTAGTGATTTGTTTGGGAGGATGTTGAGCCTTGGCTTAAAGCCAAAGTTGGTTGTTTATAACTCTGTTATACTTATGCTGTGTAAATTGGGAAAGTTAAAGGATGCTACCAGGGTTTTTGAAATCATGAACAAGAACAGGTGTCTTCCTGATGATTTAACCTACACTGCTCTGATCCATGGTCATGGTGAGGGTAAGAACCGGAAAGTTGCTTATGATTTGCTGATTGAAATGTTGGGTTTGGGATTGCTTCCAAATTTTGACACATACAATTTAGTAGAGAGTCTTTTGAGAGAACATGGTAGGTTGGATCTGTGTGTTAAATTGGATAGAAAATTGGAGAACCAGAAGTTGCAGAAGTTGTGCAGAGGAGGTGAACTAGATGCTGCTTATGAGAAAGTGAAATCAATGCTGGAAAAGGGTATTCCTTTATCAGTTTATGCTAGAGACATTTTTGAACAGGTGTTTCAGAAGTGTGGCAAGCTAAAAATAGCACGTCAGTTACTGGAGAATACTAAAAGATTTCAGAAGGCTGAGGAGATTGACAAAACATGAATATTTAGAGCAACAAAATTCAAATCTGTTACTGTTGGAAGTTGGAAGAATTTAGGTTTTATAATGATACTTATATTTTACCATAACTTTTTCCCTCAATCTTAGTTTCAGTTTGTATTGTATCTTCTAAAAGTCTTGCATTGCCTAGCAAAATCTTCCAAGTTTATCACTGTAAATTGAATAAAAGAAAAGAAAGGGTTTTTGATCTTCAATTTTTTCACTTATAGACCAATCCTCAAGATCAAGGCATATTGTATCACTAAGGAGAGATTCATCATCATTCAACAGATAAATAAAGCAACACAATACTTTTAAAACTATTTAGATTAAAACTAAATGAATGAGTTATTTTGATCCATTAACTTTAATTTATCCATGATCAAAAAAAAAAAACAGGTGAATTGAGTGTTCGGTTCAAAAACTTGAGCATATTGGCCTAAAACCCTGTTCCACTATTGGCCTGTCTTGTTTTTTCTTTTTTCCTTCATTTTTTAATAAATTATTTTAACATGTATGATTTATATTGCAAATAATAAATATATTACATTTTCAATAAACATCTTTTTACCCGTCATAAATACAAATATTGATATGCTTTATTAAGAAATAATTAATTAAATTTTATTAAAAACTGAAAATAATCATTCATTTTTTATAAGCCTAATATGCACTTACCACGTCTGAAAGAAAGCCCTGCAGAATTCTACTATGCCTAAGTTTAAATTTTAGGTTCATGAATTCACGTATTTTTCCCTGTTGACATTCTTTCTCTTTTTTGTTTTATTTTATATTTTGGAAATTAGTTCCAGAAACGTAATTTCCAAAATACATTCTATATCAACCTTCATTGTGCCTGAAACTAATTTTACATACTTAGTTATTTTTGAATTCTATTTTACAATATTACCTTTACATTATTCTTTAACCCCTTCACATGTATTTTCTCTCCTGTTTCTTCCTATGTAAAAAACAATACAATTTTATCAAAATTTCATTCTCAGTCCAGTTTTGACAACAAAGGCCCTAACAATGTGATGCCAGCAGGGTTTCAAAAACACTATTAGGACCAAAACAATCCAACCATAGGAAGAACACAACTGAATTAGTACACAAAGATAAGACATAAAAATTAGAAAAGAAAGGTCCTTCAATTAATGAACATTGTGAAACTGAAGCAAATGACAATTTGAAAAATAGAGGAAAATGGTAGCCACAGAAAATACAACGTAAATTCATCATCCTTTTACAACATAGAACTCTTGCCCTATTCTTTCCTATATAGTTATTCCGTGAGTTTTCTTCTCTTTGGTTTTCCTTCATGAGAATATTCTGGGGACATAGAGGAAATGCCACTGCTGTGACCATGTGAGACCTCAGACAAGTTGAATTTAGATTTAGATTTAGATTTAGAATTAGACTCGTGTCTTTTTTTTGAAATACTTGATGGCTCAGTATATTCAGACAAAGAGCTTTTCTGTCTGCTACCTTTTGATGAAGCTGCACGTCCACCACTTTGCATAGGAAAGTATCGAGATGAAGTTGTCCCTGTGATTCCAGAAGAATGTCGATGTGCATGTCTTACGTTGGTTGAATTGAGGTTCTCAAGTTCTTTAGGATCAGGGTAATGGACGGTTGAAACTCGCATCGAAATCTTTGCTGCAGTAAAGCGAAATAAATAACTTCTCTTAATGCTTGAATTCAAAGGCTACAAAATAAACCCATCTTACATGTTCTAATGACTTGAGATTTTACCTCAGATTATAGTAACTAACAATAAAGCTCTCTTGGAGAGCTGTGATAACTCTCAAATAATTCTTACATTGAAATAACCAAAGAACAAAGATTAGTCATGGTCCCATCTTACATGTTCTTGTAACTTGAGATTCTCCCTCAAATAATAGTAACAACAAAGCTCTTGCTTTTTGTGAGCCACAACAATTCTCAAACAAAAAACAAAATCTATGGATACTTACCAATTTTTGGTTCTGTAGAGGAAACAAAAACTGTTTCGTCTGGCTCCTGACCGAAAAAGCTTACAAAATCATATGCCTTACCTGCCAACATAAAATTAAAATTAAGGCACTCGCAGAAAGCAATCATATTCATCTACAACACACACACACAAAAAGAAGAAAAGCACCAATTTAGAGATCAATTATGCAGAAATTTAAGTTGAAAAAAATAGGTCGTGGCACAGATGATTAATTTTATTTACCTGATGAACCCTTAAAGCGGGCTAGTTTACCATCATTATGAAGTGTGAGAGACAATTTCTTTCCATGTATGTCAGACAAAAAATCCTGGACAACATCATACACACATCAAGCAAGACAGCAATGGCAATAATAATTAACACAACACCAAGCAGGGCTCTTCCACCATCTAACTCCTAGATGGAACGAAACACCGCCAATACACATACCAGCTCATTTGAATAGAACTCAACCTTAAAAAGTTATAAAATTGACCGGTCTCCTATAATAAAGTAAGGGGATAAATGTAAGCAAATGAATAGAGGTAATATACAGAAATGTATTTTTCTACACTCCTTAATGAGAGCTAGCTAGCACAACAAAATTAACATGAAACATACACGGGAACTTTTAATCACCAATCAGAATCTAACACAATTAAAACTCCGCTTACGCTTAGTGGATAGGCTTGATAAAAAAAAAACAAAAAAACCTAATTGTTTGAAAACTGAAGTCAATTCACTCACTTCTATTTTTTAAATTTGCTTGAAACTACACTTGATTTTCCACTTTGTGATGAACAACAATATCAATCCTTAGTGATTTTTCTTTTTCATTTAGTTGGTATTAGCAGTTCAGATTCAGTTCAAAACAAATAACCAAACAAAGGCATAAAGGAGAAACTTACATTGGAAGAAGGCAACTTAAGAAACAAAAGTTCAGTTGAGTCAGTCAAGTTGATCAGAGCATCATTGCTGTCTTCCACGTATTCTGCAGAAGGCTTGTAACCTTCTGCACCCTCCAAATCCGCCATTGAAATCTGCAGAGCCTAAAATAAACACAGAAGAATACCGAAATTAATACAAAAGAAAAAAAACAATTATTGTACAAAAACAATTAATATATGAAATACACACCTCACCCTTCCTTGCTTCCTTCTTCACCTTTCTCTTCTTGCGCTTGTGTCTTTCTCCGAGCCGCTGAATCAGAATCTCTTTAGGTTCGTTCTGTTGCGTTGGTGTTCTTCGGTGCCACTTACGAAAAACCCTAGACTTTAAAATTTACCAATCATATAGTTTTCTTCAGGGATTCAATGTTATAATTTGTAAAGTGAAATTTATTTTTCCTTCCACAAATTTCAGTTGTTAATTAATTATTTATAAGATATTCCGTATCAAAATATATTAATTGACAAGAAATGTGTAATTATCTTTTAAATATCTTTTTCTTTTCTGAGTTTCGAGACTTATCTAAAGACTTAATTTATTCTAAAACTTTTAAGTACGAAAGTAAATATACTTTTTGCAATACCATTTAACTACACATCGTATATATAGGTATGTAAATTTATTTTTTTATCATTAATCATAATTATAAAAGCAAATATAAAAAGTTTTCACAATTCTATTATAAATATTTATTTTATAAGTAATTTTTATTATAAATAATTTTAATTACAAAAAAAATTAATTGAATAAATTAATTAAACTTTAAAAAATGTTAGTAAAATTATTTAATCAAAATTTAAGATAATTTTTTTATTTTAATTTTTTTATTAAATGATCAAATTATTTATTTTTTAATTCAATATCTACAAAAAAATGATATATATATATATATATATATATATATATATATATATCTCGGTGAAAACACATAACATGTGTCTTCACCTTTTTATTATAGGTAATTTTTATTTGTAATTTATTATGGATAATTTTTATTATTTTTGTAGGTAACTTTTTTATCACTATTTTAATTTTAAAAAATGATTAAATTTAAAAATGGTCAAATAAAAAATAGGGTCAAATGTTTAAAAATCACTTAAAACAAATAATTAATGATAACTGTTCCTGTAGAGAACAAATAAGAGGTTAGGCACAAACGTCACCTTACCATGTAGTCCGCTATCTCTTCAGTTGGCCTCTTCTCGGTCGATACATGTCAACATGTCAACTTGAACCCAGGAGGGGTTACCTGCAGAAGAATCTCCGAAGCTCAAGTAAGTCAAAAGCTCTCAGAGAGTCAAATCAGTGATTAATGAATGCGTACCTTTAAATGATGGGGTCCACGTGTATTTATAGAACATTAATGACGTTTGACCATTTCATGGGCTGGGTCTTGACTTGGGCTCTAGTTTGGGCCATGAATGGACCTGGGCTCCAACTTAGGCCCTTGAGACCTATTGAATGCGGGGCATCGATTTTCGCTTAAGTTTATTGGAGTAGTCGGTCTCGACCGACTACTTGCCTAGATGGCTTATGTTGGTGATGTGAAGTGCTAACTCGGCCTAGCCTGGGTACTTGACGGTTTCGATATGCACACTGTTTACTTGGTTGAGTTTGGCTAGGTACGGTACAATAACATTAGAAAATGAAAAGAAATTTGAACACCAAAATGAAGAATTAACTTATATATTAGTATAAAAGTATAAATAATAGTAAAAAAGTATAGATAGCATAGATTATTCTAGATTATACAAGAATAATTTCTACCTAATCATAAATATAAAAAAATATTAATAACTTGTGAAATTCTTTTTTTATTATAATTAATTTTGTATATATTTAACCATTTTATTTCTATTATGTTATAGTGGACACTAACATTAACAAACTTGCCTAAAATTAAAAGTCAACAAGCATTTTCCAATCATATATATTAAAAATATATCGTTATTGTAATTTTTATTAACAATGTGGGTGTTGATTTAAGGTTAACTCATGTAAATAAGTCAATTTACCTTTTAATTTATATAAAATGGTATATTTTAAAAATATTGCGTGTTTTTTTATCTAATTAAATAGAAATAGAATTAAATAACAATTTTAAAATTATATTCAAAATAATATACACACATTATACATGGTATATGTCGTAATTATTAAAAGTAAAATATGAATACATATGTATAAATACATAAATACAACCTAAAAATATAAATATTACTATATTAAAAAAACATTACCAAAGTATTTTTTAAAATATACAGTTTATTCAAAAAAGTAACAAAGTCAATACCATGACTAAATTTGCTTATTCAATAATGTTTAGTATAGAACACTGAAATTTATGGTAAAAAAACAATTTCAGTATGGTATTCTTTTTATACATACCAAAAAATTATTTAATCCTTAAATTATTATGAATACAAATGTTTGTATCATTCTATATTTATATACTTCAAATAATATAGACAGTGTCTCACAAAGGAAAAAATATTAAAAGATAAAATATAATTATAAAATTAAATATTTTAAATAGGCAAGTGAAATGCTTGAACTATGGATAAGAGAGAGAATGCATCAAAGTCCAAATTTTATGAGATAAAAAAAAAGAAAAAAAAGAGAGAGAGAAAAAGTGTTATCTCAAGAAAAAGGCTGACACAGACCATGACTTATGTACCAAATGTCTCATACAACAATTTTGCATCATCACTCATCACAATATATATATATATATATATATATATATATATATATATATATATATATATATATATATATATATATATATATATATATATATATTTTCCGATGCTTAAATATTAGAAAAATATTTATTTACGGTAGCAACATACCGATAACAAAAATAAGTATAGTATAGACAAAATTAATACATACATATATATATATATATATATATATATATTATTTTAAATATTATTAACGTAATAATAAATATATTTTTCTGCTTCTTAATAAACAAATTTTTTAATTTACGAGAAAATTATGTTTTTAAACTCAATAATGTCTTAGCTTTTATCATTAAGGTGAGATATTTATGTTAATTTTTTATTATGAATTTAATGCGATAACAGTTTCGTTTTTGGGTCAAATTTTTTTTCTTATTTTTCAATAAAATCTACTTTTAGCTTTTTTATATTTTGCTGACTCATTTTAATTCCTTAATATTTCTTAATTTTTTATAATATTTTTTTACTAATTTTAGTCTTTTAATAATGTTTTTGTCTACCAATTTTTAATCAACCTGTTTAATCTACAAGCTGTCTAAGCTAGGCCAAATTTTTTTAATGAACATTAAATGGATTTTGAACATTGAAAGTTGGAGGAAATTGTAAATTTTAAAAAAAAGTCTTACTGTTTCAAAATTTCAAAAACTTTGTAGTACCTTAAAATCAAAGACATTGTCACATTAAACTTCAATTGAGAGATTAAAGACTATGTTAAATACAAAAATTGAGGAAATAGACTTCATAAAAAAATATTATTGGAGGACTAAAACCCATGAACAAATGTTAAGAAACTCAAAGTAGTTTTATTAAAAATTTTAAGAATTAAAAACAAAATTTACGTAAAAAAAATAATGTGGCTGTTATGTCATATTTATAATTCACGTAGATGATTTTGACAACATAATAATGGCAATATCTAAATACATTAACTTCAAGTTGAGGAATAAAGACTAATAAACATTTATTAATTAAAAAAATTTGAAAGATGAGAAATTTTAAAATAATTTCTAATTACACTCCTATCATTTCCAAATAATCTTTTATAAAAGTGACTTTTTGGATTATCTATTGTAAAAGCGTTTCGGAATAAATTTTTTGAAATTTCTAAACATGATTTTTAAAATAGGATCTTCGAAATAAAGTGTTCAGAATTCTGGAACACAGGAAAAATATTTCAAAAGAGTTTTTCAGAATAAACTTTTCGTAAGACATTTTTAGGAACACGTACAATACTTTTTAAAATACAATTTTTGAAAAAAAATTTAGAACATATTTGAAACACATTAAATGTGTAGGAAACAAGTTATTTTTTTCTTTTTCCTTTGCAATGGAGAACAATGATGACATAGAAGAATAAATATATTTTAATATTTTTCTAATAATTGATGGTGCATTTAATAATAATGGGAGTGTAGAAAGAAAACTGCTAATAAGTTGCATAGCCCTTTTACGACCACGATGACGTGGCAATGGAAGGTTTGTTTTCTCATCCCATATTGTATGTTTTTAATATGAAGATGATTGAGATAGAAAAATAAATAAATAAATAAATAATGGATTGAGATAGAGAAGTTTTTTAAATTTTTCTTTTTTTGACAAAAATTATAACTTTCAAGTATTAACTTGATTAAACATTAACATAATTTTTATAAAAATATAACCAATATTTAAATAAGTCAATATGTACTAATAAGAAGTTTTTCTAAACTAATTTAAAAAAAAACACTATATAATTTGTCTATAATATGAGTATAAAAGTAAATATCGAATCCTTTATATTAAACTCATCATTCAATAGTGAATTAGTTTAGGTTAAATCAGTTTTGACACAATCAAAATAAAACTCAGCCTGGTTTAAATGGATTGAACTAGGTCATATTAAATCATCAATAACTCAACCCCATGAATACCCCTCCACTTATTAAACAAAAAAGAAGAAAAAAATGTTTTCAAGAAAGACAATTCGTTGATTAGATATACTACATTTTTTTAGTATTCAAGAAATTTGAAACACAAATCTTAATAGCTACATGAATACTTGAGTTCCACAAACATTACATCTTACAATAATTCTAAATCTTACATTATCCTCTTAAATACATTTTTAACTTTAAGAGATTAATTACATTTCTTGTTCATTTAATTTTTTTCCTATGCAACAAAGTAATAGGAAGAGCAGTGAGAGAAGCAGGAAAATGTTACATAACATCATTACTCATTCCCTAAAACTATTGCCTTGTTCTTCCCACCAAACTACTTTAGTTCCCACATATCTTTAACCCTAAAGATAGAGGTTTGGACCACCTCACCTAAAAATAAGTAATAGGAAAAGTGAGTAGCATGCTAAAACTTCAATTGTTTGATTGGTGACAACACCTTCCATGAAGTGTTGGAATTATCCCAACACTTAATTTCTCCTATCTTTTTTGGAAACACTTTGTAAGATCACAATCCCTTCGTTCATATTGCAATCCTTTCCAAACTGTAAAACAAAATATTTCTTGGTGAAACATGTGTTCATTTTCTAATGCAATCATTCCACTCAATATAAAGATCTTCCTCCAATAGGGACCACAACAAAATGGGAACGTGGAAACCACATGGTTGTCGAATGCTAGATTCTCTAACTTGACCAAAGTCAATGGTTCAAGCTCAATTTAACACTTTTCCCACAAATATCCAACTCCAGTGACAATCTTATTTGAAGCACCATTAGAAACTAACAAAAAAAAATCAAACTTTTAATTTGCCATATTATGATAAACTAACCAAAATCTGTCTGATCCAATTCCTGTTTAATCCCCACCCCAAGCTACCACAACTCATAATTTTGTACGCAACAAGTAATAATTACATGATATTAAACTGAGCACAAACATCATTCTTCTTCATTGGTTCTAAATTCATTCATGACTTGGTTACAAGGTTGGAGAAGAGGTTGGTTTAATGCCATTAGATGATAAAGACCCCACATCTGGCTAGGGAAAATGCAAGGTCCACATAACAAATTAAGAATCAGGTCCATGTTTGGTATAAATTATTTTTTAAAGCGTAAAAAAAAATCTATCTCAAGAGAGTTTGTTAAAATAAGTTATTGTTTCATCAAAATAAGTTAAGGCAGACAAGCAACAACAATTCCATTTCTAGGATTGAGTGTAGTACTAATAGTATATAAACTTGGGGAAAAAAATGTACACACTTGCAGTAACAGACTAGATAACTGACCTAACCTAAATGCTCCAAGAAAGATTCTCATAGAAAACACTGACATTTTCCACCTAGTTGAGAATGCAACGACAAGCTTTTTCTCATAGCAGGTCAAGGCATCTTACTTTCTCTTGTCATTTAAGGTTATAAGCGTTTTGAGCACTCCAGGGCTTATCTTGTCTGCAAGAACACCTGACTCTGATAGAAGGTAAGCTTTTTCCTTCATAATGCTCTGTAGTTTCTTTGACTCAAAGTCAAGCTTCGCTTGATCTGTAAATAATTACATGGTCAGTAAAAGAGTATAACAAGCAATTTTTATTGGAAATAAGTTTTTCGATAAAAGGACTTCACTTATAGCTATAGTTAAAAGTTTGGACAATTATAATAGCAACGATCAATAAAAGAACATGAATGGAGATAGTCAGTCTCAACACAACCTATAAGCTGTAATGTTGGTGTCATGTCATTTGCTTATATAAGTAAAGATTTTGTATTACACAATTAAACATAAATTAATATAAAAAATAATCATAAAGTCCCATGTCAACAATTCAGATATAGTTTTACACAAAGAATAATTCTTTTAAGTGGCATTAGCATTTTGAAACCGCAACAACGCAGTAGAAAAAAGCCACATTTAGGTAAAATTACATTCTTTTCACTGTTGCAGCGATTGCAATTACAATGACTGAAGATAACCAATGTGGGTGAACATTTAGGGAAATTTTATGACTTTCTTTTAGTATTTTTCAAATGCTTAGACAATAGGGTGGCCAAAAACCTGTTTCCAATATAGTATGAGCTGCATGAAATGGTATTCTGGCAAACAGATGTGTTCCTGGAAACATTATCCATGTCGGCTCAGAAGTGTTATGGTTGCCACAGGTGTTGCAAACCTCCTGAACCAAAGGTCTTGAGCTCCCAGCAACTCCCCTCATCATTGACTCGAAAGGAGATGGAACACTGCTCATTGTTGTCCGAGCCCTTTTCCTTAATGCAATAATTGCTTCTCTATTCCCATTTCTCAATCTATCATTCTCAACCAGCTGTATTTTACCAAAAGGGAGAATTGCATAGCAGGTTTGATAGAAAAGCTATTAAAAAGAAGCTTTTATAGGCATAGTAAACAAAAAAAAAAAACTTCATTGGCACTATGATATTAAAGTGATTTCTGTACATAGTAATAGGGAAATAACATTGGGATCAAGTAATTAGTTACTTTATGAATCCAAACTGACTGACATAAATCATTTGGCACTTTAGTTGCTCTTCGTAGCTTTTGGTGTGCAAATTGAGTTCTGTTTTAACTTATTGCAGCAGAGGGTAAGATAGTGGATAGTAGAATGGACAATATACCAATGATACTAGGGAAAAAAGAAATGTAACACCAAAGACATCTAATCAAAGAACAATTACAACAGATAAAACTAAGGTTTCATAATTTAGTAGAGTCAGTTGCCCAACAACTTTGGTAGATGGGTCAAGGTTAAATATAGTTTTTGTCACTTGTGGGTGTGCTTAGCTAAAAGCTTTTCTCGGAAAAAATAGCTACTATACCATAGTTTTTCAAAAGCTACGTTTGTAACTTATAGATCAAACATTGCTGTGTTCTACAATAATATAGACAAATGAATTGACCTTTAAATTTTCCTTTATAGTTTTGCCTATAGTTCTTCTGATTCCAGTACTTCTAGTGCTTAGTTTTTATGTCTCCATCATGGTTAAAAATTATAACCCTATTAATCAATATTAATAGTTTTACACTCACACTTATTGATGAAACTTATACACCCTTTTTAAAAGTAGATCATGATTAACAAATGTTTTAATCATGTGCAACTTAGAAGAAATAAACCATTCTAAAGTTATATATGGTTAAGTTGCACATGATTAAACACATCAAGGTGACATGCCAGTCACGTGTTAATCACATGACGGAGTTTGTCAAATTTTAACAGAAAAATTGACATAAGAAGTTTCTGAATTTTGAGAACCTTGAGAATCTAAACATGCCTTTTGAAGTCAAGAGACAAAGTTGTACAAGACACAGATCTCAAGATGCTAATATGTAGTTTTCCATGATTAATATGCTACAGAACTATTTCATCTTGAGGATATATGATTGAAATTCGAGGAACTCTATACCAGACTCTTATTATACTTATTCATTTATGAAACGAGTAGGATGTTTTCACCATAAATTTGTGTCAAAACCTTGGAAGAAGACATCATTAAGGAAAGTAAAAGAAGAATACATTAGATGTGAGTAAAGTGTCTCAAATTCATCCTTATCATGTTCCCAAGACAATATTTGAATACAACAATAGATTCTGACATACATACTTCATACAAACCAAGGAAAAAGTTACAGCAGAAACAAATATAATTATGAACTTTACCATCTACTTTCTCATTAAGACCAAATTCTTGTCCTCAATGTAGCAATAGAAGCTAGAGTTTACTCCTTTTTAATGAATTTTATTACTTACTTTGTTTATAAGTCTTTGAAAAAACATAATCAACTTCAATTCATAAATTTGAATTACTTGTTGTCGGGCTAAAAGATGGTGCTCAGCTTCCACTTCCAGTTCTGTTAATTTTTTTTGGAACTGTTTCATACTCTCATCCATATTTGAAGAAAAGAAACTCCTGAAAGATTTAAGAAAACATTATCTAGAGAAACTTGAGTAAAATATCATCAAAACAACAATCATGCAATTGAATCAAAATGGAAAAATAATGCTATCTGTTAGAGCAAAGAAAGGCAACATCGTAACTCATAGAAAGGAAAAAAAGCTGACCTTTTAGACACGAATAGCATAATCAAATTTCTTCAACATATTCAACTCAGAAGCAAAACACATAAATCAATGACAAGGTTGAAACTAAACACTTTACGACATTTGCATAAACGCATTAGAAAGTCTTACCGGGTGCAGAGGCGATTGGAGCTCGAGCTAGGTTTTTAAAATAAGGGATTTTCAAACCTAATGATGCAACCCACAAAGGACAAATTCAAATTGAATGCAATTGGGAGAACAACAACTTTCTTTAATATAAACACATTCTTCGGAACTGAAATAGGGTTCGATGCACGTACCTCTACACAACGACAAATTTCTCACTGGATTTCACTCGCCATTAGGGGTGTCAAAATTGGCCGGCCCGGCCCATTTTGACCCGACCCGTTTTTGGCCCGCTTTATATGGATCGGACCAGGCTGGCCCAACATGGTGAAACGGGTTGCATTTCTGGACCCGGCCCACGGGCTGGCGGGTTGGCGGGCTGGCCCGCTAGCTTTTTCTCATATGTTTATTTTGTGGCCCAAAATAAGATTTAAATTTTTTTCATTTCAAATTTAGCTTACTGAATATTGTCCCACTGTTATATTACCAAAGAAAATCTCCTTCAATGAAGAATACAACAACAATGATCTATTAAACAAGAAAATTATCACAAGACAAACAACTCTGTAATATAATATAATAACATAACTGATTCAGTTCAGGTTCAAGCACGTTCATGCAAGAAAATTATCATAGAACAAATAATGTCTTGCTCTCTACAAGTCATCAAGATCACTGTTGCAGCATCAATAACATGTCTGAATGAGAGTAATTTAGGCATGGAGCATAACCAAAGTGCAAGCAACTACATAAAACAAAATAGAAGCATTAATTATGGTCCATGTGTTTGGCAACATGTGCTGCAGAAGCATCTAAACCCTCCAAACCAATAGGAGCATCTTCTGAAATCTCCCCAACATCAAACCCTGGTAATAGCAACTACGAAATTGAAATTGAAATTGGGGAAAAATGTAAGGATGAACATCGATTAACGGCAGCAGCTACAACAATTAGATTCATAGAATGGGTCGTGGTGGTCGGAAATCAAAAAATCAGAAATTTAGGGTTACGAAAATCAGAAATTTAGGTTCTAAATTGAGAAAAAGGGAACCAGAATGAAAATGACGAACAAACCTGTCTTCGCTGTGGTCGTGGCGGTCGGAATCGTCCGCCAATCGCAGTCCGATGGTGGCTCTGCGTTCTTCGTGCACTTCGCTATGTTTTCTCGCTATTGCTAGCGACGTGGTGGATGTCGCGGTGGAGGATAAACGAGACGCCGTGAGTGGGCTGCTGCACTCTGCCTTCGTGTTTCGTGGTGGCCAGCGACGACGTGGGTGGAGGAGAAACACAAGTATGGCACAGAGAAGAGAGTCGAGAAGAAGAGTCGTAGTCTCGCAGAGTGTGTGAGGTGTCTGGTCTGGCGCAGTTTGTGAGGGAGGGATATGAAAAAATTGTCACATGTTCTTTGTTTTAGTAAGTGATACGGGTCGCGGGCTGGCCCGTTTTGGCTCGCAGGTTGGTCCGACGGGCCAACGGGCTTGACTGGGGGGACTATCTCGGGTTAACGGGCTGAATTTCTTGATCCGGCCCATGTTTTTTTTGTCCGGTTGGGGGTATGCCCGTCGGGCTCGACCCATTTTGCCATTACTACTCGCCAACGTCAACCGAACTTCATCTTCTTTGACATAACTCCGATTTCAGGTTAAGTGACAAGGTTACACAGTGCGAGGAAGGTTCAGTGAGATGAACCACAATATTTCGTATATCTAATATTTTAAATTTTGAAAAATAAAAAATTGAGATAATAAGGAATTTCATTTTCGCTTATTTATGCAGTAAAACCAAATTTAACCCATAGTAATTTCTTTTCTTATACATATTATTAAATTATTAAAATAATAAGTATAAAATAAAGTGAATAAATAAACAACAAAATTTAACATGAACTATCGATTTCTCTCGATTTCAGTCACAAAGAAAATGACGATCTGATTCGCCATGAAGCATCTCGCAACCTAATTTTCAACCAAACATGAAATCCATGTTTTTCATTTTTCAAGGTATAAGCAGCTTTATTTTCTTCTCTTTTTTTTTTCTATAATGTTTCGTATTCAATGTTTATGGATTCTGCAATCTTCACTTTACCTCTGTTTCGCTAACCCTGAAATCAAAGTAGATCTAATTCATATACTGTTCAAGAGATCCATGAGAGAGATTTTAGAACAGGAAAGGTCGGTTGAGAACCCAAAACCGTGGAATATGGGTTAGCTTTTGCAAATTTGTTAAATGTCGATTGGTAAGTGCAGAAGGTTTGTTTGAAAACTTGTTTTTGTTATGAAACATCATATGAAATTTTCATCCCCCTGTACAAAGTTTCTTCTTTGAATTTTTTTATTATCAACTAATTGGAAGTCATTGTTGGTTATAATTTTGAAGTTATTATTATGAAAATTAATAGACTTATTATACTCATCTACACATATTTTACGCTTTCAAACTTAAAGTTCAACGTTTGTTTCGTCAAAATCACATTTCTGGGCTGTTTCATCATAAATTCTAACATGTCAGATGTCTGCGTTTGTTCATGCTATATTAGATTGCTCTCGCTGAGCTGGACTGCAGGTATTTTCTACTTCTTCAGATGACCAACACTGAGATTCTATTGCACCCTGTCTGTTATTTATAGAAATTGTGGATCTTTATGATTTCAATGAGTGAATTCAAATATTGTATATTGGCTGGTTGATGTTTCATACATGGTTGTTTGTTGCGTGCTATCTTCCGGTGCCTTAACAATCAAAAGGAGTATCTGCTTAACATGGTTTTATGGTATTGGTTGTTAGATGATACTGGCACTGCTGTCATTAAATATCGTTGTTCATGTCACTTCATGTGCTAGATGCCTACTAAATATCATGGTAGCAAATGTATAATGTGAAAAATCCAACCTTGAAAGTCATAATGACCCCAAGACAATATCAACATAAAAGAATTAGGATTTCCTTTACCTTGAAATCCAGATTGATTTCAGTGATAAAAGTTGTTCAAATGGCTGGCTATACAGAATATAATTTTCTGCTTACATGTCTCACCACATTATCAAGGAAATAAAAGAAGGTCTGAAAACTTGAATATATATGATTCTAGGCAACATAATTGAAAACAAATGTAGTTCTTTCTGTTGATGTAAGAAATTTTAATTGAATGATGAAACTTGGTAAGAAAAAAATGCAAGTGAAATATGTTGAATATAGTTGGAGGCAACATTCGATGGGTATTAGTAGCTTAGAGTTTTCCAGTTTTCCTGTATATGCTTTAGTGTAGTCTTTAGCTATATGAAAATATCAAACTCAAGTGTAGTCCATAACTCCATTGCCTATCGAGTGTAGAATGGACACTGAAGTTCTATTCTCTAACCCTCTGGGCTATAAACATGCAATAGTTACATGGCCTTTTTAATCACTGTGAAGATGATTAGGATAACTGTGAATGTTGAAATTATGTACCTCCTATTCCTTCTGGTTTGAGAAATTTCTTGGCAATTATTTTCCTTGACTCTACATGCTCTGCTGACAAAAGTTCCCATGATATTGCAGCTATGGGGACAATAAGTGGTAAAGTTGTCACAAATTCAAAGTATTCTAAGAATTAATGAGGACAAGTACCTTACATGATTAAAGTTAAATCAGTCCCGAATATTTTGGGGGGAATGACGATCTCTAGATGGTTAAGTATATAAAAGACAAATAACTAACAGTTAGCAGAAGGCAGGTTCAATGCAAGACATTGAATAATTCTCAGCTTTAGAAGTCATAATAAGAACATAAGACCATATACTTACCTTGTTTTGGTTACTCTTCATCTTCTTTTGAAGTTCATCATGAACTTTATCTACTTGAATTTAAGGGAGTGTACACCCTCATTTGCTTACTTTGGAGACAAACTTTACAGGGGGATTCTGTTGTAACAAAGCTATAGCGATTCCGAAGATGGAAAACCTTTTCTTTATGTTTCAAAGACAGAAATATGGTTCCTGACACTATTATATCTCTGACACCAGTTATACATAAATTGACAATTAGATTGTGTATATATACTATGAATTGTTAATATCAACATGGAAGAGGTGATAAGTTAGGAGCAATCATGGTATAAAAGCTTCCCCCCTCTACCCTAAAGAAACTCCACCACAGAGCCAGTGTTTCTAAACAGTAACTGGATCACAAGATTAATAATTCTCAACCATTGTTGTTTATAACTACTCAAGCTTACCTCATATGTTTGCATGCTCAACTTTTGAATGAATTACCCTTGCTAATTCTCCTGAAATCAAATCAATCATTTGTTTACACAGGAAGAAGATAGTACTAGTCATTTACACCTTTCACACATCACCTTAAATACTTATGACTGAAGATAACCAACGTGGGTGAACATTTAGGGAAATTTTATGAATTTCTTTTAGTATTTTTCAAATGGTTAGAGAATAGGGTGGCCAAAAACCTGTTTCCAATATAGTATGAGCTGCATGAAACGGTATTCTGGCAAACAGATCTGTTCCTGGAAACATCATCCATGTCGGCTCAGAAGTGTTATGGTTGATATAGGTGATGCAAACCTCCTGAACCAAAGGTCTTGAGCTCCCAGCAACTCCCCTCATCATTGACTCGAAAGGAGATGGAACACTGCTCATTGTTGTTCGAGCCCTTTTCCTTAATGCAATAAGTGCTTCTCTATTCCCATTTCTCAATCTATCATTCTCAACCAGCTGTATTTTACCAAAAGGGATAATTGCATATCAGGTTTGATAGAAAAGCTATTAAAAAGAAGCTTTTATAGGCATAGTAAACAAAAAAAAAAAACTTCATTGGCACTATGGTATTAAAGTGATTTCTGTACATAGTAATAAGGAAATAACATTGGGATTAAGTAATTAGTTACTTTGTGAATCCAAACTGACTGACATAACTCATTTGGCACTTTAGTTGCTCTTCGTAGCTTTTGGTGTGCAAATTGAGTTCTGTTTTAACTTATTGCAGCAGAAGGTAAGATAGTGGATAGTAGAATGGACAGTATACCAATGATACTAGGGAAAAAAGAAATGTAACACCAAAGACATCTAATCAAAGAACAATTACAACAGACAAAACTAAGGTTTCATAATTTAGGAGAGTCAGTTGCCCAACAACTTTAGTAGATGGGTCAAGGTTAAATATAGTTTTTGTCACTTAGGGGTGTTCTTAGATAAAAGCTTTTCTCGGAAAAAATAGCTACTATACCATAGTTTTTCAAAAGCTACGTTTGTAACTTATAGATCAAACATTGCTGTGCTCTACAGTAATATAGACAAATGAATTGACCTTTAAATTTTCCTTTATAGTTTTGCCTATAGTTCTTCTGATTCCAGTACTTCTAGTGCTTAGTTTTTATGTCTCCATCATGGTTAACAATTATAACCCTTTTAATCAATATTAATAGTTTTACACTCACACTTATTGATGAAACTTATACACCCTTTTAAAAGTAGATCATGATTAACAAATGTTTTAATCATGTGCAACTTAGAAGAAATAAACCATTCTAAAGTTATATATGGTTAAGTTGCACATGATTAAACACATCAAGGTGACATGCTAGTCACGTGTTAATCACCTGATGGAGTTTGTCAAATTTTAACAGAAAAATTGACATAAGAAGTTTCTGCATTTTGAGAACCTTGAGAATCTAAACATGCCTTTTGAAGTCAAGAGACAAAGTTGTACAAGACACAGATCTCAAGATGCTAATATGTAGTTTTCCATGATTAATATGCTACAGAACTATTTCATCTTGAGGATATATGATTGAAATTCGAGGAACTCTGTACCAGACTCTTATTATACTTATTCATTTATGAAACGAGCAGGATGTTTTCACCATAAATTTGTGTCAAAACCTTGGAAGAAGACAACATTAAGGAAAGTAAAAGAAGAATACATTAGATGTGAGTAAAGTGTATGAAATTCATCCATATCATGTTCCCAAGACAATATTTGAATACAACAATAGATTCTGACATACATACTTCATACAAACCAAGGAAAAAGTTACAGCAGAAACAAATATAATTATGAACTTTACCATCTACTTTCTCATTAAGACCAAATTCTTGTCCTCAATGTAGCAATAGAAGCTAGAGTTTACTCCTTTTTAATGAATTTTTACTAACTTTGTTTATAAGTCAAAAACATAATCAGCTTCAATTCATAAATTTGAATTACCTGTTGTCGGGCTAAGAGATGATGCTCAGCTTCCACTTCCAGTTCTATCTCTTGTCGCTTGTCGCTCATCTATGGGGTTCTTATTCTCATGCTATCTTCAGACGTTTGTTTGACTGTCGTCTGGTCTGTGCGTGCTCATTGGTGGTCTGAGTGGTCTACGACGATGCTAGAGTCGACATTGGTGGCCATTTGTTAGTGTTGTGCACTGGTCTACGACGACGTTTGGCCTCTCTGCGTTAATTGGAGTTTCTGTGGTGAGAATTTTGGTGTTTCTCAATTTCCTTTTTCTTGTTAAATGTTTGAGTCGATTGTAAATTAGTTTTAGCAAGGTGCAATACAGTGTCTGGTATTTGTTCTTGAATGGTGGAAATTGTTGTTAAGGTCCTTGAATATACAGTTATTCGAAACTCTAATCAGTCCTTGAGTGTGTTTTCCATTTGTTAAATTAGTTATCGAGATTTGTGAGGCGAGTACTAATTTGACTTGAGCAATGCATATTCAGGGAATCTAAGTGCAATTTTCATCATTGAATCACTAGCATGACCAGCCGTAACGGTCTTTTTGGATTTTTTTTCTCATAGGCACTTGTAAGAAAAAATTGAAATAAACTTTTGCATAAACCCACAAGCTAAATTTAGCTTATGCATAAATTAATTATAAAAGCCCTTTCATACTTGTTTCTCTAAATAGATTATTTTTTACTTTGTACTTATAGAGAAGTTTGCCTCTTCTTCTAGAAGCACTTGTGTGAAATTTATTCAAGCAGGTCATCTTTGAGGGACTATTTTGGCTATTTGCTCTGAATATTTTCTTTTTTGGATTTCCATTAATTTGTATAGTGCCGAACATGTCCAGATTCTTCTTTGGGAACTAGCCAGAACATTGCATCTCTGTGGTGGCTGCATTAAGCTTGGAAACTTTGGCAGCAACTTGCTGTTTGGTTTACCTCCTTTGGTTGGCAATTTTGTTTCTCCTTCCTTTCAAATTTAAATTAGTTTGTTATTTGTTTTTTTGAAAGGAATAACAAAGAAAAGGAAAATATGGCAACACTAAAGACCCACATGAAAAATGTGAATAATCTTTTTCTTTCATGTGCTTAAGAACTTAATAATTGCATCTTATGCAGGTGCCCGGGTTAAGTTTAACACTTGCTGATGTTGGTGGCCATTTGTTACTGTTGTGCACTGGTCTGCGACGACGAGGTGCTTTTTTGGTGTTTTCCTCCTCTATAATCATCCCCTGCCTGCTGCAATCATTGTCTGCTGCAAATAGGTTAGTTGTTCACTCATCTCATGTTTTTGGTTAGATTTGTTCATCTGTTCGATGGCTGTTTTTAGTAAGTTTTTCACACTATTTTTTTCATAAATTAATGTGCAGCATGGAATCTGAAACTATTAATCGAAGTGTGAATGTGAATGTTAATGTTGATGATAATATACATAATCAAATTGCTAATGACCCACAAGAACCACCTTCTGTAAACAATGAAGACAGTGAAGTTCAAAAAGAAACTAAGAAAGCTAAGACAACTACCTCTGAAGTTTGGAAATATTTTTCTAAAGTTGGAGTAAAAGATGGTAAAGAGAAGGCCAAATGTAATGCATGTGGGCAAGAATATGTTATTGGTGGTACTAAAATAGGCACTTCAACACTGTTGCGTCATTTAAAAAAATGCAATGTTAGCCCAAAATATAAAGATGTAGGGGGAATGATAATTGATAATATGGGAAAGTTAAGGAGTAGGGAACTTGATCACAAGCATGTTAGAGAGATTATGACAATGGCTATTGTCAAACATGGTTTGCCATTTAAGTTTGTTGAATACAAATGGATAAGAGAATTGCTTTCATATTTGAATCCTGATGTAAAGCATGTGAGTAGGAATACAGCTGTTTCTGATTTGTGGAAATTTCATGTTCAAATGAAGGAGAAATTAAAACATGAAATGCATCATTGTCATAACCGAATTTGTTTGACATCAGATTGTTGGACTGCTTGTACTCAAGAGGGATATATTTGTTTAACAGCCCATTTTGTTGATAACAATTGGAAATTGAATAGTAAGATTCTTGCTTTTTGTAAAATGGAACCTCCACACACGGGTCATGATCTAGCAAATAAAGTGTTTGAATGTTTGACTGATTGGGGAATTGATAGGAAAATATTTTCTATAACTTTAGACAATGCTACTGTCAATGACCGTATGCAACATATTTTGGGTGAACAATTAAGCTTACAAAATAGCTTATTATGTGGTGGTGAATTTTTTCATGTGAGGTGTTGTGCTCATATCTTGAATCTTATAGTCCAAGAGGGTTTAAAAGTGGCTGAAGTTGCTTTGCAAAAAATTAGAGAAAGCATTAAATATGTTAAAGGGTCAGAGGCAAGGAAAATGGCATTTACTGAATGTGTTGTTCAAGTGAGGGGCATTGATACTAAAGTGGGTTTAAGGTTAGATGTTCCTACTAGATGGAATTCGACTTTTATGATGCTTGAAAGTGGTCTTAAGTATCGTCGCGCTTTTTCAAGTTTCACCTTACGTGACAGAAATTTTAAACATTGCCCAACAACTGAAGAGTGGAAAAGAGCTGAGAGGATGTGTGAATTTTTAAGGCCATTTTATAAGATAACCAATTTGATTTCAGGCACATCTTATCCAACCTCTAATGAATATTTTATGCAAGTTTGGAAAATTGAGTGGTTGTTAAGGGATACTCTTAAAAGCGATGACCCCTTAATGAAAGACATGGCAAAAAGGATGATGGATAAATTTGACAAGTATTGGGGTGAATATAGTACCATTCTTTCAATTGCTATGATTCTTGACCCACGAATGAAACTTGAAGCACTCCGGTTCTATTACTCCAAGCTTGACTCTTCTACTTGTGATGAAAAGCTTATTCATATAAAAGGGAAGATGTACAAACTTTTTGAAGAATACGTGAGTGTGAAGTCAATTTCATCTAATGCATCAAGTTCTCAATTCACATGTTCAACAGAAGAACATTTGAACATGGAAGAAGACAAAGAGATTGATCCATATAATGTAAGTATGTCATCATTATGTCTTTGTTGTTTATTATTATGTAATCTTTATTAACCAATTTTTATCTTTGGATTATATTTTTATAGGAATATATCAATTATGTAAGCCAAAATGTGAATGTAACTGGCAAGTCTGAGTTGGATCTGTATCTAACTGAAACACCACTTGAGCCAAAGTATTTTCCAAAGTTAGATGTTTTGAGCTATTGGAAGGATCGTCAAGAACGTTATCCAAATCTATGTAGACTAGCATGTGAGGTGTTAAGTATTCCAATAACAACTGTTGCTAATGAGTCTGCATTTAGCATTGGTGGTCACGTGCTTAACAAGTATCGATCTAATCTTCTTCCTGAAAATGTTCAAGCACTGATTTTAACTCAAAATTGGTTACATGGATTTGAAAATATTGGTAATGTATTTTTTCAATCTTTTCTTTATATCATACCTCTAATTCTAAATTATATTATTTCCTAATAGTTTCTTCTTGATTTTGAAGATGAAGATAATGAAGATGATCAAAAGGAAGAGGAAGTTGTTCTAGACTTTTCAATCCATGACTCCAATGCACCTCATGTGTAGTAATTCTAGGTAAGGAAACAAAAACTTGTAGTCTTCTACATACTGTCTCTTTTCTTTTAGTCTATTTTATCTTGTTGCATGATTTACGAGTTTGAGAAGAAAATTGGGAGTGGTTATAGTTGTAAGAATCTTCCAAATAGTAATGTCTAGAGAGGTATTTAGCTTGGGTACTTTTATGATTTAAGCTTAATGTATTTTATAATTTTACCTTGAACATTTCACTGTTTATATCATCTCTAGATTTAAGTCCAGTGCAACTCTACCCAATTTCACTGTTTATATACTCTAGCTTGGTGTATTGGTGCCCAATCAAATCCAAAGCATTTGTTGTGCTTATTTTAAAACTAGTATTTAACCAATATGTAGTTTTATCTTTTTAAGTATGATATGAATTAGTTTCTAAACCTTTTACTTTAAATCTTTTTATTCATCACCATTGATGTACATAACTCATGAATATGTGCTTTTTATTAGTTTCTAAATTGTTCTTGTTTTATCATGCTTTATGCAGTCATTTAGCAGCTGCCAAATTATGTTTTTTTGCAAGGGGAAGGTTTTGTTTTTTGCAGTTCGTGTAGGACAAGATTTTGAGAACTGCACATGTTAGAAGAGTGGCAAAGGGAGATAGATAAAGCAATTGGAGGATGACAAGATTCAAACATGAACCAAATTTTTTGAATTACCATGATAAAGATGTATACTATTTTCATTTATGTTTTGTTGAATACAATGATACAAATTTCCTAGTATGAGCCTTGTAGTGAGCATGATGGAGACACATTGGTACTTGATTTTATTGTAATTATCATCTCATACATTATTTAAAAAAATTATTTAAATATTTAAATATTTAAAAATTTAAAAAAAATAAAAAATTTAATTTTGTATGCGGGTTGGTGAGCCAACCCACTTAACCCACCAACCCGTGGTGGGTTGAGCCGGGTTGTAAAAAATCTGGCTCACCTTAAAGTGAGCCGGGTTGGGCTCACTCGTTTTCTGACCCGGCCCGTGGTGAGCCAACCCGTGTGAGCCGGGTTGGCTCACTTTGACATGTCTATAACTCATATATAAACTCGTTTTTTTTCAAACTCGTAGTAAACTCGGAGTAAACTCGTGGACTCGTACCAGACTCGCGAGTTCGAGAGCGAGTCACCGAATTTGAAGAACGAGACGAAATGACACAAAAACATGTTGTTGGCTTTCGGATTTTAAGCCCAAACCAAAACCCCAATGCTCCAAATCGAAAATCCAAGCGAAAACAGATATTGAAGCCCAACTCGAAAACCCTAATCGAAGAAGAAGAGAAGATAGAACTTGAAAACATTGACCTATTTCGAAATCTCAGCTTCGGTCATTCACGTCGCAGCTCCGATCATCTTGCACGGCAACTCTGATCGCCTCGCATGGCAGCTCCGTCGGGACACTGGTTCAGTGGCGTCGTTGATCCCTCTTTCTCTTTTCCCTCTTTTGAAGTAATGACATACGTATATAATATATATTTCTTTGTTTTCTTATTTCATTTTTTTTACTTTTACTAATCATTATATATATATATATATATATATATATATATATATATATATTATATCTTTCTTTTTCATTTCATTTTTTTTCTCTGGCTTTCGTTGTTGTTATGTTACATATATATAATATATATGTAGTTTTGTTTTTTATTTAATTTATTTTTGGTTTTCTAAAAATTAAATTATTTGATTTTTAATTGATTGAGACTGGTTTATAATGTTCGGAAGTGAGACTGACATTCAAATTCTTGTGATCCTAATGAAGAAGATGATGTTGGAGATGATATAAGTAGATGATTGGAGTCAAAAAGTTGAAGTTATTTATGTTTTTTTTATTCATATTAACTTATGTGTTTGCTGAAATTTGAACTTATATAATAATCATGTTTCTTGAACTAAGTTATTTTATAATTATTGAACTATTGTTTACTATTTGCATTAATTGTGGTGATTAAATTCTGAATTGGTATGATACTATATATAATTTTTTATATGAAGTAGGGGTATAGTAGATTCGTACGAGTCTACAAGTCAGGTCTACGAAGCTCTCACGAGTCTACATAGACTCTCGACTCTAATAACCTTGGTTCAACCTATGGCAAATTATGGGCCTACATCTATATGCGCATTTCATCCACCATAAAAATGGATTGGTTTTTTCTCTCTGGCATTATAGAGTGGTCTCGACTGAACGGCCATTGTATACAAAAAGAAGAGAGCAAGTTCAGCAAGCAAGTGCGAGTAAAAATGGATTACAAAGAGTTGCATATACCTCAGGGAAAACGTGAGAGTGTAAATATTGAAAGGAAAAATGAAAAAAAAAAAAAGCAAATCGTGAGTTTCGATTCGCTGATAAAGCTCCATTGTAATATGGAGAGTTAAAGGATTCAACAACCCTGAATGTGGGATTCAAATGGCAGATGAATGAATTGAGAAAATAACAATGAAAACCTATTTTCTGATTCGGTACCAAAATGCAGACAGCAACCAATAATAGATCACGCGGTGCAGTGGACAAGAAAATGAAGAAGATGAAGGAAGAGGGAAGGAGAGATGGAGAATGAGAACGAACCAGAGGCTACGGTTGAAGTGATCGTCGGTGGATTCCGGCGCCGGAGCAGAGAAAATCACCGGCGAGAAGAAGGCGGCAGAGTGTGCGAGTGGAGATAGAGAGTGTCAATAACTAGGGATTAGTCGAGAAAGTGTGTAATGAACCACCTTCATATTTTCCCTTTTTTATTTTTATTTTTTGCAGTTCCTTACTTCTATTTTTTCACAAATAAAATAAATAAAAGATGTTTGGTCTCATTTTTTGCACATCGTTTCCGGCCATCGATTGTGACCCAAAATTTGCTATCAACCAAACTGGTACTCGATTAACCATTTAAAATATATATATATATATATATATATATATATATATATATATATATATATATATATATATATATATATATATATATATAATAAAACAAGAATTCTACTAAAAAAAGATTTTTTATTTACGACTATTAAACAAATTATTTTTCAACTTTGTTCTAACTAATTCTTTACAAAATAAATATTTCTGTTGTGAGAGAAAAATTTGTTAGAGATAATGATGGACATCTGAACGCATTTTTTATTGTGTGATCTTATATTTTGGACTTGAATTCCTAATATTTAAATTTATTATTACTATAATTATATTTTTATATAAAAATTAATTTCGAATATTAAAATTTAAGTTATTCTTTAGGTTTTTTAAAGAAATAATAACTACAATGTTTGATTGGTACTAAAATTAAAAAATATGAGACTACAGTATATTTCTTTTTTTTGTTAATGAATATGATCTGATTTTCATCTCCCTGACAACACCTATGAGATAATTACTTTAATATCTCCACAAACAGGTAGACAATTACAAAATCAACAAGGAAGATATGTTCACATGGGATTGATTACCATTGGAGTCAGATCCCTAGCTAGACATATGATTGGAGCTAGAGCTTTGATAGTTCTACACGATTCAAGATTTCAGAATAATGATTCACAAAGTGTAATAGAAATTTTAGAGGTGGATTTAAATCAACCTTTTTCCCTTATTTAATATTTAAATTTATTATTAATATAATTATATTTTTATATAAAAAATAATTTTGAATATTAAAATTTAAGTTATTCTTTAGGTTTTTTTAAAGAAATAATAACTTCAAGGTTTAATTATGCCTTTGGTCCCCATTTTGGAGTCAAAATCTCAAAATGGTACCCAAATTATTAAAAGTCTCAAAATGGTCCCTTTTTTTGTTGAAACGTCTCACGTTTGCCCTTGTCGTTAAGTCAACGTTGACGCCGTTAGAGGGAGTGCCACGTGTCAGTTCCTCGATTTTTTGAATTTTTTTATTAATTTTTTTTTGAATTTTTTTTTGAATTTTTTTAAAAAATTAAAAAAATTGCCACGTGTCAAGTTGTCATCGTGCCACGTGGCAGTGACAGTGACACGTGTCAGTATTACGCCACGTGTTATTTTCTTAGTCTCAATTTGGTCCCTTTATTTTAATTTGTCTCAATTTAGTCCCAAATTTTGTAAAAATTAGCAATTTTATCCCTCTCCAAATTGAAATCAAATTTAATTTATGTATAAATGTACACAAATATTTCCATCAAAATTGATATTTCAAGTAAATATTTTTAACCAAATTAAGTTCATTTAATTAATATTTTACATTGAACTTTATTTAAAATGGTTTAAAAGTTGTTAATAGAAAATAATGTTAATAGAAAAAATTCATAAATTACCTAGTTCATGTTACAATAAAACACATATAAATTTAAAATTTTAAAACAATTTTAAGTAAAGTTGAATGTGAAACATAATTTTAACTAAACTTAGCTATGTTAAAAATATATAATAAAAATATCAATTTGAATACAAATATCAAATTTAATAAAAATATTTGTGTAACATTTATATAAAATTAAATTTTGTTTCAATTTGAAGGGAGACAAAATTGCTAATTTTTACAAAAATTGGGACTAAATTGAGACAAATTAAAATAAAGGGACCAAATTGAGACTAACAAAATGACATGTGGCGTAATACTGACACGTGTCACTATCACTGCCACGTGGCACGATGACAGCTTGACACGTGGCAATTTTTTTGATTTTTTTTTAAAAATTCAAAAAAAAAATTCAAAATAAAAAAAAATTCAAAAAAAATAATAAAAAATTCAAAAAATCGAGGAATTGACACGTGGCACTCCCTTTAACGGCGTCAACGTTGACTTAACGGGAAGGGCGAACGTGAGACGTTTCAACAAAAAAGGGGACCATTTTGAGACTTTTAAAAATTTGGATACCATTTTGAGATTTTGACTCCAAAATGGGGAGCAAAGGCATAATTAAACCTAACTTCAATGTTTGATTGGTACTAAAATTAAAAAATATGAGACTAGAGTAGACTTCATTCTTTGTTAACGAATATGATCTAATTAGTATGTGATGTTTTATTTTAATCTAATTTTATTTAATTTTTTATCGATTTAATTTTTTTTAAATATTCGGATAGAACGTGTGAAGAAGCATGACATAATTATATAACTAATTATAATGTGCTTTTTAAATATATGTATGCATGTGTGTATCCAAATTATAATCACTATGAAGATGCATCATGAATATGATTTTTTTTAACGTATGGCAAACTCAATCATTATCAACACTCTCCCAAGGGCAATTCCGTCTTTTCCACCTCACCCCTACATCCATGGAGAAACATCACCATTCTATGTTTCACACATTTTTATTAGTTTCTAAGAAACCAAGCAACGTAATTTTTCTAAGACCCACCCAGATTTTAATTTTAATTTCTATGTTGGGATCCAAAAAAAAAAAATAGGAACGAAAACGAGGGATGTTTTCGTCATTTCGTGAGGCTCCCGATTAAATAATGAAAATTTAATTTGAACTAAGTTAAAGCCGTGGTTGGTTCGGTGTGTTGTGTTGCAAAGTGAAATAAAATTGCTACGCGAGGGGTAGCGAAAAGACGGAAGTGCCCCTGGGAGAGGCGAACTCAATATCAATGATTGATGTTAATTTTCCGACGGTGAGGGAAGAGACAAGCGCCACCACCACAACCTGCTGCATTGCTGGCAGAATCGCTGAGTCAACCCGGCGGCGATGACGGTGGCGGCTTTGGAGTGGAACTCGCACACCTTGTGGCGGCGGTGGTAGTGCTTGGCCTGAGACAGATCAGCATTGCATCCCTCGGCCTGGCAGCGCGGGGAGTTGGAGGAAGCCGCCGAACCGGATTCCGCCGGCCGGGACCGACGGTAGAGACGGCTCACGAAATCGTCCTCGGAGGAGGAGAAATACGTCCGGCCACCGAGATTCAGGCCAATTCGTGAGCCGACAAAGTCCATGGGCCGGCCCACGTCCTCGGACTTGGGAACGAGGAGGAGTCCGCCCGGGCCGGGGCCGGGCCCAGGGCCGCAGTTGGCGGCGTTGACGTGGGGCAGCGGGTCAAGCGAGAGCATGGAAGGGGGTGGGGGGTAGGAGGCGGAGGACGTGCCGTGGAAGGCGCGTGGGTCGAAGAACGGGTGGTGGTGGTGGTGGTTGTTGACTTGGTGGTGGTGCGACTGCGGGTTGAAGTGGTGGTGGTGGTTGGTGAACTCGACGGTGGCGGCCGCGGCGGTGGTGACGGCGGAGTGAGTTGGCGCGTGCAGAAAGTGGTCGGGGATGAGCGAGTGCGACGCGTAGTGGTCGAAGATTTGACGGTGCGTCTGGTCGGAAGCCCCGGCGGCGGTCTCCTCGTTTCCGGTTAGCATTATTGAAGACGGGTTTCCCCATTCGTAGTCCAACATGTCTCAAACACTGCAAACACGAAAAAAGCGATAATAAAATAAGCCGGTAGGAACAAGAAGAAGGAAAGAAGAGATTCGAGAAAAATAAGGAAAATAAAAACATGGGTTTTGTTTTTTTAAGGAAGGGTTTATGAACAAGTGTTACCTGTGCGAGTTTGGAGAGTGAAGTGAAGTGAAAGAGTGAGAGAATAAAAGCCCTAATTTGGAGAGGTTGTGTTGTTGTTAGCTTTGGAACTTCATTTTCTTCTCTCTATCTTTCTTTCTCACCATAAATGGCGTGCACATTAAGTCTTTTTTTCTTTTCTTTCTTTCTTTTTTTTCTTCCTTGTGTTTCTCTGTGTGTTTTTCTTTCTCTCTCTCTCTCTTTTCACACTTGGTGGTTTAAGACTCTGCCTCTTTGCTAAATGGATGTGCGCTTAAAAGATCTCACTTTCACCCTCAAAAAGCTGAACCCTTTTGTCCCCTTTCTCCATCTCTCTCTCTTTCTCTTTCTCTTTCTCTTTCTCTCTATGCCAAGAAAAGTTACTACTCTTCTCTCTCTCTCTATTGGTGTGAGAGTGTGTGAGAGTTTGAGGGAAACTCAGTTTATGAGGCGGCTTCTGCAGACAGTGGGTAATTGGTGGGTGATCTGTACTGTGATATATGTTACAACTTCAATGGAAAAATTACCATCACAATCCAATCAAATTCCATCTTTTTCACTTTTTTTCAAAAGGTATAAACAAAACTTTACTACAATATCATTCACCCAATGAACTTCAATGTTATCCTTCGCCACAAAAATTCATAAAGGTCAAGTTTTTATTTTGCTTCAATTCAATTTTACCCCATATACAACAAATCCAGAAACTCACCATAAAATGGTTTTACATTCAAGTTCAAGCTTGTGGGCAGGCCAATCTAGTTATGAAATGAAAAAAGCAAGAATTTTTAATTTTTATTTTTTAGTTGAACGGAATGAACATGCAAAAACGTACGGAGAAATATATATTGATATTTTTATTTTGCGGTGCAGTGCAATGCAATATTACCCTGCTTTTGTGGCAGATAAGTTAGAGGAAGAAGGAGCATGGTGGTGATGGTGGGAGCAGTAATTAATTAGCAATGTGAGAAGTAGACAAAGCAATAAAACAAAAACTGATTAACCCGATTTTGAACTGAACAAGAGCAGAACCTAGAAAAATCAGAAGCAGTATATTTATAACATATGCCATCTAAATTAATGTTTTTTTTTTCTTTTCGTGAGATCTAATAATGTTGTTGTTGGTGAGATGGGGTTAGTGAAGTGAAGAAGAGGGTGAGAATAAATTTTCGGACCCACAATCTGATTTTTGAGTTTGGTCCGTCTGATGAGTGGCTCCCAGATGATGATTAATTGTGATATATATATATGGCTAGGTGGATTTTGTGATTGCTTAATTGAATTTTCGCTTTCTTGCTTTTCCAAACGCACCCCTTTATTTCGTTTTTGAACATTTGAAAGGGACTCTTTAGAATAAGTGCAACTGCATCTGTTTCATTATTTCAGTGTAAAATGGCACCATGTTTTTTACATTAAAAGTTTCAACCCATGTGATTCTCCTCCTAATGAACCCAATCACTTTTTTATTTTTATTTTTTCAAATTCTTCCACCCACTGAGGTTTCTGATTAAGTCCCTGTGGTCGTGTTGTTAACTTCTGATTAAGCAAAGATTAGCATGCCATTTAATTCTACCTAAGAGGAGCAAAAAACAAAAATGGAAAAAGGTGTCAGTGCATAAATCAGATCTTACTTCACTTCTTAAATATCAACAGCTTTATTTATAGACTATACTGCGAAACATAAAGCCTTTTTCTTCTTTATCTTACAATCTTACTGCAACCACTGATATGTATTTTCAAAATCACCATTAAATCAACCTACTCCTTTGCAAAATCACTAAATGACTTTCTTACCAAACTCTTTTTTGCCCCTTTTAATTAATATCCCCACAAAAATATATAAACTTTGAATTTCAACAATTTCTTAAAATATATGAAGTACTTTACTGATGCATGATTATATACACTAAGAATGCAATCATCTTGAAGCAAATTAAAACATTCTCTACCTAAAGCTGTAGTTAATTATTGATCTCTGCATATGCACACATTCCAATGAGTTTGGGTTTTTGGTTGACTTGGGATTTTCCTCCTTGGAGGGTTTAGTTTCCATTACACTGATCTATGCAGCATGCAGAAATTCTGTGTGCACTTGATTTTGTACAAAAACAAAGTCACACATCTCTCTTCAGTACTATAGTCAGTTTGACATAACACAAGCTCATGCAGCATTGCAGCATTGCAGAAACAGATCCATAACCTATATCTATATATCTATATATAACTTCAGCCAGCAAGAAACAAAATGATATGATGTGAATATTGGAATTAAATGTACTTATGTAGACAAAACATGCATGCACCAAAATGTATTATTCTCTCACACTACTCACTGCACTCACTGACCATGCAACAACCTATAGCTACACCAAATTCTTCATATGAAAACTGTACTGTTCTTCTACTCATTACTGGGTTTTGATTATATATAGCATTTTGCAAGCTTGAGGATTGAATAGATGAAAAAATGTGAGTGTTGAAAGAGGTGAGTGTGTGTGAGAGAGAGAGAGAGAGTGAAAGAATTGCAGACATTAAATGGAGTTTTTGTGGTGATGATGGTTCCACATTATTATTAAGGGAAGAAAGAAAGAAAGAAAGAGTGAGTCAAATGTTGGGACCTTGTATGGCCCAAAAAGCAGCCATGCGAACCAAATTCTGCTGGAATTTCTGAAATTATCACGTGGGCTACCTCTCTACATTTTTTAATGATTCTTACAAAATTTATACTTTTCAAAAATGTAAGACTAGAATATTATAATAATAATTTGATATTTGAAAACGGATGTCATGATATAGGTCTAATAAATAAATATTGTTAAAATATTTTTTAGATAATTTTGATACTATTGTTAATCCTAAATCTTTTATGATATTTCTAGTTGATTCGAGACTTTTCATGTTTTAAGAAAACTGAAAAAATATATATATTTTAGAAATAACATCCTACTAATAATACTTTATGTAATAAAAATTACTTTGACAAGTTTTCTTTTATATCACTAAATGTTACTTGTTAATATTTTGTCAATGAGAGAAGTTGGATTCATAATTTCTGTCAGATCCTTTTTTTAAATCCTTCAAACCAATTATATATTTTTCAAATGTCAGTGGAAAGAGTTGAATACATAACATTTTTCATATTCATATTCTTTCGAACTCTTACAATTAAGACAACCTTATACCTCCATCTTGGTAAGCTTATTTTGTAACTGGACTTATTTTATAAAGTTTATTTAACATTTCAAGCGTGTTTCATAATAGTATTTAACTTAACATTAAAGCAAAAATGTGTCAAACAGTATAAACAACTCAAATATAATTTTGAAATACGTACGAAACATCAAATAAATTTAACAAATTTGATTAAAACGACTAAATCCACGTATTTCGAAAGATGAAGGACTAAATTTGTCCAAAATTTCGAAATGGACTAATTCTAAAATTCACTTAAAGTTACATATTTAACTCTTATTTTTATCATAAATGACTTTAATTAGCTTATAAAATGCGAGTCTTAATTTTTGGGTTCGTTTTTTTTTTTCATTTTCATATCTTTAATATTTATTGGAAATCTCTTTATATTAATCTAAAAGGAGACTTTTATTTGAAAATGAAAACGTGCTTATCATGAAAGATTAAGCGAAAATGTGTTTTTCCTTCCGCGAGCACATGTTAGATCCTTAAATTTGATTTTGAGGAAGTTGTTTAAAACGAGTTTTGATGAAATTTAAGTGATAATGTTTATATGATGTCGCCTAACAGAAGTTCAGTAAATGTAAAAGCCAAGACAGACTTAAATGATAAATTTATTGATAGCAAAAAAAATATTATTAAACATATATAATTTGATTTTAATATATTAATTTTTATTATGGATTTACGTGTTACATGATTTTAATTAATATGAAAAGTAAAAGAAAATATTCAAATTATTTTTTTAGTATCGTTAATATTACAAGAAAATAATAAACTAGGTTTAAATAAACACTTTTTACCCTAAAATGAGATTCTAAAGTGAGATGTTAATAGTTGATTAAGTCAATAAAAATAAATACTTTAAATTTAATTTCAACGGATTAAAAAATGTTAAGTCATTACAAAATTTAGTTATTTTTATTATGTAAACTTTGCATCAAGTTAACTGATTTTATTTTATTGCTTAAATCAAAAAGAAAAAGTTAGAGTCAGTGAATCAACTATAAATATCACAAATAATGTTAGTCGGGCTGGTTCTATATTGTAACTAGAATAAAAAAAGTTAATAGAATTAAATATGATGAAGTTAGTTTATATTTATTTAAGTTAGTGTGAATTTAGTTAATATTAGTCTAAATTATTTAATATTTATTTGTTAATGTTGATTTAGCCTATGCTAATAAAATCTATTTTTAATAATTATTTAAATTTATGTCACACTTAAGCCAACACTAATTTTACAATTTATAAATCTTCACTAATACAGATTTTGATTTTTAATTCGTCTTATATGTCCCGGTTGTCCAGGAACTGAAACATATAATGGTGCGGTGATATTTTTCACTAGTGCAGTTTTGGCCTTTTAACTCACGTTATAGGCCTCGGTTGTCGCTCAACCGAAGCATAAAATGGCGCGGTGGCAATTTTGTAATTTTTTTCAACTTTTATGCCTCGGTTCATTAGAAAACCGGTGCCAAAAGGTCTAATATGCTTCGGTTTTGAAGACTCGAAGCCTAAAAGTTGGCTAATATTTCAAAAATGCCATTATAGCAGTGACATTTGGCCTCGGTTGGAATTGAACCGCTGCCAAAAACTGTTTTTTGCCTCGGTTAAAATTGAACCGAGGCCAAAAACCAGTTTTCTGTCTCAGGTGGAATTGAACCGCTGCCAAAAATCGATTTTCTGCCTCGGTTAAAAATTGAACCGAGGCCAAAAGGTTCATTAGGGTTCAAAAATCGCGAATCACTTTTTTCCTCTTCTTCCTCGCGTGCACGTTCTCTCTCTCAGCCACCCACCTCCACTGCTGCTGTTGCACTCCGACCACTCACAACTACTAGACGTTTGACTCATTCGTGTTCTGGTTTGGCGAAGTGCGATTTGGGGCTTGCGAAGTGGGCATCAGTTCGTTGTGTTACAGGTGCGTGGTAGATTGGTGTTGTGCATGGATGGAGATCTGTGATTTAGGGTTTGTGATTTGCTGCAGATGGTTGATTTTGGTTTGCATTTATGCAAGAGTGATGTTCACATTTTTGTGTATGAAGAACATGGTGGTTGCACGATTCAAAAATTGCTCTTACGATGAAGGAGAAGACTACAGTGGCTACAGATCTTTCGTTTTGTGTTTCAGATCTGGCGGTGGTTGACGAAGTTGTGGTGTAACCATGGTGACTACCTAGGGTTTCTGGTGAAGAAGATGGGCAGAGAAGCACATATGGCCTCAGTTCTCAGCAGAACCGAGGTAGAATATGGAGCTTCTGCTTCGGTTGAGACCCGAGGTAAAAAGCTAACCTTTTTGGCCTCGTCCTAATATGCCTCGGTTCTAGAACCGGGGCAAAATGACAAAAATAACCGCTGCCAAAAGCCCTTCCTGCACTAGTGTTTGTAATTTCAAACTACTTTTAACATGAATCATATATAACTTTTAATCTAACAAAAACATTACTTTTACAATATGATTCACAACTAATTCTTATGTTTTATGACATGGTGTCTCCTATGAGATGAAATGTTTAACTTTGTGTTAATTATAATCTTTCACTATTTACATATTTCTAGAGAGTGACACTTGTACTATATATATATATATATATATATATATATATATCATATCATATCCATTTACATATACATGTATATATATATATATATATAGATATATATATATATACATTACATATACATGTATATATATATATATAGATATATATATATACATATATATATATATATATATATATATATATATATATATATATATAAATGAGTCATGATATAAATTATATCAAATTAGATATATACATATGCATTAAGAGTTAATAAAAATAATTATATTAGAATATGGTATAGTTATAATTATAACTTTTTTTCTTTTTTCTAAGTGTTTGAATCGAAACAAAAAGATAAAAATGTAAAATCGACGAAGAGATCAGAAAGTAGCATGAATTATAGATAGTTTGTTCAGAGATGAAGTGATTCCCAGTCGTAGGACCCATTCACTCTCCTCAGACTATCGACACGTGGCAGAGGGTAGCCACTTGGTTTTTCACTGCAGCGAGTACATCCAATATATGTCCAGTGGCAAGTGAAATGCTTCCGCTGTGGATAAGATAGAAAAAAAGAAAAAGAAAAGAGAGAGAAAAAAAGTGTTATCTCAAGAGAAAGACTAACAGAGACCATGACTAGTGTACGGAATGTCTCATACTAACAATTTTGCATCATCACTCATCACAAAATATATATATATATATATATATATATATATATATATATATATATATATATATATATATATATATTTTCCGATGCTTAAATATTAGAAAAATATTTATTTACCTATAACAAATATTATAAAATTTATAAATTATATGATGTAATAAAAAAATAAGTATAGTATAGACAAAATTAATATATATATATATATATATATATATATATATATATATATATATATATATTATTTAAATATTATTAACGTAATAGTAAATATATTTTTCTGCTTCTTAATAAACAGATTTTTTAATTTACGAGAAAATTATGTTTCTAAACTCATTAATGTCTTAGCTTTTATAATTAAGATGAGATATTTATGTTAATTTTTTATTATGAATTTAATGTGATAATAGTTTTTTTTTTTGGGTCAAATTTTTTTTTCTTATTCTTTATTAAATCTACTTTTAGCTTTTTTATATTTTGCTGACTCATTTTAATTCTTAATATTTTCTTAATTTTTTACAATTTTTTTTACTAATTTTAGTCTTTTAATAATGTTTTCGTCTACCAATTTTTAATCAACCTGTTTAACCTACATACTGTCTAAACTAGGCCAATTTTTTTTAATGAACATTAAATGGATTTTGAACATTGAGAGTTGGAGGGAATTGCAAATTATATATATATATATATATGTATATATATATATATATATGTATATATATATATATATATGTATATATATATATATGTATATATATATATATATATGTATATATATATATATATATATATATTCATTTTTAAGCTCATTTTCATGAAAAAAAAGTCTTACTGTTTCACAATTTCAAAAACTTTCTAGTACCTTAAAATCACAAGACATTGTCATATTAAACTTCAATTGAGAGATTAAAGACGATGTCAAATACAAAAATTGAGGAAATAGATTTCATAAAAAAAAATATTATTGAAGGACTAAAACCAATAAACAAATGTTAAGAAACTAAAAGTAATTTTATTAAAAATTTTAAGAATTAAAAACAAAATTTACGTAAAAAAAATGAATGTGGCTGTTATGTCATATTTATAATTCACGTGGTAAGTCAGATGATTTTGACAACATAATAATGGCAAGATCTAAATACATTAACTTGAAGTTGAGGAATAAAACTAATAAACATTTATTAAGTAAAAAAATTCGGAAAGATGAGAAATTTTAAAATAATATCTAATTACACTCCTATCATTTCCAAATAATCTTTTATAAAAGTGACTTTTTGGATTATCTATTGTAAAAGCATTTCGGAATAAATATTTTGAAATTTCTAAACATGATTTTTAAAATAGGATCTTCGAACTAAATTGTTTAGAATTCTAGAACACAGGAAAAATACTTCAAAAGAGTTTTTTAGAATAAACTTTTCTTAAGACATTTTTAGGAACACGTACAATACTTTTTAAAATACAATTTTTGAAACGAGTATTTTTTTTTTTAGAATGAGTTTGTGTAAGCTCTTTTTTTTCAGTGTATAAAGTTTTTGGGCCTGGCCTTTTCGGAGGCTCAAGGCCAGCCCTTCAGTAGGACCCTATACCCTACATTGTCCGCTCATTTGGCTCTTGTCCCCTTTACAGAAGCAGGTTCCCCTCCCTCAAGACACTCTGTCCTTCAGCAAGGTTCTGCTAGGGCACGTACCATCTTCCATCTCCAAGCTAGCCTAACCCATCCGGTACTCTTGGTAAGTCGAACTCTAGAGCTTTAGTTTAATTCCTCCCTTTTTCTTCGCTGTTGAGCGCTTTGGGTATATTAGGGTTCGACCTCCTAACCCTGTGTTGGTTTGGATCTTCATGTTTCAGCTCTACTCTTGTTCTTGTAGTTGCTATACCCCATAGCTAGGGTTGGTTGCTTTTAGTACTCCAAAACAAAGGTAAGGGAAGCTAGATTCATCGATCTCGAACTATTCTTGGCTGTTTTTGGTCGTTTTTACGTTTATATGCGTGCATAGTGTGCTTTTGTTAGATGAAATTGAGTTGCATGTGTACTTGGGCGATGATCTGAGCCATTCTCGCCGCTGCTTGTGTGCTGACAGTGGTGAGATCTGTTATTCTCGCCCAAGCGAGCTCGTCTCGCCTAGGCGAGAGTACCAGAGTGCTCACTGCCACGAGAACTCGCCTAGGCGGCCCTTTCCCGTTTTGAGCGACGCAGAGTCTCGCTCAGGCGAGAAGGCCTCGCCTGAGCGAGATCTCGTGAAGCCTCCACTGTCGCGCGTCTCGCCTGGGCGAGAATTCGCTGTTTCTGTGAGGACAGCATCTCGCCTAAGCGAGAGTTCGTGAAGACCCCTCGTTGCATGTCTCGCCTGGGCGAGAGCCCGCTGTTTGAGTGAGGCCAGCGTCTCGCCTGAGCGAGTTCGCGAGAGTGGGCTATGTTTCCCTGGCTGTTTGAATGATTTGTTGCATGTACCGTTTAAATTATTCTTTCTAAATATGATGTGCGTGAATATACTTGGGTGCTTGGATTTTATGAACGAGATTGGTATGTTTGGTATGAGTGATGGCATGAATTACACATGATTATTGGGTGAAATGAGAATTAGATGTTTTGAGATAAAGATGGGGATATGGTATGAAACATGAATTTGTTGTGTGATAGGCGTAATTCCATGAGTCTCGTGGGGAGATCTCCTGGTGGCGTGTAGTGTATATATTAGGATAAGGATTCAAGTAAGGATCGCATCCCGAAACTCTAAAGGGTCAGTGAGTCTCAAGTAGAGCAAACTGACCCAAGTGGTGAGAGTAGCGGGAGGCCTTAGTCTTTGGCAGGATAATGGCCTTAGACGTTTAAAGGCTAACCTCGTGTGTGGTAGGGTGAAACCCATTGGCAATGGCTCTGCAGAGCAGTAGAGGCCACCACAAGTGCAAGCGTCCAGTGAATCCGATCCTAGTATATGTATCCGGATAATTGAGTCATAGTGTCCTGCTTGTTTGCTATAACATGATGTCCTGTGCCTATTGTGTTGCATGTTAAGGAATGTTTAAGTACTTGTCTGTTGTATCATGATAAGATCAAATTACACTAGCTTACCCTTACATTTTTGTGTGTGTTTCTGTTATGGTTCCTCTTTTGCGATGATCACCTTCTGGTGGGAGCAGATGAGAGGGAGGCTCGAGGTGGATCCGGGGGACGCAGCGGTGCGATCTAGTTTGTCTGTCTTGATGACCTTAGGGGCAGATTCATGGCCATGGGGCCTTTTGTAATGGTTGCCCAGTGGCAACTCCTTTTGCAAAACTGTTGGATTCTGTTAGTTTTCTTTTAGTTGTGGCATGGTTGTATGCCCAGGTTTTCCTCTAAGTACTCCTATGGATGACTGTAATAGTTACTTTTTGTACGTTTCATGTTTATCTGATTGGTTATCGTTATCAAAAATTTTGTGATGCTTTATTTGGTAGAGAAATCTATTAAAATGGGACGTCACACTTTTATGGTATCAGAGCCTTCGTTCCTAAGTGTCTGTGGGCTATGTGTTTGCTTAGCTTTCGTTGTGTCTTTCTTGTCATGTTTAGATGAGTTTCCAATCTAATCGAGTTCTGATGGTTCTTTCTGTGTGTCCAGTGTTATGGCACCCCCGCGTATCGCTCCTCCTCCACCCACTCAGGGCGATGGGCAAGATCTGGCCAGGGCGATCGAGGCCATGGCTGCTGCTTTGACTCAGCAAAGCAATGCCATGATGCAACAGCATGAGGCGGCAATGCAGCGCCAGGAAGCCTCTCTCGAGCAGCAGAACTTCATGATGCAGCAGATGGAAGCTGCTAGGCAGGCTGCAGAGGACGCTCAGAGGCAGCATGTGGATGCTCTCCGTCAGTTAGGAGAGAATGCTGCTGGTGCTCAGATGCATGGTCCTCATCCCCAACCTCCACCCCCTGAATGGAGTTTGGAAGACTTCTTAAAGCACCGCCCAGCCAAGTTTGATGGCAAGACGAGTCCCGACCAGGCGGACCAGTGGATGAAGGACATGGAGCGCATCTTTGATGCCAAGAGGTGCCCCGATGAGAGCAGGCTTGCTTTCGTTGTCTACATGCTCACCGGAGAGGCTGAGCATTGGTGGGCCAGCATGAAGCTGGTGATGGAGGAGAAACATGAGGATGTCACATGGGAAGCCTTCAAGAGGAGGTTTCTTTCGGAGTATTTTCCGGACAGCGTGAGGTACGCTAAGGAGGTAGAGTTCCTCTAGCTGACGCAGGGGAACAAGTCAGTAGCTGAGTACGTCGAGAGGTTCAAGCATCTGGGGCGTTTTTACACCATGCCGCTCGATGAGGAGTGGCGTTGCAGGAAATTTGAGAATGGTCTCAGAGGAGACATCCGCTTGATGGTAGCTCCACTGTCCATCAAGGACTTTGCGGCCTTGGTGGAAAAGGCCAGGGTTATGGAGCGCATGAAGGTGGAAGTGGAAGCCCAGCAGCCACCACAGAGGGTTAGCGGACCATCCGGGTCCAGGCCGAGAGTTGATGAAAAGAAGAAGCCGTATGCTAGGCCTCATCCACAGCCACAGGGGTCTAGAGGTTTTTCTTCCTCACCCAGCAGGATCCAGTGCCACCACTGCGGAGGACCGCATGTGAAGAGTTTCTGCCCACAACTATCCGGGTTTCGCAGATGCAACCACTGTGGCAGGGAGGGCCACTTTGGTAGAGATTGTCCCACTCTGAGGAGGACAGTTGCACGACCGTCACCACAGACTCCGAGCCAGACTTCGGGTCAGACTCAGCAGAGAAGGGGAGGCAGCAGGCCTCAGGCTACAGGCAGGGTTTTTGCGATGACCGGGTCAGAGGCAGCAGGTTCAGGTAACCTTGTGATTGGTTGTTGTGTGATATCTGGCAAGTCTTGTTGTGTGCTTTTTGATTCCGGGGCGACACACTCTTTTGTGTCAGAGTCTTGTGTGCGGGAGTTGAGTCTGCCGGTGTGTGAGCTACAGTTTGACCTCGTGGTATCTACCCCGGCATCTGGGTTGGTTAGGACTTCTTCAGTGTGTGCTAGATGTCCAGTTGAGGTAGAGGGGCGCGTATACAAAGTCAATCTTATATGCCTCCCTCTGTAAGGGCTTGATGTGATCTTAGGAATGGATTGGCTCTCTGCCAATCATGTTCTCATAGACTGTCGGGAGAAGAAGTTGTTGTTCTCAGACTCAGAGGAGCCTGAGTTATTGTCTTCTCATGGGGTTATGAAGGAAATCCAGGGCGGTGCACAGTGCTTTATGGTCTTTGCCAGGATAGAGGTTGAGAAGGAAGAGAGGATCACCGTGATACCAGTGGTCAGGGACTTTGAGGATGTGTTTCCCGAAGAGGTATCAGGTTTGCCCCCGAGGAGAGAAGTTGAGTTCTCCATAGACTTGGTACCGGGAGTCGGCCCTGTGTCGATAGCTCCTTACCGCATGGCCCCAGCAGAGTTGGTAGAGTTAAAGAAGCAGATAGAGGAATTGCTTGAGAAACAGTTTATAAGGCCGAGTGCTTCGTCGTGGGGAGCGCCTGTTTTGCTTGTGAAGAAGAAGGACGGTGGCTCAAGGTTGTGTGTGGATTATAGGCAGCTGAACAAGCTGACTATTAAAAACAAGTACCCCTTGCCGAGAATTGATGATTTGATGGATCAGCTTCATGGGGCATCAGTGTTCTCCAAGATTGATCTTCGGTCGGGTTATCATCAGATTCTGGTGAAGGCAGAAGATGTTGAGAAGACTGCTTTCAGATCCAGATACGGGCATTACGAGTATGTTGTCATGCCATTCGGTGTGACTAATGCCCCGGCTTTGTTCATGGATTACATGAACTGGATCTTCCGTCCGTTTTTAGATAAGTTTGTCGTGGTCTTCATAGACGACATTCTCATCTACTCCAGGACGCAGGAGGAACATGCCGAGCATCTAAGGATAGTGCTTAGCATTTTGAGGGAGAAGCAACTGTTTGCTAAGTTGTCCAAGTGCGACTTCTGGATGAGAGAGGTACAGTTCTTGGGGCACGTGATATCAGCTCAGGGTATAGCTGTGAATCCAGCTAAGGTAGAGGCCGTGATACAGTGGGAATGTCCCAAGTCCGTGACGGAGATTCGAAGCTTCGTGGGTTTAGCTGGCTACTATAGGAGATTTATAGAGGGGTTCTCCAAGATAGTGGCACCCTTGACCCAGCTAACCAGGAAAGACCAACCGTTTGCATGGACTGATAGATGTGAAGAGAGCTTCAGGGAGCTTAAGCAGAGGTTGACGAGTGCTCCAGTGTTGGTAATCCCGGATGTGAGTAAACCCTTTGAGGTTTACTGTGATGCCTCTCATCAGGGCCTTGGGTGTGTCTTGATGCAAGAGAGGAAGGTGGTGGCTTATGCTTCAAGGCAGTTGAAGGTTCATGAGAAGAACTACCCCACTCATGACCTAGAGTTAGCAGCGGTGGTTTTTGCTTTGAAGATGTGGAGGCACTACCTGTATGGTGCGCAGTTTCGTGTGTTTAGTGACCACAAGAGTTTGAAGTACCTCTTTGATCAAAAAGAGCTGAATATGAGGCAAAGGAGGTGGATGGAATTTCTAAAGGACTATGACTTCGAGCTTCTCTATCATCCAGGGAAAGCGAATGTGGTGGCAGACGCACTAAGTAGGAAGACAGTGCATGTGGCACACTTGATGATAAAAGAGATGGAGTTGCTAGAGAGCTTCAGAGACTTGAAGCTACAGTTTGAGTTGGAACCGGAATTCATCAGGTGTAGCACCTTGGTCATATCTAGTGACTTCTTGGGCTTAATCAGGGAGAGGCAAGCAAGGGATGTTAGTCTACAGAAGGTAAAGGAGTTACTGGGATCGGATCAGGCCAAGGAGTTTGCCTTGGGCAGTGATGGTGTGTTGAGGTTCAGAGGCAGGGTTTGTGTACCAGAGGATGTCGAGTTGAGGAAGTTGATCCTTGAGGAAGGACACAAGAGTCGTCTTAGTCTGCACCCTGGCATGACTAAGATGTACCAAGACCTCAAGGAGAACTTTTGGTGGCAGGGCATGAAAAAGGAAGTTGCATAGTTTGTATCGGCCTGTTTGACTTGTCAAAAGGCAAAGGTGGAGCATCAGAAACCTGGTGGAACGCTTCAACCCTTAGATATTCCGGTGTGGAAGTGGGATAGCATAGCCATGAATTTTGTTACCCACTTGCCTCGCACCGTGAGAGGACATAATGCTATATGGGTAGTGGTGGATCGTTTGATGAAGAGTGCTCACTTTTTGGCGGTGAATCTCAGAATGTCTATGACCAAGTTGGCCCAGCTCTACATCCGTGAGATAGTGAGACTTCATGGAGTGCCTAGTAGCATAATGTCTGACAGAGACCCCCGGTTCACTTCCAGGTTCTGGCAGGCACTGCAGGAGGCTATGGGTAGCAGGTTGAGGATGAGTTCTGCTTATCATCCTCAGACGGATGGCCAGTCAGAGAGGGTGATTCAGTCCTTGGAGGACTTGCTGAGGACTTGTATCTTGGATCACCTTGGCAGTTGGGACGAGGTGTTACCGCTGGTAGAGTTTACCTATAACAACAGTTACCAAGCGAGTATAGGGATGGCGCCTTATGAGGCTTTGTATGGGAAAAGATGTAGGACCCCTTTGTGTTGGTACCAGGACGATGAGTCAGTTTTGGTAGGACCTGAGTTGCTGCAACAGACCACAGAGAAGGTGCAGTTAGTGAGAGATAGATTGCAAGCATCTTGGAGTCGGCAGAAGGCATACGCAGACCGAAGAAGGAGACCCCTAGAGTTTGAGGCTGGGGAACATGTGTTCTTGAGGGTGACCCGAACCACTGGTGTGGGGAGGGCTATCCGCTCGAGGGAGTTGTCACCTAAGTTTTTAGGTCCGTATCAGATCTTGAGGAGGATAGGGCCCGTGGCTTATGAGGTTGCATTGCCACCCCAGTTGGCTAATCTACACCCAGTCTTTCATGTCTCACAGCTACGGAAGTATGTTTTTGACCCATCGCATGTCTTGGAGGTAGAGGATGTGCAAGTCAGGGAGAATCTCCAGGTAGTGGTACAGCCCGTGGCTATAGAGGATCGTCAAGTTAAGGAGCGGAAGGGCAGAGCCACGAGTCTTGTGAAGGTCATCTGGGACCGGAGGACAGGTGACGCAACTTGGGAGCTAGAGGAGGAGATGAGGAGTTCATATCCGCATCTGTTCTGGTAAGTCTAATTTTTCGAGGACGAAAAATTTTTGTTGTTTGGGAGATATTGTAAGCTCTTTTTTTTCAGTGTATAAAGTTTTTGGGCCTGGCCTTTTCGGAGGCCCAAGGCCAGCCCTTCAGTAGGACCCTATACCCTACATTGTCCGCTCATTTGGCTCTTGTCCCCTTTACAGAAGCAGGTTCCCCTCCCTCAAGACACTCTATCCTTCAGCAAGGTTCTGCTAGGGCACGTACCATCTTCCATCTCCAAGCTAGCCTAACCCATCCGGTACTCTTGGTAAGTCGAACTCTAGAGCTTTAGTTTAATTCCTCCCTTTTTCTTCGCTGTTGAGCGCTTTGGGTATATTAGGGTTCGACCTCCTAACCCTGTGTTGGTTTGGATCTTCATGTTTCAGCTCTACTCTTGTTCTTATAGCTGCTATACCCCATAGCTAGGGTTGGTTGCTTTTAGTACTCCAAAACAAAGGTAAGGGAAGCTAGATTCATCGATCTCGAACTATTCTTGGCTATTTTTGGTCATTTTTACGTTTATATGCGTGCATAGTGTGCTTTTGTTGGATGAAATTGAGTTGCATGTGTACTTGGGCGATGATCTGAGCCATTCTCGCCGCTACTTGTGTGCTGACAGTGGTGAGATCTGTTATTCTCGCCCAAGCGAGCTCGTCTCGCCTAGGCGAGAGTACTAGAGTGCTCACTGCCACGAGAACTCACCTAGGCGGCCCTTTCCCGTTTTGAGCGACGCAGAGTCTCGCTCAGGCGAGAAGGCCTCGCCTGAGCGAGATCTTGTGAAGCCTCCACTGTCGCGCGTCTCGCCTGGGCGAGAATTCGCTGTTTCTGTGAGGACAGCATCTCGCCTGAGTGAGAGTTCGTGAAGACCCCTCGTTGCATGTCTCGCCTGGGCGAGAGCCCGCTGTTTGAGTGAGGCCAGCGTCTCGCCTGAGCGAGTTCGCGAGAGTGGGCTATGTTTCCCTGGCTGTTTGAATGATTTGTTGCATGTACCGTTTAAATTATTCTTTCTAAATATGATGTGCGTGAATATACTTGGGTGCTTGGATTTTATGAACGAGATTGGTATGTTTGGTATGAGTGATGGCATGAATTACACATGATTATTGGGTGAAATGAGAATTAGATGTTTTGAGATAAAGATGGGGATATGGTATGAAACATGAATTTGTTGTGTGATAGGCGTAATTCCATGAGTCTCGTGGGGAGATCTCCTGGTGGCGTGTAGTGTATATATTAGGATAAGGATTCAAGTAAGGATCGCATCCCGAAACTCTAAAGGGTCAGTGAGTCTCAAGTAGAGCAAACTGACCCAAGTGGTGAGAGTAGCGGGAGGCCCTAGTCTTTGGCAGGATAATGGCCTTAGACGTTTAAAGGCTAACCTCGTGTGTGGTAGGGTGAAACCCATTGGCAATGGCTCTGCAGAGCAGTAGAGGCCACCACGAGTGCAAGCGTCCAGTGAATCTGATCCTAGTATATGTATCCGGATAATTGAGTCATAGTGTCCTGCTTGTTTGCTATAACATGATGTCCTGTGCCTATTGTGTTGCATGTTAAGGAATGTTTAAGTACTTGTCTGTTGTATCATGATAAGATCAAATTACACTAGCTTACCCTTGCATTTTTGTGTGTGTTTCTGTTATGGTTCCTCTTTTGCGATGATCACCTTCTGGTGGGAGCAGATGAGAGGGAGGCTTGAGGTGGATCCGGGGGACGCAGCGGTGCGATCTAGTTTGTCTGTCTTGATGACCTTAGGGGCAGATTCATGGCCATGGGGCCTTTTGTAATGGTTGCCCAGTGGCAACTCCTTTTGCAAAAGTGTTGGATTCTGTTAGTTTTCTTTTAGTTGTGGCATGGTTGTATGCCCAGATTTTCCTCTAAGTACTCCTATGGATGACTGTAATAGTTACTTTTCGTACGTTTCATGTTTATCTGATTGGTTATCGTTATCAAAAATTTTGTGATGCTTTATTTGGTAGAGAAATCTATTAAAATGGGATGTCACAGTTTGCCTCTCTTCTTTTTGCTTTGCATTAGAGAACAATGATGACATAGAAGAATAAATATATTTTAATATTTTTCTAATAATAACTGGTGCATTTAATAATAATGGAGTGTAGAAAGAAAACTGATAATTAGTTGCATAACCCTTATACGACCACGATAACGGTGGCAATGGGAGGTTTGTCTTCTCATCCCATATTGCATGTTTTTTAATGTGAAGATGGATTGAAATAGACAAATAAATAAATAATGGATTGAGATAGAAAAGTTTTAAATTTTTTATTTTGTCAAAAATTATACTTTTGGAGTATTAACTTGATTAAAAAATAAATTTTTTTATAAAAATATATAAAAATATTTAAATAAGTCAATAAGTACTAATAAGAAGTTTTTCTAAACTAATGAAAAAAAAAACACTATTTAAGTTATCTATAATATAAGTATAAAAGTAAATTTCGAATCATTTATATTAAACTCATCATTCGATAGTGAATTAGTTTAGGTTGAATCAGTTTTGACACAATCAAAATAAAACTCAACCTGGTTTAAATGGATTGAACTGGATCTGGTCAGATTAAATCATCAATAACTCAACCCCATGAATACCCTCTACTTATTAAAAAAAATGTTTTTAAGAAAAACAATTCCTTGATCTAGTTAAGAATTTGAGTTAAATTAATCAAGATTTAGTTTTAGATTTAATAAGTTAATGTTATGTACTAGTCGGATTGTTTGAAGTAACTGAAATATATTTTAAAATAAGATGTTTCAGTGATAATTGACATTGACATAATTCAGATATTCTAAAGTAATATTAAAGTATTTAAACTATTTTATCAATTAGTTCAATTCTTTTAAATTAATTATAAAATTTAGTTTAACTTTACAGTAGTTCAATTTATGTATTTTATCTACCTATATGTATAATTTTTTCTCCTCTTCTAAAATGACATTGTTTTAGTATTCAAGAAAGTTGAAACACAAATCTTAATAGCTACATGAACACTTGAGCTCCACAAACATTACATCTCACAATAATTCTAAATCTTACATTATCCTCTTAAATACATTTTAAACTTTAAGAGATTAAATACATTTCTTGTTCATTTAATTTTTTTCCTATGCAACAAAGTAATAGGAAGACCAGTGAGAGAAACAGGAAAATGCTACATAACATCATTACTCATTTCCTAAAGATATTGCCTTGTTCTTCCGACCAAACTACTTTAGTTCCCACATATCTTTAACCCTAAAGATAGAGGTTTGGACCACCTCACCTGAAAATAAGTAATAGGAAAAGTGAGTAGCATGCTAAAACTTCAATTGTTTGATTGGTGACAACACCTTCCATGAAGTGTTGGAATTATCCCAACACTTTAATTTCTCATATCTTTTCTGGAAACACTTTGTAAGGTCACAATCCCTTTGTTCATATTGCAATCCTTTCCAGACTGTCCAACAAAATCTTTCTTGGTGAAACATGTGTTCATTTTCTAATGCAATCATTCCACTCAATATAAAGATCTTCCTCCAATGGGGACCACAACAAAATGCGAACGTGGAAACCACATGGTTGTCGAATGATAGATTCTCTAACTTGACCAAAGTCAATGGTTCAAGCTCAATTTAACACTTTTCCCACAAATATCCAACTTCAGTGACAATCTTATTTGAAGCACCATTAGAAACTAAATATAAACTAACAAACAAAAAGTCAAACTTTTAATTTTCCATATTATGATAAACTAACCCAAATCTATCTGATCCAATTCCTGTTTAATCCCCACCCCAGGCTACCACAACTCATAATTTTTGCACAACAGGTAATAATTACATGATATTAAACTGAGCACAAACATCATTCTTCTTCATTGGTTCTAAATTCATTCATGACTTGGTTACAAGGTTGGAGAAGAGGTTGGTTTAATGCCATTAGATGATAAAGACCCCACATCTGGCTAGAGAAAATGCAAGGTCTACATATCAATTTAAGAATCAGGTCCATGTTTGATATAGCTTATTTTTTAAAGCGTAAAAAAAAACTATCTCAAGAGAGTTTGTTAAAATAAGTTATTGTTTCATCAAAATAAGTTAATGCAGACAAGCAACAACAGTTCCATTTCTAGGATTGAGTGTAGTACTAATAGTATATAAACTTGGGGAAAAAAATGTACACACTTGAAGTAACAGACTAGATAACTGAAAACCTAAATGCTTCAAGATTCTCCCAGAAAACACTAACATTTTCCACCCAGTTGACAATGCAATGACAAGCTTTTTCTCACTATATAGCAGGTCAAGGCATCTTACTTTCACTTGTCATTTAAGGTTACAAGCGATTTGAGCAATCCAGGGCTTATCTTGTCTGCAAGAACACCTGACTCTGATAGAAGGTAAGCTTTTTCCTTCATAATGCTCTGTAGTTTCTTTGACTCAAAGTCAAGCTTCGCTTGATCTGTAAATAATTACATGGTCAGTAAAAAAGTATAGCAAGCAATTTTTATTGGAAATAAGTTTTTCGATAAAAGGACTTCACTTATAGCTATAGTTCAAAGTTTGGACAATTATAATAGTAACGATCAATAAAAGAACATGAATGGAGATAGTCAGTCTCAACACAACCTATAAATTGTAATGTTGGTGTCATGTCATTTGCTTATATAAGTAAAGATTATGTATTACACAATTAAACATAAATTAATATAAAAAATAATCATAAAGTCCCATGTCAACAATTCAGATATAGTTCTACACAAAGAATAATTCTTTTAAGTGGCATTAGCATTCTGAAACCGCAACAACGCAGTAGACAAAAGCCACATTTAGGTAAAATTACATTATTTTCATTGTTGCAACAATTGCAATTACAATGACTGAAGATAACCAACGTGGGTGAACATCTAGGGAAATTTTCTGACTTTCTTTTAGTATTTTTCAAATGGTTAGAAAATAGGGTGGCCAAAAACTTGTTTCCAATATAGTATGAGCTACATGAAATGGTATTCTGGCAAACAGATCTGTTCCTGGAAACATCATCCATGTCGGCTCATAAGTGTTATGGTTGCCACAGGTGTTGCAAACCTACTAAACCAAAGGTCTTGAGCTCCTAGCAACTCCCCTCATCATTGACTCGAAAGGAGATGGAACACTGCTTGTTGTTGTTTGAGCCATTTTCCTTAATACATTATCTAGAGAAACTTAGTAAAATATTATAAAAACAACAATCATTCAGTTGAATCAAAATGGAAAAATAATGCTATTTGTTAAGGCAAAGAAAGGCAACACCGTAACTCACAGAAAGGAAAAAAAAAGCTGACTTTTTAGACATAAACAACATAATCAAATTCTTCAGCATATTCAACTCAGAAGCAAAAGACATAAATCAATGACAAGGCTGAAACTAAACACTTTACGACATTTGCATAAACGCATTAGAAATTCTCACCGGGTGCAGAGGCGATTGGACCTCGAGCTAGGGTTTTTAAAATAAGGGATTTTCGAACCTAAGGATGCAACCCACAAAGGACAAATTCAAATTGAATGCAATTGGGAGAACAACAACTTTCTTTAATATAAACACATTCTTCGGAACTGAAATAGAGTTCGATGCACGTACCCATGGTTATCAAACTCGCGAGTTGACTCGTACACCTGTACAAGTCTGCGAGTCATGACAGTGTTCACGGGTTAACTCGTATATAAACTCATTTTTTTTCAAACTCGTAGTGAACTCGGAGTAAACTCGTGGACTCGTACCAGACTCGCGAGTTCGAGAGCGAGTCACCGAATTCGAAGAACCAGACGAAATGACACAAAAACATGTTGTTGGCTTTCGGATTTTAAGCCCAAACCAAAACCCCAATGCTCCAAATCGAAAATCCAAGCGAAAACAGAGATTGAAGCCCAACTCGAAAACCCTAATCGAAGAAGAAGAGAAGATAGAACTTGAAAACATTGACCTATTTCGAAATCTCAGCTTTGGTCATTCACGTCGCAGCTCCGATCGTCTCGCACAACAACTCTGATCGCCTCGCGTGGCAGCTCCGTCGGGACGCTGGTTCAGTGGCGTCGTTGATCCCTCTTTCTCTTTTCCCTCTTTTGAAGTAATGACATACGTATATAATATATATTTCTTTGTTTTTTTATTTCATTTTTTTTTACTTTTACTAATCATTATATATATATATATATTATATATAAATTATATATCTTTCTTTGTTTTTTCATTTCATTTTTTTTCTCTGGCTTTCGTTGTTGTTCTGTTACATATATATAATATAGATGTAGTTTTGTTTTATATTTAATTTATTTTTGGTTTTCTAAAATTTAAATTATTTGGTTTTTAATTGATTGAGATTGGTTTATAATGTTCAGAAGTGAGACTGACATTCAAATTCTTGTGATCCTAATGAAGAAGATGATGTTGGAGATGATATAAGTAGATGATTGGAGTCAAAAAGTTGAAGTTATTTATGTTCTTTTTTTATTCATATTAACTTATGTGTTTGCTGAAATTTGAATTTATATAATAATCATGTTTCTTGAACTAAGTTATTTTATAATTATTGAACTATTGTTTACTATTTGCATTAATTGTGGTGATTAAATTATGAATTGGTATGATACTATATATAATTTTTTATATGAAGTAGGGGTATAGTAGATTCGTACGAGTCTACAAGTCAGGTCTACGAAGCTCTCACGAATCTACATAGACTCTCGACTCTAATAACCTTGGTTCAACCTATGGCAAAGTATGGGCCTACATCTATATGCGCATTTCATCCACCATAAAAATGGATTGGTTTTTTCTCTCTGGCATTATAGAGTGGTCTCGACTAAATGGCCATTGTATGCAAAAAGAAGGTAGCAAGTTCAGCAAGCAAGTGCGAGTAAAAATGGATTGCGAAGAGTTGCATATACCTCAGGGAAAACGTGAGAGTGTAAATATTGAAAGGAAAAATGAAAAAAAAAAGAGCAAATCGTGAGTTTCGATTCGCTGATAAAGCTCCATTGTAATATGGAGAGTTAAAGGATTCAACAACCCTGAATGTGGGATTCAAATGGCAGATGAATGAATTGAGAAAATAACAATGAAAACCTATTTTCTGATTCGGTACCAAAATGCAGACAGCAACCAATAATAGATCACGCGGTGCGGTGGACAAGAAAATGAAGAAGATGAAGGAAGAGGGAAGGAGAGATGGAGAATGATAACAAAACAGAGGCTACGGTCGAAGTGATCGTCGGTGGATTCCGGCGCCGGAGCAGAGAAAATCGCAGGCGAGAAGAAGGCGGCAGAGTGTGCGAGTGGAGATAGAGAGTGTCAATAGCTAGGGATTAGTCGAGAAATTGTGTAATGAACCACCTTCATATTTTCCCTTTTTTATTTTTATTTTTTGCAATTCCTACTTTTATTTTTCCACAAATAAAATAAATAAAAGATGTCTGGTCTCATTTTTTGCACATCATTTCCGGCCATCGATTGTGACCCAAAATTTGCTATCAACCAAACCGGTACTCGATTAACCATTTAAAATATATATATATATATATATATATATATATATATATATATATATATATATATATATAATAAAACAATAATTCTACTAAAAAAAGATTTTTTGTTTACGACTATTAAACAAATTATTTTTCAACTTTGTTCTAACTAATTCTTTACAAAATAAATATTTCTGTTGTGAGAGAAAAATTTGTTAGAGATAATGATGGACATCTGAACGCATTTTTTATTGTGTGATCTTAGAGTTTGGACTTGAATTCTTAATAATATTTAAATTTATTATTACTATAATTATATTTTTATATAAAAATTAGTTTCGAATATTAAAATTTAAGTTATTCTTTAGGTTTTTAAAGAAATAATAACTTCAATGTTTGATTGGTACTAAAATTAAAATATGTTTTTAAAAAGTTATATAAAAATTAGTCTTCTTTCTTTGTTAATGAATATGATCTTTCTTTGTTTTCAATAACATTATATTTTTCCTATGTTACAAACACTTACAAATATTTATATAATTATACATAAGGAGGATTCTCTATCTTATGTCTATATATTTTTTTTTAATTTATCCTTTTGAATATAATTATTTATTTATTTTTTAAAACTATTATTTTTATATGTTTTCTACAAAACTATTATAATAATGATTTTGTTAATTTTTTTTTTATTTCACTTTAATTTTAATAAATATAAAATTATTTTGTATATTAACTTAATGATATTATATTGTAGAAGGTAACAAATTAACAATAAGTTGTTTTTTAATATACCATGAAATAAGTTTGTTTGATCATGAAAAATGCTAGAAACTCAAAATATCTAACAAAAGAAGAACAAAATCACAATTCATCAACTAGGAAATTAATGCAGAAATGAACCATAATCAGGTCTACGAGTCGGGTCTACGAAGCTCTCGCAAGTCTACATAGACTCTCGAGTCTAATAACCTTGCACGTACCTCTACACAGCGACAAATTTCTCACCGGATTTCACTCGCCAACGTCAACCGAACTTCGTCTTCTTCGACTGAACTCCGATTTCAGGTTAAGTGACAAGGTTACAGTGCGAGGAAGGTTCAGTGAGATGAACCACAATATTTCGTATATATAATATTTTTAAATTTTGAAAAATAAAAAATTGAGATAATAAGGAATTTTATTTTCGCTTATTTATGCAGTAAAACCAAATTTAACCCATAGTAATTTCTTTTCTTATACATATTATTAAATTATTAAAATAATAAGTATAGAATAAAGTGAATAAATAAACGACAAAATTTAATATGAACTATCGCTTTCTCTCGATTTCAATCACAAAGAAAATGGCGATCGCCATGAAGCATCTCGCAACCTAATTTTCAACCAACCATGGAATCCATGTTTTTCATTTTTCAAAGTATAAGCAGCTTTATTTTCTTTTCTTTTATTATTATTTTTTTTTCTATATTTAATGTTTCGTATTCAATGTTTGTCTTCCTATGGATTCTGCTATCTTCACTTTACCTCTGTTTCGCTAACCCTGAAATCGAAGTAGATCTAATTCATATACAGTTCAAGAGATCCATGAGAGAGATTTCAGAACAGGAAAGGTAGGTTGAGAACCCTAAACTGTGGAATATGGGTTAGCTTTTGCAAATTTGTTAAATGTTGATTGGTAAGTGCAGAAGGTTTGTTTGAAAACTTGTTTTTGTTATGAAACTTAATATGAAATTTTCAGCCCTGTACAAAGTTTCTTCTTTGAATTTTTCTATTATCAACTAATTGGAAATCATTGTTGGTTATAATTTTTAAGTTATTATTATGAAAATTAATGAACTTTTTATACTCATCCACACATATTTTACGCTTTCAAACTTAAAGTTCAATGTTTGTTTCGTCAAAATCACATTTTTGGGCTGTTTCATCATAAATTCTAACATGTCAGATGTCTGCGTTTGTTCATGCTATATTAGATTGCTCTCGCTGTGCTGGACTGCAAGTATTTTCTGCTTCTTCAGATGACGAACATTGAGTTTCTATTGCCCCCTGTCTCTTATTTATAGAAATTGTGGATCTTTATGATTTCAATGAGTGAATTCAAATATTGGATATTGGCTGGTTGATGTTTGATACATGGTTGTTTGTTGCGTGCTATCTTCTGGTGCCTTAACAATCAAAAGGAGTATCTGCTTAACATGGTTTTATGGTATTGGTTGTTAGATGATATTGACATTGTTGTCATTAAATATCGTTGTTCATGTCATTTCATGTGCTAGATGCCTACTAAAAATATCATGGTAGCAAATGTATACTGTGAAAAATCCAACCTTGAAAGTCATAATGACCCCAAGACAATATCAACATAAAAGAATTAGGATTTCCTTTACCTTGAAATCTAGATTGATTTCAGTGATAAAAGTTGTTCAAATGGCTGGGCTATACAGAATATAATTTTCTGCTTACATGTCTCACCACACATTATCAAGGAAATAAATGAAGTTCTGAAAACTTGAATATATATGCTTCTAGGCAACATGGCTAATTGAAAACAAATGTAGTTCTTTCTGAATGATGAAACTTGGTAAGAAAAAAATGCAAGTGAAATACGTTGAATATAGCTGGAGGCAGCATTCGATGGGTATTAGTAGCTTGGAGTTTTCCAATTTTCCTGTATATCCTTTAGTGTAGTCTTTAGCTATATGAAAATATCAAACTCAAGTGTAGTCCATAACTCCATTGCCTATCAAGTGTAGAATGGATACTGAAGTTCTATTCTCTAACCCTTTGTGCTATAAACATGCAATAGTTACATGGCCTTTTTAATCACTGTGAGGATGATTAGGATAACTGTGAATGTTGAAATTCTGTACCTCCTATTCCTTCTGATTTGAGAACTTTCTTGGCAATTATTTTCCTTGACTCTACATGCTCTGCTGACAAAAGTTCCCATGATGTTGCAGCTATGGGGACAATAAGTGGTAAAGTTGTCACAAATTCAAAGTATTCTAAGAATTAATGAGGACAAGTACCTTACATGATTAAAGTTAAATCAGTCCCGAATATTTTGGGGGGAATGATGATCTCTAGATGGTTAAGTATATAAAAGACAAATAACTAACAGTTAGCAGAAGGCAGGTTCAATGCAAGACATTGAATAATTCTCAGCTTTAAAAGTCATAATAAGAACATAAGACCATATACTTACCTTGTTTTGGTTACTCTTCATCTTCTTTTGAAGTTCATCATGAACTTTATCTACTTGAATTTAAGGGAGTGTATACCCTCATTTGCTTACTTTGGAGACAAACTTTACGGGGGGATTTTGCTGTAACAAAGCTATAGCGATTCCGAAGATGGAAAACCTTTTCTTTATCTTTCAAAGACAGAAATATGGTTCTTGAGACTATTATATCTCTGACACCAGTTATACATAAATTGACAATTAGATTGTGTATACTATGACTTGTTAATATCAACATGGAAGAGGTGATAAGTTAGGAGCAATCATGGTATAAAAGCTTGCCCCTCTAGCCTGTGGTGGCACTGTGTGAACGCAGGAGAGCTCACGGTCGCGTTTGTGACAGCGACTCGAAGTGCCTCTGTCATGTCAGTCCTCGTTCGTTTTTTGGAACGATGGGTCTGGTGGCGCGGTGGCTAGCGTTGGAACGTTCGGAGTTTGGGATTTGGGTTCGCTGTTCCGGCAAGATGGTTTGTTTCGGAGGCACCCTTCTTCTTGCTTTGGTGGCGCTGCTCCTTCGTCTTCTTTGGCGCTATCGCTGAATCGCTGCCACCGTGCAACCATCGTAGATCCATCTTGAGTTACCAATTTGTGGCAATTTCAGGATCCTAATTATGGAATTTTAGAGATTTTATTTTCTTTGAACCTTATGCATTAATTCAGTTTTCTGGTGACTAAGAAATTGTTTTTGGATGATGTTACGAAAGCTGTGATTTGGTTTTATCATAGCATGAATACATGTGATTGGAAAGACTTTTGTCCTCGTGCTAATGGTTTTGCATTGGGTTTTGCCGTCAATGGTGGCTCGCGGAAGAGAGAGAGAAAGGGACTTGTTGATGTGGTTTTAATTGAATTTTTGTTACAATTGCCACTATTAGCTGCAAGCTAATTTATTAGAATTGATGCAATTGAATTGGATGACTTATGTGAATTGCATATAAATGTATTGCTTTATGGGTCATTAATAGATGTTCTTTTGATTTTAAGATTTAGGGTATTTAAGTTTCTTAATTGCTTATTTGAATGGCTTTTGTCTTGGGAAAATCTTTTTACTGTCGATGCAATTATCGATGTGGTTTGCAATCCATATGACCCATGCACATATTCTGTTACTGGAATTAAAATTCATGTTTCGTGTATATTTTGGATGCACTAGAATGATACATGCGTGTTGTTTGGGAATTGAAAACAAAGTGCCATGTATTGGTTTTGGATACGTGGATTACTGGTTATAATACATGAATTAATTGTATTATTTGAATAAGAGTGCAAAAGGAGCATTGTACAAAAAATATGTGAATTTGGATTTGGAATTATGGCAATTGAAAAGTTTTTCATTTCATTGTCAAATCATGCAATTGAATAGTGCTTATTGAATGCTATAAATGTTTTCTATTGAAATTTATTTTTTATATTTTTCTTTGCATATTAAATTGGCATTCAATTAGGGAAAGCAAAGGCACCTAGTATTTATGTTTATATTCTGGTGCATTAACGAAATATGTTTCATTAAATGGTTGCATGATTTTGCTTATTTATTTTAATTGGCGGATCAATTATTCGCTTTATTTAATTACGTTTTTAAGGCATCCATTTTAAATTAAAAATTAAATGAGTAATATATTTTTATATGACTGTGATTTCACCTATCGTGGATATAGTCGTATGAAATTTTGTGTAGATGAAATAATTTATTTTAATTATTTCATAAATAAAATTTAATTTTGTGTTATGTTCTCTCTGGTAGCATGTTTATACTTGAATTAAATTTTTTGACCCTTATTTGTAAATATTTTTATTTAAGGGGTTTTTCATGTATAATACAATTTTATTATATTTTGTTAAGCATGATTGATATAATTTTATATGGTTGTGAACTCACCTATCGTGGGTACAGTTGTATAAAATTTTGTGTGAATGAGATAATTTAATTATCTCATTAATTAATTTTATATTATTACATTAATGTCAATCATGCCCTATCGGCGGTTTGTTGTTGTTAATGTAATTTATTTTATTTTTTGAAATAATGTACTTTTGAATTTTATCTTATGTTAATCAATTGTCTTGTACCCTATCGGTATTAGATTTCTTTATTTTTTTTATGACATAAGTTGTGCATAGTATTTTATTTTTGAATTATATTTCTTATTTATTATGATTCGGGACCCTTAGGCGGGATCATAGTGAATGAGAAATTTGGTATTATACACATGTTTGGGTGTGTATTCAGAAACATTAAATTTTTATTGCACGCATATTAGATGTTTCTTTGTCATTTTGATATTGGCTTCTTTGCCTATGCAATTGACTTTGGTCAAAATTTTGAATAAGACAAATTTTTTGAGGACTTGAAAGAATCTTTGGACTTATATTTGACAAATACCGATATGGACTCTTCGTTGAGAGAAGAAGAGCCTCCAGCTCTTACTCTTGAGTCCACTACTGTCTAAAGAGCTCCTTGTAAGAAATTGTTGGAACACTCAAAACAGTGTGTCTTGATGGTGTTGAAATATACCATGAGGAAGTCTATATGGTTCAACCTGGTGGCTTTGCTAGAAAAGGCAAAAAGCTTTTGGTTTACAGGTTGAATAAGTCTATTTATAAGTTGAGCCAAGATTATAAACAATGGTATTTGAAATTTGACCAGGTGGTCATTATTTTTTTGTTTCAAGGAAAATACATCAGGTCAGTTCATTTGAAGGCTAGTGGGAGTCAATTCATCATTGTTGTCTTATATGTTAATGATATTGTTCTTATTAGTAGAAGTGTTGAATTTATGACTGAGACAAAATTTGTGTTAAATAGCCACTTTGATATGATGGACCTTGGCGATGCCTTTGTTTTTCTAGGCATTCAGTTTTTCGTGACAGGCCATGTGGCATTATTGAATGGTCTCAGAGAGGATATATTGATCCTCAAGGTTTAACATGCATTCTTACTCTTTATGTGTAGCACCTGTTAGAAAAAGGTGACAAGCTCTCTAAATCTCAATGTCCTCAACTCAAAGTACTTAAAATTGATAGTTAATGATAGAGTTGAATTGGGAAAAGTTCCATAATTGCTTCCGCTGTTGGTCTAATGTATGCTCAAGTTTGTATTCGTCCCTTTAAATCTTTTGCTTTAATATTGTAGGGAGATACTTGAGCGACTCAGGTTTGGGTCATTGTAAAGCCGTTAAAAAGGTCTTTAGATATTTGCAGGGAACCAAGGATCACATGTTGACCTATAAGAAGTCTGATCAACTTCAGGTCATTAGTTAGTCTGATTCTGTTTTTTTGATTCTGGTTTTGATGGTTGCCCTGACGACCGAAAATCTACTTCTGGCTTTGATTTTATGATAGAAGGAGAAGTTATTTCTTGGAAAAGGGTTAAACAAACTCTTACAGCTACTCCTGAAGGCAGTATGTTGCTTGTTATGAAGCACTTGTCAAACTGTGTGGCCTAAAATTTGATTTTTTGGCTTTCAAATTGTTGAAAGTATTGCTAGGCTACTTGTAATATATAGTGGAAATACTACTGCCTTGCATTTCTCTCAAGACAACATACATTCTAATGCTCAAAGCATCTTGATATAAAATTTATGTTTGCTAGAGAGAAAGTTTTGGATTTTCAGACTTAGATTAAACATACTGCTACATAAGATATGTTAGCAGATCCACTAACTAAAGACTTAGCTATTGGAGTTTTAACTCATATGGATGTGGTTAAGTCTTTTGATGTTCTGGATTAGTGGGAGTCTGTAATGTACCCTTTATATTATAATGGTTTTCATGAGATGTAAATTTATGAATGACGTCAGTTTCATTACATCTCTTTCAACATATAAAATGTTTGAACCATTTTGGGATCACATATTTGTTATGTTTGTTTTTATTTTATTTATTATCCATTTTTTTTGAAATCTAAGCATATGATATGTATCCCTATCGGATGTTATCTTTGTGATTTATGCTTATATTTCTTAATTGGTATTTGTGCTTATGTTGTAATTGATATAATTAATTTATTTATTAATGTTATCCAAGTGGGAGATTGTTGTATTTTATATAATTTTATTATATAAAATTATTATTCTCTATTATTATTGTGGATTAACATTAATTAATAAATTAAATTATTTGTAAATATCAATTATATTACACAATTGTTATTAATTTATGGATAATATATATTCGGTTTCTGATGAATGATCCGTGATGGGTTGGATTGTTCAATGAACGGTCTGTGATGGACTTAACTATTCAGGAACTTGTTGAGAGATCCCTGGTCTCTGCTGGTAAGGATATAAAATTGACATCCCATTAGTCAGTTTTATGAGACGATGTAAAAACACATTTGTAAGATACCTTCTAGAAAACCCTACAAGAAAGAGATCAGTATTATCTCACATGTAAACTAATTTTAGTCTTTCATTGATTTAATTTGGAAGATCAGGTATCACTATTCATCTATATTGTTCTTAATTACTGATCAGGTACGCTTCCGCATACTATTATTATATTATTAGGAACTGCTTTTAATATTGGGATAATTCAATTATATCGATTGTTTGATGCTTCTTATAATATTTTTTGGATTCATAATTCAACAATTGGTATCAGAGCATGTTAGAATTATAATTTAACTATGAATATCCTTGGATACCCTATGAATATCTGTGTAATTGAAGTGGCCTGTATTCGCTAGGATACCCTTTGTAGATCGGGCAGGTTATGGCCAGGAGAGCCAACAGAGCCATAAGTCCCATTGGATCTACCTTTGTAGGTTGAGGAATACTTTGCATATTGCGACACTCTTTATACTTATATTTTCTTGTTCATATGTTCTTTTAATTTTTGTTTTAATATCTGACTAGAAACAATCAAATACTACGCGTATTTTGGGTTATAATGCTTGTAGTGGGCTTATAACTTCGAGGTATATATTAAGAGGAGTGCTAACAACACTTGAGTATAACAACCCCTTAGCTCGCAGTTGAGGTATACGAAGTCAGATAATAATAATAAAAAAAAAAAGAGTTTTTAAGTCTTCACCTATTATACTAGTTTTATTCAATCTATCCAAAATCTGTTGGATATTGTCAAAAGTAATTGTTTTAGATATTTTTATGGATGAAAAGGAATCCATAATGTCATTTGGATAATAATCCATAAATTCTAAATCTTCTTTTATGCAGTCGCATTTTTCTGAAGATTCAGGGTTTGTACAAGAACACTCTTTAAGGGATGGTTCTGTAGAACTATCTCCACTAATTATGGGTGACATTTGTGATTTATCACTAATGATAACATAATCTTTATTTATAGTGATGGTTCTATTTTGGTCTAAAATAAAATCTAAACCAATAATCATGGTTTGTTTTGAAGGGACTAAATTTTCTACCCTCATGGTTCTAATGTGTATTTTTTGGCCAAATAGGTCGCAATTTGTACTAAATTGAAGAGAAATATTGCTTATCTCTTCATCATTTAGCATTACAATCCCGGACATGGTCCTAGTTTTTTGTATATGCTTACTTTTAGTAATCATATGTGGGGGTACTTTTGTCCTACAGATGACTATCTGAGAACATCCAGTATCTAGGAGAGCCTGTATGATTTCTTCTTTGGCTGGATTTTGGTTTTGTTTTGGAAAATTTAATTTAACTAATACTTTGACAGATATTAGTTGTCTTTTATTGCAAACTAGTGGGATACATTTTGTTGTTCCCATCATGGTATTTTGTATGTTTCTTGAAACAATACTAGTTTCTGGGTTTTGATTTATTTGTTCTAGAAGAAGAATTTTTTCTTCAAGATTGTTTAGTCTAGTTTCTAGAATAGAAATTCTAGTGTCTATTATAGTCTTATCTTTTGTATTTTCTTTTAAGAAAGTTGGTATTTCTTGTTCTGGTAAATGTGTTTTGATACACATAATACAAAAATTTTTGTAACAATGGGGGCAATGTGCCCTTCGGGATTTGTGGAAATACCTATCACAATATAGGCAAGGAATAGATGTTGGTCCTATAAAGAACTGCAGTGTGTGTGAACATGTATTCTTTTCTATTGTATTCATCAGGCCATATCCTAATTCATCTAGGATTTCACCTAATTCAATGTATTTTTCATTTAATTCGAATTCATTTTGTTTAGGGTATAATTGGGCGAATTCGTTATTTGTAAAATCATTTATTATATCATAGTTTTTATGACTATTGTCTAAATTTATTTCGTCATTATATTATGTTATACTAACCACTGATAGTATTTCAGAATCTGTAGATATGTCTTCATCAATTGGAAGAAGATTCATATGACAAGATTTAATAAGTTCTGCCTCCTTTGTATAAAGATTTACAATGTTTGGACAATCTCTGGAGAAATGTCCTGGTTGGTTACAAGCATAACACCTTAGGGTTTGTTTGTATGTTTTATTTTCTCTAAAATTCCTAACATGTTTGTCGGGATTTAGAGTAGGTTTTCTGGAATTTGAAGATCTTATTGTATAAGTCTTTCTAGAAGTAGAAGGTTTTTGTACATATGATTGTGATCTGTAATTTTGGTTATATCTAGGTTTTCTTCTAGATGTGTATCGTTTTGTAGATTTATTTTGATTGTACTGTTGTGGTGTGTATATTTGTTTACAAATTCCGGAATTGGAATGTTTCAGCTGTTTTTGTATGGCAATATGGGTGCAAGTATCTTCCATTATTTTCATAATGTGTTGTATTCTTATTGAGAGGTTATTCAACATCAGAGTTACCTCATCATTTTTCTAGGATTCTCTAATTTTCTGACCTAATTTTGATGATAGAAGTGTTGGAGAAAGACTTATCTAAAGAGTCAATTTATTCTAAAACTTTTAAGTACGAAAGTAAATATACTTTTTACAATACCATTTAACTACACATTATATTTATATGTATGTAAATTTATTTTTTTATCATTAATCATAATTATAAAAGCAAATATAAAAAGTTTTCACAATTCTATTATAAATATATATAAATAAGTAATTTTATTATAAATAATTATTCTAATTTAATTACAAAAAAAAAATTAATCGAATAAATTAATTAAACTTTAAAAAATGTTAGTAAAATTATTTAATCAAAATTTAAGATAATTTTTTTATTTTAATTTTTTTATTAAATGATCAAATTATTTATTTTTTTAATTCAATATCTACACACACAAAAAAATGATATATATATATATATATATATATATATATATATATATATATATATATATATATATATATATATATATATATATATATATATATATATATATATATATATATGTGTGTGTGTGAAAACACATAACATGTGTCTTCACCTTTTTATTATAGGTAATTTTTATTTGTAATTTATTATGGATAATTATTATTATTTTTGTAGGTAACTTTTTTATCAAAAGTTATTTTAATTTTAAAAAATGATTAAATTTCAAAATGGTCAAATAAAAAATAGGGTCAAATGTTTAAAAATCACTTAAAACAAATAATTAACGATAACATTAGAAAATGAAAAATAAATTGAACACCAAAATGAAGAATTAACTTATATATTAGTATAGAAGTATAAATAATAGTAAAAAAGTATAGATAGGATAGATTATTCTAGATTATACAAGAATAATTTCTACCTAATCATAAATATAAAAAAATATTAATAACTTGTGAAATTCTTTTTTTATTATAATTAATTTTGTATATATTTAACCATTTTATTTCTATTACGTTATAGTCGAGCTAACGTTAACAAACTTGCCTAAAATTAAAAGTCAACAAGCATTTTCCAATCATATATATTAAAAATATATCGTTATTGTAATTTTTATTAACAATGTGGGTGTTGATTTAAGGTTAATTCATGTAAATAAGTCATTTTACCTTTTAATTTATATAAAATGGTATATTTTAAAAATATTACGTGTTTTTTTATCTAATTAAATAGAAATAGAATTAAATAACAATTTTAAAGTTATATTCAAAATAATATACACACATTATACATGGTATATGTCGTAATTATTAAAAGTAAAATATGAATACATATGTATAAATACATAAATACAACCTAAAAATATAAATATTACTATATTAAAAAAGCATTACCAAAGTATTTTTTAAAATATACAGTTTATTCAACAAAGTAAAAAAGTCAATACCATGACTAAATTTGCTTATTCAATAATGTTTAGTATAGAACACTGAAATTTATGGTAAAAAAACAATTTCAGTATGGTATTCTTTTTATACATACCAAAAAAATATTTAATCCTTAAATTATTATGAATACAAATGTTTGTATCATTCTAGATTTATATACTTCAAATAATGTAGACACTGTCTCACAAAGGAAAAAATATTATCTAGATAGCCTAAAAATCAATAGCTATGTAGTACCTTAAAATCAAAAACTTTGTAGTACCTTAAAATTAAAGACATTGTCACATTAAACTTCAATTGAGAGATTAAAGACGATGTTAAATACAAAAATTGAGGAAATAGACTTCATAAAAAAATATTATTGGAGGACTAAAACCCATGAACAAATGTTAAGAAACTAAAAGTAGTTTTATTAAAAATTTTAAGAATTAAAAACAAAATTTACGTAAAAAAAATAATGTGGCTGTTATGTCATATTTATAATTCACGTGGTAAGTCAGATGATTTTGATAACATAATAATGGCAATATCTAAATACATTAATTTCAAGTTGAGGAATAAAGACTAATAAACATTTATTAATTAAAAAAATTTGAAAGATGAGAAATTTTAAAATAATTTCTAATTACACACCTATCATTTCCAAATAATCTTTTATAAAAGTGACTTTTTGGATTATCTATTGTAAAAGCGTTTCAGAATAAATTTTTTGAAAATTCTAAACATGATTTTTAAAATAGGATCTTCGAAATAAAGTGTTCAGAATTCTAAAACACATGAAAAATACTTCAAAAGAGTTTTTCAGAATAAACTTTTCGTAAGACATTTTTAGGAACACGTACAATACTTTTTAAAATACAATTTTTGAAAAAAAATTTAGAACATTTTTGAAACACATTAAATGTGTATGAAACAAGTTTTTTTTTTTTTCCTTTGCGATAGAGAACAATGATGACATAGAAGAATAAATATATTTTAATATTTTTCCAATAATAGCTAGTGCATTTAATAATAATGGAAGTGTAGAAAGAAAACTGCTAATAAGTTGCATAGCCCTTTTACGACCACGATGACGTGGCAATGGAAGGTTTGTCTTCTCATCCCATATTGCATGTTTTTAATATGAAGATGATTGAAATAGAAAAATAAATAAATAAATAAATAATGGATTGAGATAGAGAAGTTTTTTAAATTTTTCTTTTTTTTTTTGACAAAAATTATAACTTTCAAGTATTAACTTGATTAAACATTAACATAATTTTTATAAAAATATAACCAATATTTAAATAAGTCAATATGTATTAATTAGAAGTTTTTCTAAACTAATTTAAAAAAAAAACACTATATAATTTATCTATAATATAAGTATAAAAGTAAATATTGAATCCTTTATATTAAACTCATCATTCAATAGTGAATTAGTTTAGGTTAAATCAGTTTTGACACAATCAAAATAAAACTCAGCATGGTTTAAATGGATTGAACTGGGTTTGGGTCAGATTAAATCATCGATAACGTAACCCCATGAATACCCCTCCACTTATTAAACAAAAAAGAAGAAAAAAATGTTTTCAAGAAAAACAATTCGTTGATTAGATATACTACATTTTTTTAGTATTCAAGAAATTTGAAACACAAATCTTAATAGCTACATGAATACTTGAGCTCCACAAACATTACATCTTACAATAATTCTAAATCTTACATTATCCTCTTAAATACATTTTTAACTTTAAGGGATTAAATACATTTTTTGTTCATTTAATTTTTTTCCTATGCAACAAAGTAATAGGAAGAGCAGTGAGAGAAGCAGGAAAATGTTACATAACATCATTACTCACTCCCTAGAACTATTGCCTTGTTCTTCCCACCAAACTACTTTAGTTCCCACATATCTTTAACCCTAAAGATAGAGGTTTGGACCACCTCACCTAAAAATAAGTAATAGGAAAAGTGAGTAGCATGCTAAAACTTCAATTGTTTGATTGGTGACAACACCTTCCATGAAGTGTTGGAATTATCCCAACACTTTAATTTCTCCTATCTTTTCTGGAAACACTTTGTAAGATCACAATCCCTTTGTTCATATTACAATCCTTTCCAGACTGTCCAACAAAATCTTTCTTGGTGAAACATGTGTTCATTTTCTAATGCAATCATTCCACTCAATATAAAGATCTTCCTCCAATGGGGACCACAACAAAATGGGAACGTGGAAACCACATGGTTGTCGAATGCTAGATTCTCTGACTTTACCAAAGTCAATGGTTCAAGCTCAATTTAACACTTTTCCCACAAATATCCAACTTCAGTGACAATCTTATTTGAAGCACCATTAGAAACTAACAAAAAAAAACCAAACTTTTAATTTGCCATATTATGATAAACTAACCCAAATCTGTCTGACCCAATTCCTGTTTAATCCCCACCCCAGGCTACCACAACTCATAATTTTGCACGAAACAGGTAATAATTACATAATATTAAACTGAGCCCAGACATCATTCTTCTTCATGACTTGGTTACAAGGTTGGAGAAGAGGTTGGTTTAATGCCATTAGATGATAAAGACCCCACATCTGGCTAGGGAAAATGCAAGGTCCACATAACAAATTAAGAATCAGGTCCATGTTTGGTATAGCTTCTTTTTTAAACCGTAAAAAAAATCTATCTCAAGAGAGTTTGTTAAAATAAGTTATTGTTTCATCAAAATAAGTTAAGGCAGACAAGCAACAATAGTTCCATTTCTAGGATTGAGTGTAGTACTAATAGTATATAAACTTGGGAAAAAAATGTACACACTTGAAGTAACAGACTAGATAACTGACTTAACCTAAATGGTCCAAGAAAGATTCTCCCAGAAAACACTGACATTTTCCACCTAGTTGACAATGCAACGACAAGCTTTTACTCATAGCAAGTCAAGGCATCTTACTTTCTCTTGTCATTTAAGGTTACAAGCGTTTTGAGCACTCCAGGGCTTATCTTGTCTGCAAGAACACCTGACTCTGATAGAAGGTAAGCTTTTTCCTTCATAATGCTCTGTAGTTTCTTTGACTCAAAGTCAAGCTTCGCTTGATCTGTAAATAATTACATGGTCAGTAAAAAAGTATAGCAAGCAATTTTTATTGAAAATAAGTTTTCGATAAAAGGACTTCACTTATAGCTATAGTTCAAAGTTTGGACAATTATAATAGTAACGATCAATAAAAGAACATGAATGGAGATAGTCAGTCTCAATACAACCTATAAACTATAATGTTGGTGTCATGTCATTTGCTTATATAAGTAAAGATTATGTATTACACAATTAAACATAAATTAATATAAAAAATAATCATAAAGTCCCGTGTCAACAATTCAGATATAGTTCTACACAAAGAATAGTTCTTTTAAGTGGCATTAGCATTTTGAAACCGCAACAGCGCATTAGACAAAAGCCACATTTACGTAAAATTACATTCTTTTCATTGTTGCAGCAATTGCAATTACAATGACTAAAGATAACCAAAGTGGGTGAACATCTAGGGAAATTTTCTGACTTTCGTTTAGTATTTTTCAAATGGTTAGAGAATAGGGTGGCCAAAAACATGTTTCCAATATAGTATGAGCTGCATGAAACTTGTATTCTGGCAAACAGATCTGTTCCTGGAAACATCATCCATGTCGGCTCAGAAGTGTTATGGTTGCCACAGGTGTTGCAAACCTCCTGAACCAAAGGTCTTTAGCTCTCAGGAACTCCCCTCATCATTGACTCGAAAGGAGATGGAACACTGCTCGTTGTTGTCCGAGCCCTTTTCCTTAATGCAGTAAGTGCTTCTCTATTCCCATTTCTCAATCTATCATTCTCAACCAGCTGTATTTTTCCAAAAGGGAGAATTGTATAGCACATTTGATAGAAAAGCAATTAAAAAGAAGATTTTATAGGCATAGTAAACAAAAAATAATAATAATCTTGATTGGCATTGTGGTATTAAAGTGATTTTTGTACATAGTAATAAGGAAATAACATTGGGATCAAGTAATTAGTTACTTTGTGAATCCAAACTGACTGACAAAACTCATTTGGCACTTTAGTTGGCTTTTCGTAGCTTTTGGTGTGCAAATTGAGTTCTGTTTTAACTTATTGTAGAGGGTAATATAGTGGATAGTAGAATGGACAGTATACCAATGATACTAGGGAAAAAAGAAATGTAACACCAAAGACATCTAATCAAAGAACAATTACAACAGCCAACACTAAGGTTTCATAATTTAGGAGAGTTAGTTGCCCAACAACTTTGGTAGATGGGTCAAGGTTAAATATAGTTTTTGTCACTTGTGGGTGTGCTTAGCTAAAAGCTTCTTTCGGAAAAAAAAAAGCTATTATACCATATTTTTTCAAAAGCTACGTTTGTAACTTATAGATCAAACATTGTTGTGTTCTACAGTAATATAGACAAATGATTGACCTTTAAATCTTCCTGTATAGTTTTGCCTATAGTTCTTCTGATTCCAGTACTTCTATGCTTAGTTTTTATGTCTCCATCATGGTTAACAGTTATAACCCTTTTAATCAATATTAATAGTTTTACACATCACACTTATTGATGAAACTTATACACCCTTTTAAAAGTAGATCATGATTAACAAATGTTTTAATCATGTGCAACTTAGAAGAAATAAACCATTCTAAAATTATATATGGTTAAGTTGCACATGATTAAACACATCAGGGTGACATGCTAGTCACGTGTCAATCACCTGACGGAGTTTGTCAAATTTTAACAGAAAAGTTAACATAAGAAGTTTCTGCATTTTGAGAACCTTGAGAATCTAAACATGCCTTTTGAAGTCAAGAGACAAAGTTGTACAAGACACAGATCTCAAGATGCTAATCTGTAGTTTTCCATGATTAATATGCTACAGAACTATTTCATCTTGAGGAGATATGATTGAAATTCGAGGAACTATGTACCAGACTCTTATTATACTTATTCATTTATGAAACGAGCAGGATGTTTTCACCATAAATTTGTGTAAAAACCTTGGAAGAAGGCAACATTAAGGAAAGTAAAAGAAGAATACATTAGATGTGAGTAAAGTGTCTCAAATTCATCCATATCATGTTCCCAAGACAATATTTGAATACAACAATAGATTCTGACATACATACTTCATACAAACCAAGGAAAAAGTTATAGTAGAAACAAATATAATTATGAACTTTACCATCTACTTTCTCATTAAGACCAAATTCTTGTCCTCAATGTAGCAATAGAAGCTAGAGTTTACTCCTTTTTAATGAATTTTATTACTTACTTAGTTTATAAGTCTTTGAAAAAACATAATCAACTTCAATTCATAAATTTGAATTACCTGTTGTCGGGCTAAAAGATGGTGCTCAGCTTCCACTTCCAATTCTGTTAATTTTTTTTTGGAACTGTTTCATGCTCTCATCCATATTTGAAGAAAAGAAACTCCTGAAAGAATTAAGAAAACATTATCTAGAGAAACTTGAGTAAAATATCATCAAAACAACAATCATTCAGTTGAATCAAAATGGAAAAATAATGCTATCTGTTAAGGCAAAGAAAGGCAACACCGTAACTCACAGAAAGGAAAAAAAGCTTACCTTTTAGACACAAATAGCATAATCAAATTTCTTCAACATATTCAACTCAGAAGCAAAACACATAAATCAATGACAAGGCTGAAACTAAACACTTTACGACATTGCATAAACGCATTAGAAATTCTTACCGGGTGTAGAGGCGATTGGAGCTCGAGCTAGGGTTTTTAAAATAAGGGATTTTCGAACCTAAGGATGCAACCCACAAAGGACAAATCAAATTGAATGCAATTGGGAGAACAACAACTTTCTTTAATATAAACACATTCTTCGGAACTGAAATAGGGTTCGATGCACGAACCTCTACAGATTTAGTATACCATTGCATCCTAATATAAGTTTAATGGCACAAGATTTAGTAACAGATTTGATTCATTGCTGTAAAGAGTATCAAATTTTACTCACATTTAGTGTTAGTAACAAATGCAGTATATTAAAAAAATGTCATGTGTCTAGCTATGACACTCCCAAGTTAATACATTGTCAGCACCTATACCAGAAAATCTTACAACTGAATTCAAAACGGATGATTTCAATTAAAAAACAAAACATTGCACTTGATGTAACCAAAAAAATAACATTGCATTGTGACACAAACCTTTCATGGCAGGGGCTTTTGTAACAGCTTTTGACTCCTCATTAGCTTCTTGGAAGATGTACTTTTAGTTTATAAATGAGATCTTGCTGCTGGAAAGTAACAAACAATAAAGATAGTGGATACCTTTAGCTTTTGAAGTAGCATCGCCAGCTTATCGATCTGTTTATCAACCTCATGGATATAATACCAAAACAAAGAATATCAGTACATGTAGGATATTAAACTGCACACTATTGAACAAACTACATGAAGAAAAAGTTGATTATTATCCCCTTGGACAACAATATCTTTCAACTTCCAGCCTATTCTAAAATAATATATGCACAACAAAAAACCCTAGAAAGTAATAAATTTGCAGAACCTGGAAGGACCAACTAAACAAAGACAAAGCATGAAGATGCAAAGGAGGACGAAGCTCTGCAAGAAGAAAACGAAAACTGATTTAACAAATTAACACAAAAGTAGAACAAATTGCTAGAATCTCAAAACCATATCGCAACGTATGAAGTGAATGCAGATCTAGGAATTGTGCCATGCAACAGCGCTATAGTCGCTGCTTAAATCAAAGCCCACAAATAACGTGTGCTCATTTATCCCAGTATCTCAACACACTCAAAATTAAAGGTAGCATTCACATTTTCTTTCTCCATAACATCCAAAAACAACTCAATCGAGTTAGACAGTTAAAACCACTGAATGGGGTGGATTGACAAATAGAACACCTAAACGCATATTTGCACGCATCGTCAACAGACCCAACAAAAAAAATTAAGCAAAAAATAAAACAAAACTCTGATTCTCTGTTTCTTGATGAGAATAAAAGAACAAATACCATGAAATGTACACAAGCCTCAACACAACAGTTTACTTGAACACAATAGTCGCTCACTCATTTAACATCACAATGACAAGCATGGCGAAGAGAACCCTAAAGACAACGAGGATTAAGAGCACAAGAATAGGTCTTGATTAAAACAATGATATTAATTCAAATAACAAGAATAGGGATTGAGCATAAACAATAGACAACGGTCAGTAAAACCAAAACAAAGAGACTCTAATCGTTTATAGAGAAGCATTACATTCAATTCAAATAGTGAATAGATAGACAAAGAGAATCTTGAGAAAAGGGGGAATTGCACGAGCTCGTGCCACTGCCACGACGGCGAAAGAGTAAAACTGTGTTTTGAAGTGAATGGAGAGAAAATCGAATGAGAAATGAGTGTTCACACCAATTTTTTTTTACTTAATTTTAAATTTTTGGTAAAAATCAGAGTCTCTCTTCTGTCTTTCTAATTAAAATTTTGTTAAATTTTTTATTAAAATTTATTAAATTTATTTAACGTATTAAACATATTTTTTAATTAATAATTTAATACAGAAGAAAAAATATGTTGAACCGTATAAATATATTATAAACTATGTTTGAATCATTAAATAAATTTAACAGATTTTAATTAAAAATTTAAATACACATATTTTTAAAATTTGAGATTAAAATTTATAAACAAAATAAAAAACCAAAAACCTATTTAACAAATTTGGGGTTCAATCTATATAACTTCTAAACTGCCTCCCAATTTGTATTTCTAAAACCTTTATATTTGTTTATAGAGTTCATCTTATGTCAATATAATGATAGAAATGTTGAGAATTCTAATAGATGCATAGACAAACTTGTCTAATGAATATTCATAGACTTGTCTAATTAATTTATGGAATGACCCATCCAATATTTTTTTTAAATACATCTAACTAGCACATGGATAAACTTGTCTAATATGTAATGATAGGTTCATTTAATTAGTATATGGACAAACTCGTCTAATGTGCATTAATAGACTCATCTAATTTATGTATGGATAGACTTGTTTAATATGTATTGTTAAACTCATATAAATTAGTGTATGAACAAACCTGTATAATAAAAATGTGTCATATGTAATCAAAGCAACATGAATTTCATAATTAGAGAAAAAAAAATAAAGTTTAACATAAGTGTTTGCAAATACAAAGCAAAATAAAGCTCCATTTAAACATAATTGTTTATCTTCAACCACAAAAGATTTGTCTAATATGACTCATATAAATTTGTGTATTAATAGACTTGTCTAATACGTATTGTTAAATTCATATAATTAGTGTAAGAACAAACTCGTATAATAAAATGTATCATATGTAATCAAAGCAACATGAATTTCATAAATAGAGAAAAATAAAATTTAACATAAGTGTATGCAAATACAAAGCAAAATAAAGCTCCATTTTAAACATACTTGTTTATCTTCAACCACAAAAAACAATAAAAATATCAATTTTAATAAAAATATTTGTATACCATTTATATAAAATCATATTTTATTTTAATTTAGAGATCTACGAAATTGCTTATTTTTTTTAAAAATTATAACAAAATGAAAATACAAGAATCAAATTGATATTAAAATAAAGCACTTAGATGTGATACATAATATTATCACGACCATATCACACTATTACTACTATTACTATGTCATGTGGTACAACACATGTAATAATTTTTAATTTTTTTAAATAAAAAAAGAAAAAAATTAATAAAATAATAAGACGACTCGTGACATCCTCTAACATGTTAGTAAAAAAATTAAAAATTGAAACAAAATAAAAATATAAGAATCAAATCACATCATTTAATCATTCTTACATAACAAATTTTTAATTTTTATTAATATAAAAATCAAAAAATCACGATATATAACACCTCTTTACAACAAAATATATTGATACTATAATATTAACAAAAAAAAAACTGATTGCGTTAAATTTTTTAAACAAAATTTAAACTAAGACACAAAAAAGAAAAAGACTAAATCTATATTTTCCAACAAAAATGTGAATGAATAGATAATTTAACTTAGATAATGGCACGACAGAATCCTGCAAATGCATCTACGATCAAAATGTCCAGTGTGAGTTCTTTATACACAAGTCAACTACAAACAAACAAATCACTATCTTTTTTGTCATTTTTTTTCTGAGGTTCAACTGACCTACTAAATTCTATACTCTAAATCCTAAACCCTTCGATACAGAGTTTGACTGAGTTTACCAACTCATAACCGATTCTAGGGCGATTTAACCAGGTTGGAGTGTGTAAATGCAAATGACCCATTTGCAGTTTTTCCAACCTGAAATTTGATCCACCCAAGAAAGAAAGAAAAGCAGAAACTCATAACACTTTTCTTTCAAACTGTAATGCTTTGCAGGCCTCGAAATGCCGCTGTTTTCGCTGTTCATGTTTTCAAAGCTTCTTCAAGATTTCTCCATTCCTCTTCTCCCCAAACTCACCCCAATTTCCCAATCCCACGCAGCAATTCACCCCCTTCTCATGTCATTAACCCTTCCTCTCTTCTCTCTGATCTTGTCTCTTGCTCCCACAGCGACATGGCTGGCGTTTTGGCTCGTCACAAACGAGAATTAACCTCCAACCTCGTTCTTGGCATTTTGAGGGGCTACAAGCAACTGGGTAGGGCCAAAACCTTGAAATTTTTCTCCTTGGCCGGGTCCCACATGGGGTTTCACTTTGATGATTCCGTGGTTGAGTACATGGCCGATTTCTTGGGGAGAAGAAAGCTCTTTGACGACATCAAATGCTTGCTGACCACAGTGGCGTTTCACAAGGGTGGAGTGTCGCATAAGGCATTGGCCATTTGCATCAGGTTTTTGGGGAGACAAGGAAGAATCAAGGAAGCACTGTCATTGTTTGAGGATATGGAGACTGTGTTCAAGTGTAAGCCTGATAACCTTGTGTGCAACAACATGCTTTATGTTCTCTGCAAGAGGGAATCATCTCTGGAGATGATTCAGCTTGCACATTCAATCTTTCACAAGATTGAAACCCCTGATACTTACTCCTGCAGTAACATGATTGTTGGGTTTTGTAAGTTTGGTAGAGTAGAGTCAGCCCTTGAGATTTTCAATCAAATGGAGAAGATTGGAGTGCTCCCTACTCGATCTGCTGTTAATATGCTTATTGGGGAGCTGTGTTTGACGAGTGCAAAAGAAGGATCTGTTGAGAAGGTGAGAGTGAGGAACACTCGGAGACCATATACTATATTAGTTCCTAACATGGGAGGAAACAGTGATGCAATGCAGCCTGCAGTTTAAGTGTTTTGGGCAGTTTCTAAGGCTGGATTGTTGCCTAGTTCTTTTGTTGTGGTTAAGGTTATGTGTGAGCTTTGTCGTTTGGGTAACACAGAAGAAGTTGGTAGAGTTTTGAGGATTGTTGAGGAAAGAAAACTGAGGTGTGTTCATGAGGGTTACTCTGTTATTATAAAGGCATTGTGTGAATGTCACAAAGTGAAGGAAGCTAGTGATTTGTTTGGGAGGATGTTGAGCCTTGGCTTAAAGCCAAAGTTGGTTGTTTATAACTCTGTTATACTTATGCTGTGTAAATTGGGAAAGCTAAAGGATGCTACCAGGGTTTTTGAAATCATGAACAAGAACAGGTGTCTTCTTGATGATTTAACCTACGCTGCTCTGATCCATGGTCATGGTGAGGGTAAGAACTGGAAAGTTGTTTATGATTTACTGATTGAAATGTTGGGTTTGGGATTGCTTCCAAATTTTGACACTTACAACTTAGTGGAGAGTCTTTTGAGAGAACATGGTAGGTTGGATCTGTGTGTTAAATTGGATAGAAAATTGGAGAACCAGAAGTTGCAGAAGTTGTGCAGAGGAGGTGAACTAGATGCTGCTTATGAGAAAGTGAAATCAATGCTGGAAAAGGGTATTCCTTTGTCAGCTTATGCCAGAGACATTTTTGAACAGGTGTTTCAGAAGTGTGGCAAGCTAAAAATAGCACGTCAGTTACTGGAGAATACTGAAAGAGTTCAGAAGGCTGAGGAGATTGACAAAACATAAATATTTAGAGCAACAAAATTCAAATCTGTTGCTGTTGGAAGTTGGAAGAATTTAGGTTTCATAATGATACTTATATTTTACCGTAACTTTTTCCCTCAATCTTAGTTTCAGTTTGTATTGTATCTTCTAAAAGTCTTGCATTGCCTAGCAAAATCTTCCAAGTTTATCACTGTAAATTGAATAAAAGAAAAGAAAGGACTTTTGATCTTCAATTTTCACTTATAGACCAATTCTCAGGATCAAGGCACATTGTAATCATCATTCAACAGATAAATATAGCAACACAATACTTTTAAAACTATTTAGATTAAAACTAAAATTAAATAAATGAGTTATTTTGATCCATTAACTTTAATTTATCCATGATCACAAAAAAAAAAAAAAAAAAAAAAAAAAAAAAACAGGTGAATTGGAGCATATTGGCCTAAAATCCTTTAATGGTGAAGAAGAGCGCAGAGCAATGAGTGTTCGGTCCAAAAACTTTAGCATATCGGCCTAAAACCCTGTTCCACTATTGGCCTGTCTTGTTTTTCTTTTTTCCTTCATTTTTTAATAAATTATTTTAACATTTATGATTTATATTGCAAATAATAAATATATTACTTATTCAAATGATGTTACATTTTCAATAAATATCTTTTTATCCGTCATAAATACAAATATTGATATGCTTTATTTAAAAATAATTAATAAAATTTTATTAAAAACTGAAAATAATCATCCATTTTTAATAAGCCTAATATGCACTTACAATGTCTGAAAGAAAGCCCTGCAGAATTCTACGATGCCTAAGTTTAAATTTTATGTTCATGAATTCACACGTATTTTTCCCTGTTGACATTCTTTCTCTTTTTTGTTTTATTTTATATTTTGGAAATTAGTTCCAGAAACGTAATTTCTAAAATACATTCTATACCAACCATAGGAAGAACACAACTGAATTAGTACACAAAGATAAGACATAAAAATTAGAAAAGAAAGGTCCTTCAATTAGTGAACATTGTGAAACTGAAGCAAATGACAATTTTGAAAAATAGAGAAAAACGGTAGCCACAGAAAATACAACGTAAATTCATCATCCTTTTACAACATAGAACTCTTGCCCTATTCTTTCCTATATAGTTATTCCGTGAGTTTTCTTCTCTTTGGTTTTCCTTCATGAGAATATTCTGGGGACATAGAGGAAATGCCACTGCTGTGACCATGTGAGACCTCAGACAAGTTGAATTTAGATTTAGATTTAGATTTAGAATTAGACTCGTGTCTTTTTTTTGAAATACTTGATGGCTCAGTATATTCAGACAAAGAGCTTTTCTGTCTGCTACCTTTTGATGAAGCTGCACGTCCACCACTTTGCATAGGAAAGTATCGAGATGAAGTTGTCCCTGTGATTCCAGAAGAATGTCGATGTGCATGTCTTACGTTGGTTGAATTGAGGTTCTCAAGTTCTTTAGGATCAGGGTAATGGACGGTTGAAACTCGCATCGAAATCTTTGCTGCAGTAAAGCGAAATAAATAACTTCTCTTAATGCTTGAATTCAAAGGCTACAAAATAAACCCATCTTACATGTTCTAATGACTTGAGATTTTACCTCAGATTATAGTAACTAACAATAAAGCTCTCTTGGAGAGCTGTGATAACTCTCAAATAATTCTTACATTGAAATAACCAAAGAACAAAGATTAGTCATGGTCCCATCTTACATGTTCTTGTAACTTGAGATTCTCCCTCAAATAATAGTAACAACAAAGCTCTTGCTTTTTGTGAGCCACAACAATTCTCAAACAAAAAACAAAATCTATGGATACTTACCAATTTTTGGTTCTGTAGAGGAAACAAAAACTGTTTCGTCTGGCTCCTGACCGAAAAAGCTTACAAAATCATATGCCTTACCTGCCAACATAAAATTAAAATTAAGGCACTCGCAGAAAGCAATCATATTCATCTACAACACACACACACAAAAAGAAGAAAAGCACCAATTTAGAGATCAATTATGCAGAAATTTAAGTTGAAAAAAATAGGTCGTGGCACAGATGATTAATTTTATTTACCTGATGAACCCTTAAAGCGGGCTAGTTTACCATCATTATGAAGTGTGAGAGACAATTTCTTTCCATGTATGTCAGACAAAAAATCCTGGACAACATCATACACACATCAAGCAAGACAGCAATGGCAATAATAATTAACACAACACCAAGCAGGGCTCTTCCACCATCTAACTCCTAGATGGAACGAAACACCGCCAATACACATACCAGCTCATTTGAATAGAACTCAACCTTAAAAAGTTATAAAATTGACCGGTCTCCTATAATAAAGTAAGGGGATAAATGTAAGCAAATGAATAGAGGTAATATACAGAAATGTATTTTTCTACACTCCTTAATGAGAGCTAGCTAGCACAACAAAATTAACATGAAACATACACGGGAACTTTTAATCACCAATCAGAATCTAACACAATTAAAACTCCGCTTACGCTTAGTGGATAGGCTTGATAAAAAAAAAACAAAAAAACCTAATTGTTTGAAAACTGAAGTCAATTCACTCACTTCTATTTTTTAAATTTGCTTGAAACTACACTTGATTTTCCACTTTGTGATGAACAACAATATCAATCCTTAGTGATTTTTCTTTTTCATTTAGTTGGTATTAGCAGTTCAGATTCAGTTCAAAACAAATAACCAAACAAAGGCATAAAGGAGAAACTTACATTGGAAGAAGGCAACTTAAGAAACAAAAGTTCAGTTGAGTCAGTCAAGTTGATCAGAGCATCATTGCTGTCTTCCACGTATTCTGCAGAAGGCTTGTAACCTTCTGCACCCTCCAAATCCGCCATTGAAATCTGCAGAGCCTAAAATAAACACAGAAGAATACCGAAATTAATACAAAAGAAAAAAAACAATTATTGTACAAAAACAATTAATATATGAAATACACACCTCACCCTTCCTTGCTTCCTTCTTCACCTTTCTCTTCTTGCGCTTGTGTCTTTCTCCGAGCCGCTGAATCAGAATCTCTTTAGGTTCGTTCTGTTGCGTTGGTGTTCTTCGGTGCCACTTACGAAAAACCCTAGACTTTAAAATTTACCAATCATATAGTTTTCTTCAGGGATTCAATGTTATAATTTGTAAAGTGAAATTTATTTTTCCTTCCACAAATTTCAGTTGTTAATTAATTATTTATAAGATATTCCGTATCAAAATATATTAATTGACAAGTGTAATTATCTTTTAAATATCTTTTTCTTTTCTGAGTTTCGAGACTTATCTAAAGACTTAATTTATTCTAAAACTTTTAAGTACGAAAGTAAATATACTTTTTACAATACCATTTAACTACACATCGTATATATAGGTATGTAAATTTATTTTTTTATCATTAATCATAATTATAAAAGCAAATATAAAAAGTTTTCACAATTCTATTATAAATATTTATTTTATAAGTAATTTTGATTATAAATAATTATTCTAATTTAATTACAAAAAAAATTAATTGAATAAATTAATTAAACTTTAAAAAATGTTAGTAAAATTATTTAATCAAAATTTAAGATAATTTTTTATTTTAATTTTTTTATTAAATGATCAAATTATTTATTTTTTAATTCAATATCTACACACACAAAAAAATTATATATATATATATATATATATATATATATATATATATATATATATATATATATATATATATATATATATATATATATATATATATATATATATATATCGGTGAAAACACATAACATGTGTCTTCACCTTTTTATTATAGGTAATTTTTATTTGTAATTTATTATGGATAATTTTTATTATTTTTGTAGGTAACTTTTTTATCACTATTTTAATTTTAAAAAATGATTAAATTTAAAAATGGTCAAATAAAAAATAGGGTCAAATGTTTAAAAATCACTTAAAACAAATAATTAATGATAACTGTTCCTGTAGAGAACAAATAAGAGGTTAGGCACAAACGTCACCTTACCATGTAGTCCGCTATCTCTTCAGTTGGCCTCTTCTCGGTCGATACATGTCAACATGTCAACTTGAACCCAGGAGGGGTTACCTGCATAAGAATCTCCGAAGCTCAAGTAAGTCAAAAGCTCTCAGAGAGTCAAATCAGTGATTAATGAATGCGTACCTTTAAATGATAGGGTCCACGTGTATTTATAGGACATTAATGACGTTTGACCATTTCATGGGCTGGGTCTTGACTTGGGCTCTAGTTTGGGCCATGAATGGACCTGGGTCCCAACTTAGGCCCTTGAGACCTATTGAATGCGGGGGCATCGATTTTTGCATAAGTTTATTGGAGTAGTCGGTCTCGACCGACTACTTGCCTAGATGGCTTATGTTGGTGATGTGAAGTGCTAACTCGGCCTAGCCTGGGTACTTGACGGTTTCGATATGCACACTGTTTACTTGGTTGAGTTTGACTAGGTACGGTACAATAACATTAGAAAATGAAAAGAAATTTGAACACCAAAATGAAGAATTAACTTATATATTAGTATAAAAGTATAAATAATAGTAAAAAAGTATAGATAGCATAGATTATTCTAGATTATACAAGAATAATTTCTACCTAATCATAAATATAAAAAACTATTAATAACTTGTGAAATTCTTTTTTTATTATAATTAATTTTGTATATATTTAACCATTTTATTTCTATTATGTTATAGTGGACACTAACATTAACAAACTTGCCTAAAATTAAAAGTCAACAAGCATTTTCCAATCATATATATTAAAAATATATCGTTATTGTAATTTTTATCAACAATGTGGGTGTTGATTTAAGGTTAATTCATGTAAATAAGTCAATTTACCTTTTAATTTATATAAAATGGTATATTTTAAAAATATTGCGTGTTTTTTTATCTAATTAAATAGAAATAGAATTAAATAACAATTTTAAAATTATATTCAAAATAATATACACACATTATATATGGTATATGTCGTAATTATTAAAAGTAAAATATGAATACATATGTATAAATACATAAATACAACCTAAAAATATAAATATTACTATATTAAAAAAACATTACCAAAGTATTTTTTAAAATATACAGTTTATTCAAAAAAGTAACAAAGTCAATACCATGACTAAATTTGTTTATTCAATAATGTTTAGTATAGAACACTGAAATTTATGGTAAAAAAACAATTTCAGTATGGTATTCTTTTTATACATACCAAAAAATTATTTAATCCTTAAATTATTATGAATACAAATGTTTGTATCATTCTATATTTATATACTTCGTAGACAGTGTCTCACAAAGGAAAAAATATTAAAAGATAAAATATAATTATAAAATTAAATATTTTAAATAAGCAAGTGAAATGCTTGAACTGTGGATAAGAGAGAGAATGCATCAAAGTCCAAATTTTATGAGATAAAAAAAAAGAAAAAAAAAAGAGAGAGAAAAAGTGTTATCTCAAGAAAAAGGCTGACACAGACCATGACTTGTGTACCGAATGTCTCATACAACAATTTTGCATCATCACTCATCACAAAATATATATATATATATATATATATATATATATATATATATATATATATATATATATATATATATATATATATATATATATATATATATATATATATATATATATATATATATATATATATATATATATATATATATATATATATATATATATATATATATACATATTTTCCGATGCTTAAATATTAGAAAAATATTTATTTACGTTAACAACATACCGATAACAAAAATAAGTATAGTATAGACAAAATTAATACATATATATATATATATATATATATATATATATATATATTATTTTAAATATTATTAACGTAATAATAAATATATTTTTCTGCTTCTTAATAAACAGATTTTTTAATTTACGAGAAAATTATGTTTTTAAACTCAATAATGTCTTAGCTTTTATCATTAAGGTGAGATATTTATGTTATTTTTTTATTATGAATTTAATGCGATAACAGTTTCTTTTTTGGGTCAAATTTTTTTTCTTATTTTTCAATAAAATCTACTTTTAGCTTTTTTATATTTTGCTGACTCATTTTAATTCCTTAATATTTCTTAATTTTTTATAATATTTTTTTACTAATTTTAGTCTTTTAATTATGTTTTTGTCTACCAATTTTTAATCAACCTGTTTAATCTACACGCTGTCTAAGCTAGGCCAAATTTTTTTAATGAACATTAAATGGATTTTGAACATTGAAAGTTGGAGGAAATTGTAAATTTAAAAAAAAAGTCTTATTGTTTCAAAATTTCAAAAACTTTGTAGTACCTTAAAATCAAAGACATTGTCACATTAAACTTCAATTGAGAGATTAAAGACGATGTTAAATACAAAAATTGAGGAAATAGACTTCATAAAAAAATATTATTGGAGGACTAAAACCCATGAACAAATGTTAAGAAACTCAAAGTAGTTTTATTAAAAATTTTAAGAATTAAAAACAAAATTTACGTAAAAAAAATAATGTGTGGCTGTTATGTCATATTTATAATTCACGTAGATGATTTTGACAACATAATAATGACAATATCTAAATACATTAACTTCAAGTTGAGGAATAAAGACTAATAAACATTTATTAATTATAAAAATTTGAAAGATGAGAAATTTTAAAATAATTTCTAATTACACTCCTATCATTTCCAAATAATCTTTTATAAAAGTGACTTTTTGGATTATCTATTGTAAAAGCGTTTCGGAATAAATTTTTTGAAATTTCTAAACATGATTTTTAAAATAGGATTTTCGAAATAAAGTGTTCAGAATTCTGGAACACAGGAAAAATATTTCAAAAGAGTTTTTCAGAATAAACTTTTCGTAAGACATTTTTAGGAACACGTACAATACTTTTTAAAATACAATTTTTGAAAAAAAAAATTAGAACATATTTGAAACACATTAAATGTGTAGGAAACAAGTTATTTTTTTCTTTTTCCTTTGCAATGGAGAACAATGATGACATAGAAGAATAAATATATTTTAATATTTTTCTAATAATAGATGGTGCATTTAATAATAATGGGAGTGTAGAAAGAAAACTGCTAATAAGTTGCATAGCCTTTTTACGACCACGATGACGTGGCAATGGAAGGTTTGTTTTCTCATCCCATATTGTATGTTTTTAATATGAAGATGATTGAGATAGAAAAATAAATAAATAAATAAATAATTGATTGAGATAGAGAAGTTTTTTAAATTTTTCTTTTTTGTGACAAAAATTATAACTTTCAAGTATTAACTTGATTAAACATTAACATAATTTTTATAAAAATATAACCAATATTTAAATAAGTCAATATGTACTAATAAGAAGTTTTTCTAAACTAATTTTAAAAAAAAACACTATATAATTTGTCTATAATATGAGTATAAAAGTAAATATCGAATCCTTTATATTAAACTCATCATTCAATAGTGAATTAGTTTAGGTTAAATCAGTTTTGACACAATCAAAATAAAACTCAGCCTGGTTTAAATGGATTGAACTAGGTCATATTAAATCATCAATAACTCAACCCCATGAATACCCCTCCACTTATTAAACAAAAAAGAAGAAAAAAATGTTTTCAAGAAAGACAATTCGTTGATTAGATATACTACATTTTTTTAGTATTCAAGAAATTTGAAACACAAATCTTAATAGCTACATGAATACTTGAGTTCCACAAACATTACATCTTACAATAATTCTAAATCTTACATTATCCTCTTAAATACATTTTTAACTTTAAGAGATTAATTACATTTCTTGTTCATTTAATTTTTTTCCTATGCAACAAAGTAATAGGAAGAGCAGTGAGAGAAGCAGGAAAATGTTACATAACATCATTACTCATTCCCTAAAACTATTGCCTTGTTCTTCCCACCAAACTACTTTAGTTCCCACATATCTTTAACCCTAAAGATAGAGGTTTGGACCACCTCACCTAAAAATAAGTAATAGGAAAAGTGAGTAGCATGCTAAAACTTCAATTGTTTGATTGGTGACAACACCTTCCATGAAGTGTTGGAATTATCCCAACACTTTAATTTCTCCTATCTTTTCTGGAAACACTTTGTAAGATCACAATCCCTTTGTTCATATTGCAATCCTTTCCAAACTGTAAAACAAAATCTTTCTTGGTGAAACATGTGTTCATTTTCTAATGCAATCATTCCACTCAATATAAAGATCTTCCTCCAATAGGGACCACAACAAAATGGGAACGTGGAAACCACATGGTTGTCGAATGCTAGATTCTCTAACTTGACCAAAGTCAATGGTTCAAGCTCAATTTAACACTTTTCCCACAAATATCCAACTTCAGTGACAATCTTATTTGAAGCACCATTAGAAACTAACAAAAAAAAAATCAAACTTTTAATTTGCCATATTATGATAAACTAACCAAAATCTGTCTGATCCAATTCCTGTTTAATCCCCACCCCAAGCTACCACAACTCATAATTTTGTACGCAACAAGTAATAATTACATGATATTAAACTGAGCACAAACATCATTCTTCTTCATTGGTTCTAAATTCATTCATGACTTGGTTACAAGGTTGGAGAAGAGGTTGGTTTAATGCCATTAGATGATAAAGACCCCACATCTGGCTAGGGAAAATGCAAGGTCCACATAACAAATTAAGAATCAGGTCCATGTTTGGTATAAATTATTTTTTAAAGCGTAAAAAAAAATCTATCTCAAGAGAGTTTGTTAAAATAAGTTATTGTTTCATCAAAATAAGTTAAGGCAGACAAGCAACAACAATTCCATTTCTAGGATTGAGTGTAGTACTAACAGACTAGATAACTGACCTAACCTAAATGCTCCAAGAAAGATTCTCCTAGAAAACACTGACATTTTCCACCTAGTTAAGAATGCAACGACAAGCTTTTTCTCATAGCAGGTCAAGGCATCTTACTTTCTCTTGTCATTTAAGGTTATAAGCGTTTTGAGCACTCCAGGGCTTATCTTGTCTGCAAGAACACCTGACTCTGATAGAAGGTAAGCTTTTTCCTTCATAATGCTCTGTAGTTTCTTTGACTCAAAGTCAAGCTTCGCTTGATCTGTAAATAATTACATGGTCAGTAAAAGAGTATAACAAGCAATTTTTATTGGAAATAAGTTTTTCGATAAAAGGACTTCACTTAAAGCTATAGTTAAAAGTTTGGACAATTATAATAGCAACGATCAATAAAAGAACATGAATGGAGATAGTCAGTCTCAACACAACCTATAAGCTGTAATGTTGGTGTCATGTCATTTGCTTATATAAGTAAAGATTTTGTATTACACAATTAAACATAAATTAATATAAAAAATAATCATAAAGTCCCATGTCAACAATTCAGATATAGTTCTACACAAAGAATAATTCTTTTAAGTGGCATTAGCATTTTGAAACCGCAACAGCGCAGTAGAAAAAAGCCACATTTAGGTAAAATTACATTCTTTTCACTGTTGCAGCGATTGCAATTACAATGACTGAAGATAACCAATGTGGGTGAACATTTAGAGAAATTTTATGACTTTCTTTTAGTATTTTTCAAATGCTTAGACAATAGGGTGGCCAAAAACCTGTTTCCAATATAGTATGAGCTGCATGAAACGGTATTCTGGCAAACAGATGTGTTCCTGGAAACATTATCCATGTCGGCTCAGAAGTGTTATGGTTGCCACAGGTGTTGCAAACCTCCTGAACCAAAGGTCTTGAGCTCCCAACAACTCCCCTCATCATTGACTCGAAAGGAGATGGAACACTGCTCATTGTTGTCCGAGCCCTTTTCCTTAATGCAATAAGTGCTTCTCTATTCCCATTTCTCAATCTATCATTCTCAACCAGCTGTATTTTACCAAAAGGGAGAATTGCATAGCAGGTTTGATAGAAAAGCTATTAAAAGGAAGCTTTTATAGGCATAGTAAACAAAAAAAAAACTTCATTGGCACTATGGTATTAAAGTGATTTCTGTACATAGTAATAGGGAAATAACATTGGGATCAAGTAATTAGTTACTTTGTGAATCCAAACTGACTGACATAAATCATTTGGCACTTTAGTTGCTCTTCGTAGCTTTTGGTGTGCAAATTGAGTTCTGTTTTAACTTATTGCAGCAGAGGGTAAGATAGTGGATAGTAGAATGGACAATATACCAATGATACTAGGGAAAAAAGAAATGTAACACCAAAGACATCTAATCAAAGAACAATTACAACAGATAAAACTAAGGTTTCATAATTTAGTAGAGTCAGTTGCCCAACAACTTTGGTAGATGGGTCAAGGTTAAATATAGTTTTTGTCACTTGTGGGTGTGCTTAGCTAAAAGCTTTTCTCGGAAAAAATAGCTACTATACCATAGTTTTTCAAAAGCTACGTTTGTAACTTATAGATCAAACATTGTTGTGTTCTACAGTAATATAGACAAATGAATTGACCTTTAAATTTTCCTTTATAGTTTTGCCTATAGTTCTTCTGATTCCAGTACTTCTAGTGCTTAGTTTTTATGTCTCCATCATGGTTAAAAATTATAACCCTATTAATCAATATTAATAGTTTTACACTCACACTTATTGATGAAACTTATACACCCTTTTTAAAAGTAGATCATGATTAACAAATGTTTTAATCATGTGCAACTTAGAAGAAATAAACCATTCTAAAGTTATATATGGTTAAGTTGCACATGATTAAACACATCAAGGTGACATGCCAGTCACGTGTTAATCACATGACGGAGTTTGTCAAATTTTAACAGAAAAATTGACATAAGAAGTTTCTGAATTTTGAGAACCTTGAGAATCTAAACATGCCTTTTGAAGTCAAGAGACAAAGTTGTACAAGACACAGATCTCAAGATGCTAATATGTAGTTTTCCATGATTAATATGCTACAGAACTATTTCATCTTGAGGATATATGATTGAAATTCGAGGAACTCTGTACCAGACTCTTATTATACTTATTCATTTATGAAACGAGTAGGATGTTTTCACCATAAATTTGTGTAAAAACCTTGGAAGAAGACATCATTAAGGAAAGTAAAAGAAGAATACATTAGATGTGAGTAAAGTGTCTCAAATTCATCCTTATCATGTTCCCAAGACAATATTTGAATACAACAATAGATTTTGACATACATACTTCATACAAACCAAGGAAAAAGTTACAGCAGAAACAAATATAATTATGAACTTTACCATCTACTTTCTCATTAAGACCAAATTCTTGTCCTCAATGTAGCAATAGAAGCTAGAGTTTACTCCTTTTTAATGAATTTTATTACTTACTTTGTTTATAAGTCTTTGAAAAAACATAATCAACTTCAATTCATAAATTTGAATTACTTGTTGTCGGGCTAAAAGATGGTGCTCAGCTTCCACTTCCAGTTCTGTTAATTTTTTTTGGAACTGTTTCATACTCTCATCCATATTTGAAGAAAAGAAACTCCTGAAAGATTTAAGAAAACATTATCTAGAGAAACTTGAGTAAAATATCATCAAAACAACAATCATGCAGTTGAATCAAAATGGAAAAATAATGCTATCTGTTAAAGCAAAGAAAGGCAACATCGTAACTCACAGAAAGGATAAAAAGCTGACCTTTTAGACACGAATAGCATAATCAAATTTCTTCAACATATTCAACTCAGAAGCAAAACACATAAATCAATGACAAGGTTGAAACTAAACACTTTACGACATTTGCATAAACGCATTAGAAAGTCTTACCGGGTGCAGAGGCGATTGGAGCTCGAGCTAGGTTTTTAAAATAAGGGATTTTCAAACCTAATGATGCAACCCACAAAGGACAAATTCAAATTGAATGCAATTGGGAGAACAACAACTTTCTTTAATATAAACACATAACATGTGTCTTCACCTTTTTATTATAGGTAATTTTTATTTGTAATTTATTATGGATAATTTTTATTATTTTTGTAGGTAACTTTTTTATCACTATTTTAATTTTAAAAAATGATTAAATTTAAAAATGGTCAAATAAAAAATAGGGTCAAATGTTTAAAAATCACTTAAAACAAATAATTAATGATAATTGTTCCTGTAGAGAACAAATAAGAGGTTAGGCACAAACGTCACCTTACCATGTAGTCCGCTATCTCATCGGGTGCAGAGGCGATTGGACCTCGAGATAGGGTTTTTAAAATAAGGGATTTTCGAACCTAAGGATGCAACCCACAAAGGACAAATTCAAATTGAATGCAATTGAGAGAACAACAACTTTCTTTAATATAAACACATTCTTCGAAACTGAAATAGAGTTCGATGCACGTACCCATGGTTATCAAACTCGCGGGTTGACTCGTACACCCGTACAAGTCTGCGAGTCATGACAGTGTTCACGGGTTAACTCATATATAAACTCGTTTTTTTTCAAACTCGTAGTAAACTCGGAGTAAACTCGTGGACTCGTACCAGACTCGCGAGTTCGAGAGCGAGTCACCGAATTCGAAGAACGAGACGAAATGACACAAAAACATGTTGTTGGCTTTCGGATTTTAAGCCCAAACCAAAACCCCAATGCTCCAAATCGAAAATCCAAGCGAAAACAGATATTGAAGCCCAACTCGAAAACCCTAATCGAAGAAGAAGAGAAGATAGAACTTGAAAACATTGACCTATTTCGAAATCTCAGCTTCGGTCATTCACGTCGCAGCTCCGATCGTCTTGCACGGCAACTCTGATCGCCTCGCATGGCAGCTCCGTCGGGACACTGGTTCAGTGGCGTCGTTGATCCCTCTTTCTCTTTTCCCTCTTTTGAAGTAATGACATACATATATAATATATATTTCTTTGTTTTCTTATTTCATTTTTTTCACTTTTACTAATCATTATATATATATATATTATATCTTTCTTTTTCATTTCATTTTTTTTCTCTGGCTTTCGTTGTTGTTCTGTTACATATATATAATATATATGTAGTTTTGTTTTTTATTTAATTTATTTTTGGTTTTCTAAAAATTAAATTATTTGATTTTTAATTGATTGAGACTGGTTTATAATGTTCGGAAGTGAGACTGACATTCAAATTCTTGTGATCCTAATGAAGAAGATGATGTTGGAGATGATATAAGTAGATGATTGGAGTCAAAAAGTTGAAGTTATTTATGTTTTTTTTATTCATATTAACTTATGTGTTTGCTGAAATTTGAACTTATATAATAATCATGTTTCTTGAACTAAGTTATTTTATAATTATTGAACTATTGTTTACTATTTGCATTAATTGTGGTGATTAAATTCTGAATTGGTATGATACTATATATAATTTTTTATATGAAGTAGGGGTATAGTAGATTCGTACGAGTCTACAAGTCAGGTCTACGAAGCTCTCACGAGTCTACATAGACTCTCGACTCTAATAACCTTGGTTCAACCTATGGCAAATTATGGGCCTACATCTATATGCGCATTTCATCCACCATAAAAATGGATTGGTTTTTTCTCTCTGGCATTATAGAGTGGTCTCGACTGAACGGCCATTGTATGCAAAAAGAAGAGAGCAAGTTCAGCAAGCAAGTGCGAGTAAAAATGGATTACAAAGAGTTGCATATACCTCAGGGAAAACGTGAGAGTGTAAATATTGAAAGGAAAAATGAAAAAAAAAGCAAATCGTGAGTTTCGATTCGCTGATAAAGCTCCATTGTAATATGGAGAGTTAAAGGATTCAACAACCCTGAATGTGGGATTCAAATGGCAGATGAATGAATTGAGAAAATAACAATGAAAACCTATTTTCTGATTCGGTACCAAAATGCAGACAACAACCAATAATAGATCACGCGGTGCGGTGGACAAGAAAATGAAGAAGATGAAGGAAGAGGGAAGGAGAGATGGAGAATGAGAACGAACCAGAGGCTACAGTTGAATTGATCGTCGGTGGATTCCGGCGCCGGAGCAGAGAAAATCGCCGGCGAGAAGAAGGCGGCAGAGTGTGCGAGTGGAGATAGAGAGTGTCAATAACTAGGGATTAGTCGAGAAAGTGTGTAATGAACCACCTTCATATTTTCCCTTTTTTATTTTTATTTTTTGCAGTTCCTTACTTCTATTTTTTCACAAATAAAATAAATAAAAGATGTTTGGTCTCATTTTTTGCACATCGTTTCCGGCCATCGATTGTGACCCAAAATTTGCTATCAACCAAACTGGTACTCGATTAACCATTTAAAATATATATATATATATATATATATATATATATATATATATATATATATATATATATATATAATAAAACAAGAATTCTACTAAAAAAAGATTTTTTATTTACGACTATGAAACAAATTATTTTTCAACTTTGTTCTAACTAATTCTTTACAAAATAAATATTTCTGTTGTGAGAGAAAAATTTGTTAGAGATAATGATGGACATCTGAACGCATTTTTTATTGTGTGATCTTATATTTGGACTTGAATTCTTAATATTTAAATTTATTATTACTATAATTATATTTTTATATAAAAATTAATTTCGAATATTAAAATTTAAGTTATTCTTTAGGTTTTTTAAAGAAATAATAACTTCAATGTTTGATTGGTACTAAAATTAAAAAATATGAGACTACAGTAGATTTCTTTCTTTTGTTAATGAATATGATCTGATTTTCATCTCCCTGACAACACCTATGAGATAATTACTTTAATATCTCCACAAACAGGTAGACAATTACAAAATCAACAAGGAAGATATGTTCACATGGGATTGATTACCATTGGAGTCAGATCCCTAGCTAGACATATGATTGGAGCTAGAGCTTTGATAGTTCTACACGATTCAAGATTTCAGAATAATGATTCACAAAGTGTAATAGAAATTTTAGAGGTGGATTTAAATCAACCTTTTTCCCTTATTTAATATTTAAATTTATTATTAATATAATTATATTTTTATATAAAAAGTAATTTTGAATATTAAAATTTAAGTTATTCTTTAAGTTTTTTTAAAGAAATAATAACTTCAATGTTTGATTGGTACTAAAATTAAAAAATATGAGACTAGAGTAGACTTCTTTCTTTGTTAACGAATATGATCTAATTAGTATGTGATGTTTTATTTTAATCTAATTTTATTTAATTTTTTATCGATTTAATTTTTTTTAAATATTCGGATAGAACGTGTGAAGAAGCATGACATAATTATATAACTAATTATAATGTGCTTTTTAAATATATGTATGCATGTGTGTATCCAAATTATAATCACTATGAAGATGCATCATGAATATGATTTTTTTTAACGTATGGCAAACTCAATCATTATCAACACTCTCCCAAGGGCAATTCCGTCTTTTCCACCTCACCCCTACATCCATGGAGAAACATCACCATTCTATGTTTCACACATTTTTATTAGTTTCTAAGAAACCAAGCAACGTAATTTTTCTAAGACCCACCCAGATTTTAATTTTAATTTCTATGTTGGGATCCAAAAAAAAAAAATAGGAACGAAAACGAGGGATGTTTTCGTCATTTCGTGAGGCTCCCGATTAAATAATGAAAATTTAATTTGAACTAAGTTAAAGCCGTGGTTGGTTCGGTGTGTTGTGTTGCAAAGTGAAATAAAATTGCTACGCGAGGGGTAGCGAAAAGACGGAAGTGCCCCTGGGAGAGGCGAACTCAATATCAATGATTGATGTTAATTTTCCGACGGTGAGGGAAGAGACAAGCGCCACCACCACAACCTGCTGCATTGCTGGCAGAATCGCTGAGTCAACCCGGCGGCGATGACGGTGGCGGCTTTGGAGTGGAACTCGCACACCTTGTGGCGGCGGTGGTAGTGCTTGGCCTGAGACAGATCAGCATTGCATCCCTCGGCCTGGCAGCGCGGGGAGTTGGAGGAAGCCGCCGAACCGGATTCCGCCGGCCGGGACCGACGGTAGAGACGGCTCACGAAATCGTCCTCGGAGGAGGAGAAATACGTCCGGCCACCGAGATTCAGGCCAATTCGTGAGCCGACAAAGTCCATGGGCCGGCCCACGTCCTCGGACTTGGGAACGAGGAGGAGTCCGCCCGGGCCGGGGCCGGGCCCAGGGCCGCAGTTGGCGGCGTTGACGTGGGGCAGCGGGTCAAGCGAGAGCATGGAAGGGGGTGGGGGGTAGGAGGCGGAGGACGTGCCGTGGAAGGCGCGTGGGTCGAAGAACGGGTGGTGGTGGTGGTGGTTGTTGACTTGGTGGTGGTGCGACTGCGGGTTGAAGTGGTGGTGGTGGTTGGTGAACTCGACGGTGGCGGCCGCGGCGGTGGTGACGGCGGAGTGAGTTGGCGCGTGCAGAAAGTGGTCGGGGATGAGCGAGTGCGACGCGTAGTGGTCGAAGATTTGACGGTGCGTCTGGTCGGAAGCCCCGGCGGCGGTCTCCTCGTTTCCGGTTAGCATTATTGAAGACGGGTTTCCCCATTCGTAGTCCAACATGTCTCAAACACTGCAAACACGAAAAAAGCGATAATAAAATAAGCCGGTAGGAACAAGAAGAAGGAAAGAAGAGATTCGAGAAAAATAAGGAAAATAAAAACATGGGTTTTGTTTTTTTAAGGAAGGGTTTATGAACAAGTGTTACCTGTGCGAGTTTGGAGAGTGAAGTGAAGTGAAAGAGTGAGAGAATAAAAGCCCTAATTTGGAGAGGTTGTGTTGTTGTTAGCTTTGGAACTTCATTTTCTTCTCTCTATCTTTCTTTCTCACCATAAATGGCGTGCACATTAAGTCTTTTTTTCTTTTCTTTCTTTCTTTTTTTTCTTCCTTGTGTTTCTCTGTGTGTTTTTCTTTCTCTCTCTCTCTCTTTTCACACTTGGTGGTTTAAGACTCTGCCTCTTTGCTAAATGGATGTGCGCTTAAAAGATCTCACTTTCACCCTCAAAAAGCTGAACCCTTTTGTCCCCTTTCTCCATCTCTCTCTCTTTCTCTTTCTCTTTCTCTTTCTCTCTATGCCAAGAAAAGTTACTACTCTTCTCTCTCTCTCTATTGGTGTGAGAGTGTGTGAGAGTTTGAGGGAAACTCAGTTTATGAGGCGGCTTCTGCAGACAGTGGGTAATTGGTGGGTGATCTGTACTGTGATATATGTTACAACTTCAATGGAAAAATTACCATCACAATCCAATCAAATTCCATCTTTTTCACTTTTTTTCAAAAGGTATAAACAAAACTTTACTACAATATCATTCACCCAATGAACTTCAATGTTATCCTTCGCCACAAAAATTCATAAAGGTCAAGTTTTTATTTTGCTTCAATTCAATTTTACCCCATATACAACAAATCCAGAAACTCACCATAAAATGGTTTTACATTCAAGTTCAAGCTTGTGGGCAGGCCAATCTAGTTATGAAATGAAAAAAGCAAGAATTTTTAATTTTTATTTTTTAGTTGAACGGAATGAACATGCAAAAACGTACGGAGAAATATATATTGATATTTTTATTTTGCGGTGCAGTGCAATGCAATATTACCCTGCTTTTGTGGCAGATAAGTTAGAGGAAGAAGGAGCATGGTGGTGATGGTGGGAGCAGTAATTAATTAGCAATGTGAGAAGTAGACAAAGCAATAAAACAAAAACTGATTAACCCGATTTTGAACTGAACAAGAGCAGAACCTAGAAAAATCAGAAGCAGTATATTTATAACATATGCCATCTAAATTAATGTTTTTTTTTTCTTTTCGTGAGATCTAATAATGTTGTTGTTGGTGAGATGGGGTTAGTGAAGTGAAGAAGAGGGTGAGAATAAATTTTCGGACCCACAATCTGATTTTTGAGTTTGGTCCGTCTGATGAGTGGCTCCCAGATGATGATTAATTGTGATATATATATATGGCTAGGTGGATTTTGTGATTGCTTAATTGAATTTTCGCTTTCTTGCTTTTCCAAACGCACCCCTTTATTTCGTTTTTGAACATTTGAAAGGGACTCTTTAGAATAAGTGCAACTGCATCTGTTTCATTATTTCAGTGTAAAATGGCACCATGTTTTTTACATTAAAAGTTTCAACCCATGTGATTCTCCTCCTAATGAACCCAATCACTTTTTTATTTTTATTTTTTCAAATTCTTCCACCCACTGAGGTTTCTGATTAAGTCCCTGTGGTCGTGTTGTTAACTTCTGATTAAGCAAAGATTAGCATGCCATTTAATTCTACCTAAGAGGAGCAAAAAACAAAAATGGAAAAAGGTGTCAGTGCATAAATCAGATCTTACTTCACTTCTTAAATATCAACAGCTTTATTTATAGACTATACTGCGAAACATAAAGCCTTTTTCTTCTTTATCTTACAATCTTACTGCAACCACTGATATGTATTTTCAAAATCACCATTAAATCAACCTACTCCTTTGCAAAATCACTAAATGACTTTCTTACCAAACTCTTTTTTGCCCCTTTTAATTAATATCCCCACAAAAATATATAAACTTTGAATTTCAACAATTTCTTAAAATATATGAAGTACTTTACTGATGCATGATTATATACACTAAGAATGCAATCATCTTGAAGCAAATTAAAACATTCTCTACCTAAAGCTGTAGTTAATTATTGATCTCTGCATATGCACACATTCCAATGAGTTTGGGTTTTTGGTTGACTTGGGATTTTCCTCCTTGGAGGGTTTAGTTTCCATTACACTGATCTATGCAGCATGCAGAAATTCTGTGTGCACTTGATTTTGTACAAAAACAAAGTCACACATCTCTCTTCAGTACTATAGTCAGTTTGACATAACACAAGCTCATGCAGCATTGCAGCATTGCAGAAACAGATCCATAACCTATATCTATATATCTATATATAACTTCAGCCAGCAAGAAACAAAATGATATGATGTGAATATTGGAATTAAATGTACTTATGTAGACAAAACATGCATGCACCAAAATGTATTATTCTCTCACACTACTCACTGCACTCACTGACCATGCAACAACCTATAGCTACACCAAATTCTTCATATGAAAACTGTACTGTTCTTCTACTCATTACTGGGTTTTGATTATATATAGCATTTTGCAAGCTTGAGGATTGAATAGATGAAAAAATGTGAGTGTTGAAAGAGGTGAGTGTGTGTGAGAGAGAGAGAGAGAGTGAAAGAATTGCAGACATTAAATGGAGTTTTTGTGGTGATGATGGTTCCACATTATTATTAAGGGAAGAAAGAAAGAAAGAAAGAGTGAGTCAAATGTTGGGACCTTGTATGGCCCAAAAAGCAGCCATGCGAACCAAATTCTGCTGGAATTTCTGAAATTATCACGTGGGCTACCTCTCTACATTTTTTAATGATTCTTACAAAATTTATACTTTTCAAAAATGTAAGACTAGAATATTATAATAATAATTTGATATTTGAAAACGGATGTCATGATATAGGTCTAATAAATAAATATTGTTAAAATATTTTTTAGATAATTTTGATACTATTGTTAATCCTAAATCTTTTATGATATTTCTAGTTGATTCGAGACTTTTCATGTTTTAAGAAAACTGAAAAAATATATATATTTTAGAAATAACATCCTACTAATAATACTTTATGTAATAAAAATTACTTTGACAAGTTTTCTTTTATATCACTAAATGTTACTTGTTAATATTTTGTCAATGAGAGAAGTTGGATTCATAATTTCTGTCAGATCCTTTTTTTAAATCCTTCAAACCAATTATATATTTTTCAAATGTCAGTGGAAAGAGTTGAATACATAACATTTTTCATATTCATATTCTTTCGAACTCTTACAATTAAGACAACCTTATACCTCCATCTTGGTAAGCTTATTTTGTAACTGGACTTATTTTATAAAGTTTATTTAACATTTCAAGCGTGTTTCATAATAGTATTTAACTTAACATTAAAGCAAAAATGTGTCAAACAGTATAAACAACTCAAATATAATTTTGAAATACGTACGAAACATCAAATAAATTTAACAAATTTGATTAAAACGACTAAATCCACGTATTTCGAAAGATGAAGGACTAAATTTGTCCAAAATTTCGAAATGGACTAATTCTAAAATTCACTTAAAGTTACATATTTAACTCTTATTTTTATCATAAATGACTTTAATTAGCTTATAAAATGCGAGTCTTAATTTTTGGGTTCGTTTTTTTTTTTCATTTTCATATCTTTAATATTTATTGGAAATCTCTTTATATTAATCTAAAAGGAGACTTTTATTTGAAAATGAAAACGTGCTTATCATGAAAGATTAAGCGAAAATGTGTTTTTCCTTCCGCGAGCACATGTTAGATCCTTAAATTTGATTTTGAGGAAGTTGTTTAAAACGAGTTTTGATGAAATTTAAGTGATAATGTTTATATGATGTCGCCTAACAGAAGTTCAGTAAATGTAAAAGCCAAGACAGACTTAAATGATAAATTTATTGATAGCAAAAAAAAATATTATTAAACATATATAATTTGATTTTAATATATTAATTTTTATTATGGATTTACGTGTTACATGATTTTAATTAATATGAAAAGTAAAAGAAAATATTCAAATTATTTTTTTAGTATCGTTAATATTACAAGAAAATAATAAACTAGGTTTAAATAAACACTTTTTACCCTAAAATGAGATTCTAAAGTGAGATGTTAATAGTTGATTAAGTCAATAAAAATAAATACTTTAAATTTAATTTCAACGGATTAAAAAATGTTAAGTCATTACAAAATTTAGTTATTTTTATTATGTAAACTTTGCATCAAGTTAACTGATTTTATTTTATTGCTTAAATCAAAAAGAAAAAGTTAGAGTCAGTGAATCAACTATAAATATCACAAATAATGTTAGTCGGGCTGGTTCTATATTGTAACTAGAATAAAAAAAGTTAATAGAATTAAATATGATGAAGTTAGTTTATATTTATTTAAGTTAGTGTGAATTTAGTTAATATTAGTCTAAATTATTTAATATTTATTTGTTAATGTTGATTTAGCCTATGCTAATAAAATCTATTTTTAATAATTATTTAAATTTATGTCACACTTAAGCCAACACTAATTTTACAATTTATAAATCTTCACTAATGCAGATTTTGATTTTTAATTTGTCTTATATGTCCTGGTTGTCCAGGAACTGAAACATATAATGGTGCGGTGATATTTTTGTAATTTCAAACTACTTTTAACATGAATCATATATAACTTTTAATCTAACAAAAACATTACTTTTACAATATGATTCACAACTAATTCTTATGTTTTATGACATGGTATCTTCTATGAGATGAAATGTTTAACTTTGTGTTAATTATAATCTTTCACTATTTACATATTTCTATAGAGTGACACTTGTAATTAATATATATATAAATATATATATATATATATATATATATATATATATATATATATATATATACATATGTATATATATATATATACATGTATATATATATATATATATATATATATATATACATGTATATATGTATATATACATATATATATATATATATATATATATATATATATATATATATATATATATATACATGTATATATATATATATATATATATATATATATATATATATATATATATATATATATAGATATATATATATATATATATATATATATATATATATATATATATATATATATATATATATATATATATATATATATATATATATATATATATATATATATATATATAGGGTGGCCAAAAACCTGTTTCCAATATAGTATGAGCTGCATGAAATGGTATTCTGGCAAACAGATCTGTTCCTGGAAACATCATCCATGTCGGCTCATAAGTGTTATGGTTGCCACAGGTGTTGCAAAACCTACTAAACCAAAGGTCTTGAGCTCCTAGCAACTCCCCTCATCATTGACTCGAAAGGAGATGGAACACTGCTTGTTGTTGTTCGAGCCATTTTCCTTAATACATTATCTAGAGAAACTTAGTAAAATATTATAAAAACAACAATCATTCAGTTGAATCAAAATGGAAAAATAATGCTATTTGTTAAGGCAAAGAAAGGCAACACCGTAACTCACAGAAAGGAAAAAAAAAGCTGACTTTTTAGACATAAACAACATAATCAAATTCTTCAGCATATTCAACTCAGAAGCAAAAGACATAAATCAATGACAAGGCTGAAACTAAACACTTTACGACATTTGCATAAACGCATTAGAAATTCTCACCGGGTGCAGAGGCGATTGGACCTCGAGCTAGGGTTTTTAAAATAAGGGATTTTCGAACCTAAGGATGCAACCCACAAAGGACAAATTCAAATTGAATGCAATTGGGAGAACAACAACTTTCTTTAATATAAACACATTCTTCGGAACTGAAATAGAGTTCGATGCACGTACCCATGGTTATCAAACTCGCGAGTTGACTGGTACACCCGTACAAGTCTGCGAGTCATGACAGTGTTCACGGGTTAACTCGTATATAAACTCATTTTTTTTCAAACTCGTAGTGAATTCGGAGTAAACTCGTGGACTCGTACCAGACTCGCGAGTTCGAGAGCGAGTCACCGAATTCGAAGAACCAGACGAAATGACACAAAAACATGTTGTTGGCTTTCGGATTTTAAGCCCAAACCAAAACCCCAATGCTCCAAATCGAAAATCCAAGCGAAAACAGAGATTGAAGCCCAACTCGAAAACCCTAATCGAAGAAGAAGAGAAGATAGAACTTGAAAACATTGACCTATTTCGAAATCTCAGCTTCGGTCATTCACGTCGCAGCTCCGATCGTCTCGCACAACAACTCTGATCGCCTCGCGTGGCAGCTCCGTCGGGACGCTGGTTCAGTGGCGTCGTTGATCCCTCTTTCTCTTTTCCCTCTTTTGAAGTAATGACATACGTATATAATATATATTTCTTTGTTTTTTTATTTCATTTTTTTTTACTTTTACTAATCATTATATATATATATATTATATAAATTATATATCTTTCTTTGTTTTTTCATTTCATTTTTTTTCTCTGGCTTTCGTTGTTGTTCTGTTACATATATATAATATAGATGTAGTTTTGTTTTATATTTAATTTATTTTTGGTTTTCTAAAATTTAAATTATTTGGTTTTTAATTGATTGAGATTGGTTTATAATGTTCAGAAGTGAGACTGACATTCAAATTCTTGTGATCCTAGTGAAGAAGATGATGTTGGAGATGATATAAGTAGATGATTGGAGTCAAAAAGTTGAAGTTATTTATGTTCTTTTTTTATTCATATTAACTTATGTGTTTGCTGAAATTTGAATTTATATAATAATCATGTTTCTTGAACTAAGTTATTTTATAATTATTGAACTATTGTTTACTATTTGCATTAATTGTGGTGATTAAATTATGAATTGGTATGATACTATATATAATTTTTTATATGAAGTAGGGGTATAGTAGATTCGTACGAGTCTACAAGTCAGGTCTACGAAGCTCTCACGAATCTACATAGACTCTCGACTCTAATAACCTTGGTTCAACCTATGGCAAAGTATGGGCCTACATCTATATGCGCATTTCATCCACCATAAAAATGGATTGGTTTTTTCTCTCTGGCATTATAGAGTGGTCTCGACTAAATGGCCATTGTATGCAAAAAGAAGATAGCAAGTTCAGCAAGCAAGTGCGAGTAAAAATGGATTACGAAGAGTTGCATATACCTCAGGGAAAACGTGAGAGTGTAAATATTGAAAGGAAAAATGAAAAAAAAAGAGCAAATCGTGAGTTTCGATTCGCTGATAAAGCTCCATTGTAATATGGAGAGTTAAAGGATTCAACAACCCTGAATGTGGGATTCAAATGGCAGATGAATGAATTGAGAAAATAACAATGAAAACCTATTTTCTGATTCGGTACCAAAATGCAGACAGCAACCAATAATAGATCACGCGGTGCGGTGGACAAGAAAATGAAGAAGATGAAGGAAGAGGGAAGGAGAGATGGAGAATGATAACGAAACAGAGGCTACGGTCGAAGTGATCGTCGGTGGATTCCGGCGCCGGAGCAGAGAAAATCGCAGGCGAGAAGAAGGCGGCAGAGTGTGCGAGTGGAGATAGAGAGTGTCAATAGCTAGGGATTAGTCGAGAAAGTGTGTAATGAACCACCTTCATATTTTCCCTTTTTTATTTTTATTTTTTGCAATTCCTACTTTTATTTTTCCACAAATAAAATAAATAAAAGATGTCTGGTCTCATTTTTTGCACATCATTTCCGGCCATCGATTGTGACCCAAAATTTGCTATCAACCAAACCGGTACTCGATTAACCATTTAAAATATATATATATATATATATATATATATATATATATATATATATATATATATATATATATATATATATAATAAAACAATAATTCTACTAAAAAAAGATTTTTTGTTTACGACTATTAAACAAATTATTTTTCAACTTTGTTCTAACTAATTCTTTACAAAATAAATATTTCTGTTGTGAGAGAAAAATTTGTTAGAGATAATGATGGACATCTGAACGCATTTTTTATTGTGTGATCTTAGAGTTTGGACTTGAATTCTTAATAATATTTAAATTTATTATTACTATAATTATATTTTTATATAAAAATTAGTTTCGAATATTAAAATTTAAGTTATTCTTTAGGTTTTTAAAGAAATAATAACTTCAATGTTTGATTGGTACTAAAATTAAAATATGTTTTTAAAAAGTTATATAAAAATTAGTCTTCTTTCTTTGTTAATGAATATGATCTTTCTTTGTTTTCAATAACATTATATTTTTCCTATGTTACAAACACTTACAAATATTTATATAATTATACATAAGGAGGATTCTCTATCTTATGTCTATATATATTTTTTTAATTTATCCTTTTGAATATAATTATTTATTTATTTTTTAAAACTATTATTTTTATATGTTTTCTACAAAACTATTATAATAATGATTTTGTTAATTTTTTTTTTATTTCACTTTAATTTTAATAAATATAAAATTATTTTGTATATTAACTTAATGATATTATATTGTAGAAGGTAACAAATTAACAATAAGTTGTTTTTTAATATACCATGAAATAAGTTTGTTTGATCATGAAAAATGCTAGAAACTCAAAATATCTAACAAAAGAAGAACAAAATCACAATTCATCAACTAGGAAATTAATGCAGAAATGAACCATAATCAGGTCTACGAGTCGGGTCTACGAAGCTCTCGCAAGTCTACATAGACTCTCGAGTCTAATAACCTTGCACGTACCTCTACACAGTGACAAATTTCTCACCGGATTTCACTCGCCAACGTCAACCGAACTTCGTCTTCTTCGACTGAACTCCGATTTCAGGTTAAGTGACAAGGTTACAGTGCGAGGAAGGTTCAGTGAGATGAACCACAATATTTCGTATATATAATATTTTTAAATTTTGAAAAATAAAAAATTGAGATAATAAGGAATTTTATTTTCGCTTATTTATGCAGTAAAACCAAATTTAACCCATAGTAATTTCTTTTCTTATACATATTATTAAATTATTAAAATAATAAGTATAGAATAAAGTGAATAAATAAACGACAAAATTTAATATGAACTATCGCTTTCTCTCGATTTCAATCACAAAGAAAATGGCGATCGCCATGAAGCATCTCGCAACCTAATTTTCAACCAACCATGGAATCCATGTTTTTCATTTTTCAAAGTATAAGCAGCTTTATTTTCTTTTCTTTTATTATTATTTTTTTTTCTATATTTAATGTTTCGTATTCAATGTTTGTCTTCCTATGGATTCTGCTATCTTCACTTTACCTCTGTTTCGCTAACCCTGAAATCGAAGTAGATCTAATTCATATACAGTTCAAGAGATCCATGAGAGAGATTTCAGAACAGGAAAGGTAGGTTGAGAACCCTAAACTGTGGAATATGGGTTAGCTTTTGCAAATTTGTTAAATGTTGATTGGTAAGTGCAGAAGGTTTGTTTGAAAACTTGTTTTTGTTATGAAACTTAATATGAAATTTTCAGCCCTGTACAAAGTTTCTTCTTTGAATTTTTCTATTATCAACTAATTGGAAATCATTGTTGGTTATAATTTTTAAGTTATTATTATGAAAATTAATGAACTTTTTATACTCATCCACACATATTTTACGCTTTCAAACTTAAAGTTCAATGTTTGTTTCGTCAAAATCACATTTTTGGGCTGTTTCATCATAAATTCTAACATGTCAGATGTCTGCGTTTGTTCATGCTATATTAGATTGCTCTCGCTGTGCTAGACTGCAAGTATTTTCTGCTTCTTCAGATGACGAACATTGAGTTTCTATTGCCCCCTGTCTCTTATTTATAGAAATTGTGGATCTTTATGATTTCAATGAGTGAATTCAAATATTGGATATTGGCTGGTTGATGTTTGATACATGGTTGTTTGTTGCGTGCTATCTTCTGGTGCCTTAACAATCAAAAGGAGTATCTGCTTAACATGGTTTTATGGTATTGGTTGTTAGATGATATTGACATTGTTGTCATTAAATATCGTTGTTCATGTCACTTCATGTGCTAGATGCCTACTAAAAATATCATGGTAGCAAATGTATACTGTGAAAAATCCAACCTTGAAAGTCATAATGACCCCAAGACAATATCAACATAAAAGAATTAGGATTTCCTTTACCTTGAAATCTAGATTGATTTCAGTGATAAAAGTTGTTCAAATGGCTGGGCTATACAGAATATAATTTTCTGCTTACATGTCTCACCACACATTATCAAGGAAATAAATGAAGTTCTGAAAACTTGAATATATATGCTTCTAGGCAACATGGCTAATTGAAAACAAATGTAGTTCTTTCTGAATGATGAAACTTGGTAAGAAAAAAATGCAAGTGAAATACGTTGAATATAGCTGGAGGCAGCATTCGATGGGTATTAGTAGCTTGGAGTTTTCCAATTTTCCTGTATATCCTTTAGTGTAGTCTTTAGCTATATGAAAATATCAAACTCAAGTGTAGTCCATAACTCCATTGCCTATCGAGTGTAGAATGGATACTGAAGTTCTATTCTCTAACCCTCTGTGCTATAAACATGCAATAGTTACATGGCCTTTTTAATCACTGTGAGGATGATTAGGATAACTGTGAATGTTGAAATTCTGTACCTCCTATTCCTTCTGATTTGAGAACTTTCTTGGCAATTATTTTCCTTGACTCTACATGCTCTGCTGACAAAAGTTCCCATGATATTGCAGCTATGGGGACAATAAGTGGTAAAGTTGTCACAAATTCAAAGTATTCTAAGAATTAATGAGGACAAGTACCTTACATGATTAAAGTTAAATCAGTCCCGAATATTTTGGGGGGAATGATGATCTCTAGATGGTTAAGTATATAAAAGACAAATAACTAACAGTTAGCAGAAGGCAGGTTCAATGCAAGACATTGAATAATTCTCAGCTTTAAAAGTCATAATAAGAACATAAGACCATATACTTACCTTGTTTTGGTTACTCTTCATCTTCTTTTGAAGTTCATCATGAACTTTATCTACTTGAATTTAAGGGAGTGTATACCCTCATTTGCTTACTTTGGAGACAAACTTTACGGGGGGATTTTGCTGTAACAAAGCTATAGCGATTCCGAAGATGGAAAACCTTTTCTTTATCTTTCAAAGACAGAAATATGGTTCTTGAGACTATTATATCTCTGACACCAGTTATACATAAATTGACAATTAGATTGTGTATACTATGACTTGTTAATATCAACATGGAAGAGGTGATAAGTTAGGAGCAATCATGGTATAAAAGCTTGCCCCTCTAGCCTGTGGTGGCACTGTGTGAACGCAGGAGAGCTCACGGTCGCGTTTGTGACAGCGACTCGAAGCGCCTCTGTCATGTCAGTCCTCGTTCGTTTTTTGGAACGATGGGTCTGGTGGCGCGGTGGCTAGCGTTGGAACGTTCGGAGTTTGGGATTTGGGTTCGCTGTTCCGGCAAGATGGTTTGTTTCGGAGGCACCCTTCTTCTTGCTTTGGTGGCGCTGCTCCTTCGTCTTCTTTGGCGCTATCGCTGAATCGCTGCCACCGTGCAACCATCGTAGATCCATCTTGAGTTACCAATTTGTGGCAATTTCAGGATCCTAATTATGGAATTTTAGAGATTTCATTTTCTTTGAACCTTATGCATTAATTCAGTTTTCTGGTGACTAAGAAATTGTTTTTGGATGATGTTACGAAAGCTGTGATTTGGTTTTATCATAGCATGAATACATGTGATTGGAAAGACTTTTGTCCTCGTGCTAATGGTTTTGCATTGGGTTTTGCCGTCAATGGTGGCTCGCGGAAGAGAGAGAGAAAGGGACTTGTTCATGTGGTTTTAATTGAATTTTTGTTACAATTGCCACTATTAGCTGCAAGCTAATTTATTAGAATTGATGCAATTGAATTGGATGACTTATGTGAATTGCATATAAATGTATTGCTTTATGGGTCATTAATAGATGTTCTTTTGATTTTAAGATTTAGGGTATTTAAGTTTCTTAATTGCTTATTTGAATGGCTTTTGTCTTGGGAAAATCTTTTTACTGTCGATGCAATTATCGATGTGGTTTGCAATCCATATGACCCATGCACATATTCTGTTACTGGAATTAAAATTCATGTTTCGTGTATATTTTGGATGCACTAGAATGATACATGCGTGTTGTTTGGGAATTGAAAACAAAGTGCCATGTATTGGTTTTGGATACGTGGATTACTGGTTATAATACATGAATTAATTGTATTATTTGAATAAGAGTGCAAAAGGAGCATTGTACAAAAAATATGTGAATTTGGATTTGGAATTATGGCAATTGAAAAGTTTTTCATTTCATTGTCAAATCATGCAATTGAATAGTGCTTATTGAATGCTATAAATGTTTTCTATTGAAATTTATTTTTTATATTTTTCTTTGCATATTAAATTGGCATTCAATTAGGGAAAGCAAAGGCACCTAGTATTTATGTTTATATTCTGGTGCATTAACGAAATATGTTTCATTAAATGGTTGCATGATTTTGCTTATTTATTTTAATTGGCGGATCAATTATTCGCTTTATTTAATTACGTTTTTAAGGCATCCATTTTAAATTAAAAATTAAATGAGTAATATATTTTTATATGACTGTGATTTCACCTATCGTGGATATAGTCGTATGAAATTTTGTGTAGATGAAATAATTTATTTTAATTATTTCATAAATAAAATTTAATTTTGTGTTATGTTCTCTCTGGTAGCATGTTTATACTTGAATTAAATTTTTTGACCCTTATTTGTAAATATTTTTATTTAAGGGGTTTTTCATGTATAATACAATTTTATTATATTTTGTTAAGCATGATTGATATAATTTTATATGGTTGTGAACTCACCTATCGTGGGTACAGTTGTATAAAATTTTGTGTGAATGAGATAATTTAATTATCTCATTAATTAATTTTATATTATTACATTAATGTCAATCATGCCCTATCGGCGGTTTGTTGTTGTTAATGTAATTTATTTTATTTTTTGAAATAATGTACTTTTGAATTTTATCTTATGTTAATCAATTGTCTTGTACCCTATCGGTATTAGATTTCTTTATTTTTTTTATGACATAAGTTGTGCATAGTATTTTATTTTTGAATTATATTTCTTATTTATTATGATTCGGGACCCTTAGGCGGGATCATAGTGAATGAGAAATTTGGTATTATACACATGTTTGGGTGTGTATTCAGAAACATTAAATTTTTATTGCACGCATATTAGATGTTTCTTTGTCATTTTGATATTGGCTTCTTTGCCTATGCAATTGACTTTGGTCAAAATTTTGAATAAGACAAATTTTTTGAGGACTTGAAAGAATCTTTGGACTTATATTTGACAAATACCGATATGGACTCTTCGTTGAGAGAAGAAGAGCCTCCAGCTCTTACTCTTGAGTCCACTACTGTCTAAAGAGCTCCTTGTAAGAAATTGTTGGAACACTCAAAACAGTGTGTCTTGATGGTGTTGAAATATACCATGAGGAAGTCTATATGGTTCAACCTGGTGGCTTTGCTAGAAAAGGCAAAAAGCTTTTGGTTTACAGGTTGAATAAGTCTATTTATAAGTTGAGCCAAGATTATAAACAATGGTATTTGAAATTTGACCAGGTGGTCATTATTTTTTTGTTTCAAGGAAAATACATCAGGTCAGTTCATTTGAAGGCTAGTGGGAGTCAATTCATCATTGTTGTCTTATATGTTAATGATATTGTTCTTATTAGTAGAAGTGTTGAATTTATGACTGAGACAAAATTTGTGTTAAATAGCCACTTTGATATGATGGACCTTGGCGATGCCTTTGTTTTTCTAGGCATTCAGTTTTTCGTGACAGGCCATGTGGCATTATTGGATGGTCTCAGAGAGGATATATTGATCCTCAAGGTTTAACATGCATTCTTACTCTTTATGTGTAGCACCTGTTAAAAAAAGGTGACAAGCTCTCTAAATCTCAATGTCCTCAACTCAAAGTACTTAAAATTGATAGTTAATGATAGAGTTGAATTGGGAAAAGTTCCATAATTGCTTCCGCTGTTGGTCTAATGTATGCTCAAGTTTGTATTCGTCCCTTTAAATCTTTTGCTTTAATATTGTAGGGAGATACTTGAGCGACCCAGGTTTGGGTCATTGTAAAGCCGTTAAAAAGGTCTTTAGATATTTGCAGGGAACCAAGGATCACATGTTGACCTATAAGAAGTCTGATCAACTTCAGGTCATTAGTTAGTCTGATTTTGTTTTTTTGATTCTGGTTTTGATGGTTGCCCTGACGACCGAAAATCTACTTCTGGCTTTGATTTTATGATGGAAGGAGAAGTTATTTCTTGGAAAAGGGTTAAACAAACTCTTACAGCTACTCCTGAAGGCAGTATGTTGCTTGTTATGAAGCACTTGTCAAACTGTGTGGCCTAAAATTTGATTTTTTGGCTTTCAAATTGTTGAAAGTATTGCTAGGCTACTTGTAATATATAGTGGAAATACTACTGCCTTGCATTTCTCTCAAGACAACATACATTCTAATGCTCAAAGCATCTTGATATAAAATTTATGTTTGCTAGAGAGAAAGTTTTGGATTTTCAGACTTAGATTAAACATACTGCTACATAAGATATGTTAGCAGATCCACTAACTAAAGACTTAGCTATTGGAGTTTTAACTCATATGGATGTGGTTAAGTCTTTTGATGTTCTGGATTAGTGGGAGTCTGTAATGTACCCTTTATATTATAATGGTTTTCATGAGATGTAAATTTATGAATGACGTCAGTTTCATTACATCTCTTTCAACATATAAAATGTTTGAACCATTTTGGGATCACATATTTGTTATGTTTGTTTTTATTTTATTTATTATCCATTTTTTTTTGAAATCTAAGCATATGATATGTATCCCTATCGGATGTTATCTTTGTGATTTATGCTTATATTTCTTAATTGGTATTTGTGCTTATGTTGTAATTGATATAATTAATTTATTTATTAATGTTATCCAAGTGGGAGATTGTTGTATTTTATATAATTTTATTATATAAAATTATTATTCTCTATTATTATTGTGGATTAACATTAATTAATAAATTAAATTATTTGTAAATATCAATTATATTACACAATTGTTATTAATTTATGGATAATATATATTCGGTTTCTGATGAATGATCCGTGATGGGTTGGATTGTTCAATGAACGGTCTGTGATGGACTTAACTATTCAGGAACTTGTTGAGAGATCCCTGGTCTCTGCTGGTAAGGATATAAAATTGATATCCCATTAGTCAGTTTTATGAGACGATGTAAAAACACATTTGTAAGATACCTTCTAGAAAACCCTACAAGAAAGAGATCAGTATTATCTCACATGTAAACTAATTTTAGTCTTTCATTGATTTAATTTGGAAGATCAGGTATCACTATTCATCTATATTGTTCTTAATTACTGATCAGGTACGCTTCCGCATACTATTATTATATTATTAGGAACTGCTTTTAATATTGGGATAATTCAATTATATCGATTGTTTGATGCTTCTTATAATATTTTTTGGATTCATAATTCAACAATTGGTATCAGAGCATGTTAGAATTATAATTTAACTATGAATATCCTTGGATACCCTATGAATATCTGTGTAATTGAAGTGGCCTGTATTTGCTAGGATACCCTTTGTAGATCGGGCAGGTTATGGCCAGGAGAGCCAACAGAGCCATAAGTCCCATTGGATCTACCTTTGTAGGTTGAGGAATACTTTGCATATTGCGACACTCTTTATACTTATATTTTCTTGTTCATATGTTCTTTTAATTTTTGTTTTAATATCTGACTAGAAACAATCAAATACTACGCGTATTTTGGGTTATAATGCTTATAGTGGGCTTATAACTTCGAGGTATATATTAAGAGGAGTGCTAACAACACTTGAGTATAACAACCCCTTAGCTCGCAGTTGAGGTATACGAAGTCAGATAATAATAATAAAAAAAAAAGAGTTTTTAAGTCTTCACCTATTATACTAGTTTTATTCAATCTATCCAAAATCTGTTGGATATTGTCAAAAGTAATTGTTTTGGATATTTTTATGGATGAAAAGGAATCCATAATGTCATTTGGATAATAATCCATAAATTCTAAATCTTCTTTTATGCAGTCGCATTTTTCTGAAGATTCAGGGTTTGTACAAGAACACTCTTTAAGGGATGGTTCTGTAGAACTATCTCCACTAATTATGGGTGACATTTGTGATTTATCACTAATGATAACATAATCTTTATTTATAGTGATGGTTCTATTTTGGTCTAAAATAAAATCTAAACCAATAATCATGGTTTGTTTTGAAGGGACTAAATTTTCTACCCTCATGGTTCTAATGTGTATTTTTTGGCCAAATAGGTCGCAATTTGTACTAAATTGAAGAGAAATATTGCTTATCTCTTCATCATTTAGCATTACAATCCCGGACATGGTCCTAGTTTTTTGTATATGCTTACTTTTAGTAATCATATGTGAGGGTACTTTTGTCCTGCAGATGACTATCTGAGAACATCCAGTATCTAGGAGAGCCTGTATGATTTCTTCTTTGGCTGGATTTTGGTTTTGTTTTGGAAAATTTAATTTAACTAATACTTTGACAGATATTAGTTGTCTTTTATTGCAAACTAGTGGGATACATTTTGTTGTTCCCATCATGGTATTTTGTATGTTTCTTGAAACAATACTAGTTTCTGGGTTTTGATTTATTTGTTTTAGAAGAAGAATTTTTTCTTCAAGATTGTTTAGTCTAGTTTCTAGAATAGAAATTCTAGTGTCTATTATAGTCTTATCTTTTGTATTTTCTTTTAAGAAAGTTGGTATTTCTTGTTCTGGTAAATGTGTTTTGATACACATAATACAAAAAATTTTGTAACAATGGGGGCAATGTGCCCTTCGGGATTTGTGGAAATACCTATCACAATATAGGCAAGGAATAGATGTTGGTCCTATAAAGAACTGCAGTGTGTGTGAACATGTATTCTTTTCTATTATATTCATCAGGCCATATCCTAATTCATCTAGGATTTCACCTAATTCATTGTATTTTTCATTTAATTCGAATTCATTTTGTTTAGGGTATAATTGGGCGAATTCGTTATTTGTAAAATCATTTATTATATCATAGTTTTTATGACTATTGTCTAAATTTATTTCGTCATTATATTCTGTTATACTAACCACTGATAGTATTTCAGAATCTGTAGATATGTCTTCATCAATTGGAAGAAGATTCATATGGCAAGATTTAATAAGTTCTGCCTCCTTTGTATAAAGATTTACAATGTTTGGACAATCTCTGGAGAAATGTCCTGGTTGGTTACAAGCATAACACCTTAGGGTTTGTTTGTATGTTTTATTTTCTCTAAACTTCCTAACATGTTTGTCGGGATTTAGAGTAGGTTTTCTGGAATTTGAAGATCTTATTGTATAAGTCTTTCTAGAAGTAGAAGGTTTTTGTACATATGATTGTGATCTGTAATTTTGGTTATATCTAGGTTTTCTTCTAGATGTGTATCGTTTTGTAGATTTATTTTGATTGTACTGTTGTGGTGTGTATATTTGTTTACAAATTCCGGAATTGGAATGTTTCAGCTGTTTTTGTATGGCAATATGGGTGCAAGTATCTTCCATTATTTTCATAATGTGTTGTATTCTTATTGAGAGGTTATTCAACATCAGAGTTACCTCATCATTTTTCTAGGATTCTCTAATTTTCTGACCTAATTTTGATGATAGAAGTGTTGGAGAAAGACTTATCTAAAGAGTCAATTTATTCTAAAACTTTTAAGTACGAAAGTAAATATACTTTTTACAATACCATTTAACTACACATTATATTTATATGTATGTAAATTTATTTTTTTATCATCAATCATAATTATAAAAGCAAATATAAAAAGTTTTCACAATTCTATTATAAATATATATAAATAAGTAATTTTATTATAAATGATTATTCTAATTTAATTACAAAAAAAAATTAATCGAATAAATTAATTAAACTTTAAAAAATGTTAGTAAAATTATTTAATCAAAATTTAAGATAATTTTTTTATTTTAATTTTTTTATTAAATGATCAAATTATTTATTTTTTTAATTCAATATCTACACACACAAAAAAGTGATATATATATATATATATATATATATATATATATATATATATATATATATATATATATATATATATATATATATATATATATATATATATATATATATATATGTGTGTGTGTGTGTGTGTGTGTGTGTGTGTGTGTGTGTGTGTGTGTGTGTGTGTGTGTGTGTTTGTGTGTGTGTATGTGTCTTCACCTTTTTATTATAGGTAATTTTTATTTGTAATTTATTATGGATAATTATTATTATTTTTGTAGGTAACTTTTTTATCAAAAGTTATTTTAATTTTAAAAAATGATTAAATTTCAAAATGGTCAAATAAAAAATAGGGTCAAATGTTTAAAAATCACTTAAAACAAATAATTAACGATAACATTAGAAAATGAAAAACAAATTGAACACCAAAATGAAGAATTAACTTATATATTAGTATAGAAGTATAAATAATAGTAAAAAAGTATAGATAGCATAGATTATTCTAGATTATACAAGAATAATTTCTACCTAATCATAAATATAAAAAACTATTAATAACTTGTGAAATTCTTTTTTTATTATAATTAATTTTGTATATATTTAACCATTTTATTTCTATTATGTTATAGTGGAGCTAACGTTAACAAACTTGCCTAAAATTAAAAGTCAACAAGCATTTTCCAATCATATATATTAAAAATATATCGTTATTGTAATTTTTATCAACAATGTGGGTGTTGATTTAAGGTTAATTCATGTAAATAAGTCATTTTACCTTTTAATTTATATAAAATGGTATATTTTAAAAATATTACGTGTTTTTTTATCTAATTAAATAGAAATAGAATTAAATAACAATTTTAAAGTTATATTCAAAATAATATACACACATTATACATGGTATATGTCGTAATTATTAAAAGTAAAATATGAATACATATGTATAAATACATAAATACAACCTAAAAATAGAAATATTACTATATTAAAAAAGCATTACCAAAGTATTTTTTAAAATATACAGTTTATTCAAAAAAGTAACAAAGTCAATACCATGACTAAATTTGCTTATTCAATAATGTTTAGTATAGAACACTGAAATTTATGGTAAAAAAACAATTTCAGTATGGTATTCTTTTTATACATACCAAAAAATTATTTAATCCTTAAATTATTATGAATACAAATGTTTGTATCATTCTAGATTTATATACTTCAAATAATGAAGACACTGTCTCACAAAGGAAAAAATATTATCTAGATAGCCTAAAAATCAATAGCTATGTAGTACCTTAAAATCAAAAACTTTGTAGTACCTTAAAATTAAAGACATTGTCACATTAAACTTCAATTGAGAGATTAAAGACGATGTTAAATACAAAAATTGAGGAAATAGACTTCATAAAAAAATATTATTGGAGGACTAAAACCCATGAACAAATGTTAAGAAACTAAAAGTAGTTTTATTAAAAATTTTAAGAATTAAAAACAAAATTTACGTAAAAAAAATAATGTGGCTGTTATGTCATATTTATAATTCACGTGGTAAGTCAGATGATTTTGATAACATAATAATGGCAATATCTAAATACATTAATTTCAAGTTGAGGAATAAAGACTAATAAACATTTATTAATTAAAAAAATTTGAAAGATGAGAAATTTTAAAATAATTTCTAATTACACACCTATCATTTCCAAATAATCTTTTATAAAGTGACTTTTTGGATTATCTATTGTAAAAGCGTTTCAGAATAAATTTTTTGAAAATTCTAAACATGATTTTTAAAATAGGATCTTCGAAATAAAGTGTTCAGAATTCTAGAACACATGAAAAATACTTCAAAAGAGTTTTTCAGAATAAACTTTTCGTAAGACATTTTTAGGAACACGTACAATACTTTTTAAAATACAATTTTTGAAAAAAGATTTAGAACATTTTTGAAACACATTAAATGTGTATGAAACAAGTTTTTTTTTTTTTCCTTTGCGATAGAGAACAATGATGACATAGAAGAATAAATATATTTTAATATTTTTCCAATAATAGCTAGTGCATTTAATAATAATGGAAGTGTAGAAAGAAAACTGCTAATAAGTTGCATAGCCCTTTTACGACCACGATGACGTGGCAATGGAAGGTTTGTCTTCTCATCCCATATTGCATGTTTTTAATATGAAGATGATTGAAATAGAAAAATAAATAAATAAATAAATAATGGATTGAGATAGAGAAGTTTTTTAAATTTTTCTTTTTTTTTTGACAAAAATTATAACTTTCAAGTATTAACTTGATTAAACATTAACATAATTTTTATAAAAATATAACCAATATTTAAATAAGTCAATATGTATTAATTAGAAGTTTTTCTAAACTAATTTAAAAAAAAACACTATATAATTTATCTATAATATAAGTATAAAAGTAAATATTGAATCCTTTATATTAAACTCATCATTCAATAGTGAATTAGTTTAGGTTAAATCAGTTTTGACACAATCAAAATAAAACTCAGCCTGGTTTAAATGGATTGAACTGGGTTTGGGTCAGATTAAATCATCGATAACGTAACCCCATGAATACCCCTCCACTTATTAAACAAAAAAGAAGAAAAAAATGTTTTCAAGAAAAACAATTCGTTGATTAGATATACTACATTTTTTTAGTATTCAAGAAATTTGAAACACAAATCTTAATAGCTACATGAATACTTGAGTTCCACAAACATTACATCTTACAATAATTCTAAATCTTACATTATCCTCTTAAATACATTTTTAACTTTAAGGGATTAAATACATTTCTTGTTCATTTAATTTTTTTCCTATGCAACAAAGTAATAGGAAGAGCAGTGAGAGAAGCAGGAAAATGTTACATAACATCATTACTCACTCCCTAGAACTATTGCCTTGTTCTTCCCACCAAACTACTTTAGTTCCCACATATCTTTAACCCTAAAGATAGAGGTTTGGACCACCTCACCTAAAAATAAGTAATAGGAAAAGTGAGTAGCACGCTAAAACTTCAATTGTTTGATTGGTGACAACACCTTCCATGAAGTGTTGGAATTATCCCAACACTTTAATTTCTCCTATCTTTTCTGGAAACACTTTGTAAGATCACAATCCCTTTGTTCATATTACAATCCTTTCCAGACTGTCCAACAAAATCTTTCTTGGTGAAACATGTGTTCATTTTCTAATGCAATCATTCCACTCAATATAAAGATCTTCCTCCAATGGGGACCACAACAAAATGGGAACGTGGAAACCACATGGTTGTCGAATGCTAGATTCTCTGACTTTACCAAAGTCAATGGTTCAAGCTCAATTTAACACTTTTCCCATAAATATCCAACTTCAGTGACAATCTTATTTGAAGCACCATTAGAAACTAACAAAAAAAAACCAAACTTTTAATTTGCCATATTATGATAAACTAACCCAAATCTGTCTGACCCAATTCCTGTTTAATCCCCACCCCAGGCTACCACAACTCATAATTTTGCACGAAACAGGTAATAATTACATAATATTAAACTGAGCCCAGACATCATTCTTCTTCATTTGGTTCTAAATTCATGACTTGGTTACAAGGTTGGAGAAGAGGTTGGTTTAATGCCATTAGATGATAAAGACCCCACATCTGGCTAGGGAAAATGCAAGGTCCACATAACAAATTAGGAATCAGGTCCATGTTTGGTATAGCTTCTTTTTTAAACCGTAAAAAAAATCTATCTCAAGAGAGTTTGTTAAAATAAGTTATTGTTTCATCAAAATAAGTTAAGGCAGACAAGCAACAATAGTTCCATTTCTAGGATTGAGTGTAGTACTAATAGTATATAAACTTGGAAAAAAAATGTACACACTTGCAGTAACAGACTAGATAACTGACTTAACCTAAATGCTCCAAGAAAGATTCTCCCAGAAACCACTGACATTTTCCACCTAGTTGACAATGCAACGACAAGCTTTTACTCATAGCAAGTCAAGGCATCTTACTTTCTCTTGTCATTTAAGGTTACAAGCGTTTTGAGCACTCCAGGGCTTATCTTGTCTGCAAGAACACCTGACTCTGATAGAAGGTAAGCTTTTTCCTTCATAATGCTCTGTAGTTTCTTTGACTCAAAGTCAAGCTTCGCTTGATCTGTAAATAATTACATGGTCAGTAAAAAAGTATAGCAAGCAATTTTTATTGAAAATAAGTTTTCGATAAAAGGACTTCACTTATAGCTATAGTTCAAAGTTTGGACAATTATAATAGTAACGATCAATAAAAGAACATGAATGGAGATAGTCAGTCTCAACACAACCTATAAACTATAATGTTGGTGTCATGTCATTTGCTTATATAAGTAAAGATTATGTATTACACAATTAAACATAAATTAATATAAAAAATAATCATAAAGTCCCGTGTCAACAATTCAGATATAGTTCTACACAAAGAATAGTTCTTTTAAGTGGCATTAGCATTTTGAAACCGCAACAGCGCATTAGACAAAAGCCACATTTACGTAAAATTACATTCTTTTCATTGTTGCAGCAATTGCAATTACAATGACTAAAGATAACCAAAGTGGGTGAACATCTAGGGAAATTTTCTGACTTTCGTTTAGTATTTTTCAAATGGTTAGAGAATAGGGTGGCCAAAAACATGTTTCCAATATAGTATGAGCTGCATGAAACTTGTATTCTGGCAAACAGATCTGTTCCTGGAAACATCATCCATCCTGAACCAAAGGTCTTTAGCTCTCAGGAACTCCCCTCATCATTGACTCGAAAGGAGATGGAACACTGCTCGTTGTTGTCCGAGCCCTTTTCCTTAATGCAGTAAGTGCTTCTCTATTCCCATTTCTCAATCTATCATTCTCAACCAGCTGTATTTTTCCAAAAGGGAGAATTGTATAGCACATTTGATAGAAAAGCAATTAAAAAGAAGATTTTATAGGCATAGTAAACAAAAAATAATAATAATCTTGATTGGCATTGTGGTATTAAAGTGATTTTTGTACATAGTAATAAGGAAATAACATTGGGATCAAGTAATTAGTTACTTTGTGAATCCAAACTGACTGACAAAACTCATTTGGCACTTTAGTTGGCTTTTCGTAGCTTTTGGTGTGCAAATTGAGTTCTGTTTTAACTTATTGCAGAGGGTAATATAGTGGATAGTAGAATGGACAGTATACCAATGATACTAGGGAAAAAAGAAATGTAACACCAAAGACATCTAATCAAAGAACAATTACAACAGCCAACACTAAGGTTTCATAATTTAGGAGAGTTAGTTGCCCAACAACTTTGGTAGATGGGTCAAGGTTAAATATAGTTTTTGTCACTTAGGGGGTGTGCTTAGCTAAAAGCTTCTTTCGGAAAAAAAAAAGCTATTATACCATATTTTTTCAAAAGCTACGTTTGTAACTTATAGATCAAACATTGTTGTGTTCTACAGTAATATAGACAAATGATTGACCTTTAAATCTTCCTTTATAGTTTTTCCTATAGTTCTTCTGATTCCAGTACTTCTATGCTTAGTTTTTATGTCTCCATCATGGTTAACAGTTATAACCCTTTTAATCAATATTAATAGTTTTACACATCACACTTATTGATGAAACTTATACACCCTTTTAAAAGTAGATCATGATTAACAAATGTTTTAATCATGTGCAACTTAGAAGAAATAAACCATTCTAAAATTATATATGGTTAAGTTGCACATGATTAAACACATCAGGGTGACATGCTAGTCACGTGTCAATCACCTGACGGAGTTTGTCAAATTTTAACAGAAAAGTTAACATAAGAAGTTTCTGCATTTTGAGAACCTTGAGAATCTAAACATGCCTTTTGAAGTCAAGAGACAAAGTTGTACAAGACACAGATCTCAAGATGCTAATCTGTAGTTTTCCATGATTAATATGCTACAGAACTATTTCATCTTGAGGAGATATGATTGAAATTCGAGGAACTATGTACCAGACTCTTATTATACTTATTCATTTATGAAACGAGCAGGATGTTTTCACCATAAATTTGTGTAAAAACCTTGGAAGAAGGCAACATTAAGGAAAGTAAAAGAAGAATACATTAGATGTGAGTAAAGTGTCTCAAATTCATCCATATCATGTTCCCAAGACAATATTTGAATACAACAATAGATTCTGACATACATACTTCATACAAACCAAGGAAAAAGTTATAGCAGAAACAAATATAATTATGAACTTTACCATCTACTTTCTCATTAAGACCAAATTCTTGTCCTCAATGTAGCAATAGAAGCTAGAGTTTACTCCTTTTTAATGAATTTTATTACTTACTTAGTTTATAAGTCTTTGAAAAAACATAATCAACTTCAATTCATAAATTTGAATTACCTATTGTCGGGCTAAAAGATGGTGCTCAGCTTCCACTTCCAATTCTGTTAATTTTTTTTGGAACTGTTTCATGCTCTCATCCATATTTGAAGAAAAGAAACTCCTGAAAGAATTAAGAAAACATTATCTATAGAAACTTGAGTAAAATATCATCAAAACAACAATCATTCAGTTGAATCAAAATGGAAAAATAATGCTATCTGTTAAAGCAAAGAAAGGCAACATCGTAACTCACAGAAAGGAAAAAAAGCTTACCTTTTAGACACGAATAGCATAATCAAATTTCTTCAACATATTCAACTCAGAAGCAAAACACATAAATCAATGACAAGGTTGAAACTAAACACTTTACGACATTTGCATAAACGCATTAGAAAGTCTTACCGGGTGCAGAGGCGATTGGAGCTCGCGCTAGGTTTATAAAATAAGGGATTTTCGAACCTAAGGATGCAACCCACAAAGGACAAATTCAAATTGAATGCAATTGGGAGAACAACAACTTTCTTTAATATAAACACATAACATGTGTCTTCACCTTTTTATTATAGGTAATTTTTATTTGTAATTTATTATGGATAATTTTTATTATTTTTGTAGGTAACTTTTTTATCACTATTTTAATTTTAAAAAATGATTAAATTTAAAAATGGTCAAATAAAAAATAGGGTCAAATGTTTAAAAATCACTTAAAACAAATAATTAATGATAACTGTTCCTGTAGAGAACAAATAAGAGGTTAGGCACAAACGTCACCTTACCATGTAGTCCGCTATCTCATCGGGTGCAGAGGCGATTGGACCTCGATATAGGGTTTTTAAAATAAGGGATTTTCGAACCTAAGGATGCAACCCACAAAGGACAAATTCAAATTGAATGCAATTGAGAGAACAACAACTTTCTTTAATATAAACACATTCTTCGAAACTGAAATAGAGTTCGATGCACGTACCCATGGTTATCAAACTCGCGGGTTGACTCGTACACCCGTACAAGTCTGCGAGTCATGACAGTGTTCACGGGTTAACTCATATATAAACTCGTTTTTTTTCAAACTCGTAGTAAACTCGGAGTAAACTCGTGGACTCGTACCAGACTCGCGAGTTCGAGAGCGAGTCACCGAATTCGAAGAACGAGACGAAATGACACAAAAACATGTTGTTGGCTTTCGGATTTTAAGCCCAAACCAAAACCCCAATGCTCCAAATCGAAAATCCCAAGCGAAAACAGATATTGAAGCCCAACTCGAAAAACCTAATCGAAGAAGAAGAGAAGATAGAACTTGAAAACATTGACCTATTTCGAAATCTCAGCTTCGGTCATTCACGTCGCAGCTCCGATCGTCTTGCACGGCAACTCTGATCGCCTCGCATGGCAGCTCTGTCGGGACACTGGTTAAGTGGCGTCGTTGATCCCTCTTTCTCTTTTCCCTCTTTTGAAGTAATGACATACGTATATAATATATATTTCTTTGTTTTCTTATTTCATTTTTTTTACTTTTACTAATCATTATATATATATATATATATATATATATATATATATATATATATTATATCTTTCTTTTTCATTTCATTTTTTTTCTCTGGCTTTCGTTGTTGTTCTGTTACATATATATAATATATATGTAGTTTTGTTTTTTATTTAATTTATTTTTGGTTTTCTAAAAATTAAATTATTTGATTTTTAATTGATTGAGACTGGTTTATAATGTTCGGAAGTGAGACTGACATTCAAATTCTTGTGATCCTAATGAAGAAGATGATGTTGGAGATGATATAAGTAGATGATTGGAGTCAAAAAGTTGAAGTTATTTATGTTTTTTTTATTCATATTAACTTATGTGTTTGCTGAAATTTGAACTTATATAATAATCATGTTTCTTGAACTAAGTTATTTTATAATTATTGAACTATTGTTTACTATTTGCATTAATTGTGGTGATTAAATTCTGAATTGGTATGATACTATATATAATTTTTTATATGAAGTAGGGGTATAGTAGATTCGTACGAGTCTACAAGTCAGGTCTACGAAGCTCTCACGAGTCTACATAGACTCTCGACTCTAATAACCTTGGTTCAACCTATGGCAAATTATGGGCCTACATCTATATGCGCATTTCATCCACCATAAAAATGGATTGGTTTTTTCTCTCTGGCATTATAGAGTGGTCTCGACTGAACGGCCATTGTATGCTAAAAGAAGAGAGCAAGTTCAGCAAGCAAGTGCGAGTAAAAATGGATTACAAAGAGTTGCATATACCTCAGGGAAAACGTGAGAGTGTAAATATTGAAAGGAAAAATGAAAAAAAAAAAAGCAAATCGTGAGTTTCGATTCGCTGATAAAGCTCCATTGTAATATGGAGAGTTAAAGGATTCAACAACCCTGAATGTGGGATTCAAATGGCAGATGAATGAATTGAGAAAATAACAATGAAAACCTATTTTCTGATTCGGTACCAAAATGCAGACAACAACCAATAATAGATCACGCGGTGCGGTGGACAAGAAAATGAAGAAGATGAAGGAAGAGGGAAGGAGAGATGGAGAATGAGAACGAACCAGAGGCTACGGTTGAAGTGATCGTCGGTGGATTCCGGCGCCGGAGCAGAGAAAATCGCCAGCGAGAAGAAGGCGGCAGAGTGTGCGAGTGGAGATAGAGAGTGTCAATAACTAGGGATTAGTCGAGAAAGTGTGTAATGAACCACCTTCATATTTTCCCTTTTTTATTTTTATTTTTTGCAGTTCCTTACTTCAATTTTTTCACAAATAAAATAAATAAAAGATGTTTGGTCTCATTTTTTGCACATCATTTCCGGCCATCGATTGTGACCCAAAATTTGCTATCAACCAAACTGGTACTCGATTAACCATTTAAAATATATATATATATATATATATATATATATATATATATATATATATATATATATATATAATAAAACAAGAATTCTACTAAAAAAAGATTTTTTATTTACGACTACGAAACAAATTATTTTTCAACTTTGTTCTAACTAATTCTTTACAAAATAAATATTTCTGTTGTGAGAGAAAAATTTGTTAGAGATAATGATGGACATCTGAAAGCATTTTTTATTGTGTGATCTTATATTTTGGACTTGAATTCTTAATATTTAAATTTATTATTACTATAATTATATTTTTATATAAAAATTAATTTCGAATATTAAAATTTAAGTTATTCTTTAGGTTTTTTAAAGAAATAATAACTTCAATGTTTGATTGGTACTAAAATTAAAAAATATGAGACTACAGTAGATTTCTTTCTTTTGTTAATGAATATGATCTGATTTTCATCTCCCTGACAACACCTATGAGATAATTACTTTAATATCTCCACAAACAGGTAGACAATTACAAAATCAACAAGGAAGATATGTTCACATGGGATTGATTACCATTGGAGTCAGATCCCTAGCTAGACATATGATTGGAGCTAGAGCTTTGATAGTTCTACACGATTCAAGATTTCAGAATAATGATTCACAAAGTGTAATAAAAATTTTAGAGGTGGATTTAAATCAACCTTTTTCCCTTATTTAATATTTAAATTTATTATTAATATAATTATATTTTTATATAAAAAATAATTTTGAATATTAAAATTTAAGTTATTCTTTAAGTTTTTTTAAAGAAATAATAACTTCAATGTTTGATTGGTACTAAAATTAAAAAATATGAGACTAGAGTAGACTTCTTTCTTTGTTAACGAATATGATCTAATTAGTATGTGATGTTTTATTTTAATCTAATTTTATTTAATTTTTTATCGATTTATTTTTTTTTAAATATTCAGATGGAACGTGTGAAGAAGCATGACATAATTATATAACTAATTATAATGTGCTTTTTAAATATATGTATGCATGTGTGTATCCAAATTATAATCACTATGAAGATGCATCAAGAATATGGTTTTTTTTTAACGTACGGCAAACTCAATCATTATCAACACTCTCCCAAGGGCAATTCCGTCTTTTCCACCTCACCCCTACATCCATGGAGAAACATCACCATTCTATGTTTCACACATTTTTATTAGTTTCTAAGAAACCAAGCAACGTAATTTTTCTAAGACCCACCCAGATTTTAATTTTAATTTCTATGTTGGGATCCAAAAAAAAAAATAGGAACGAAAACGAGGGATGTTTTCGTCATTTCGTGAGGCTCCCGATTAAATAATGAAAATTTAATTTGAACTAAGTTAAAGCCGTGGTTGGTTCGGTGTGTTGTGTTGCAAAGTGAAATAAAATTGCTACGCGAGGGGTAGCGAAAAGACGGAAGTGCCCCTGGGAGAGGCGAACTCAATATCAATGATTGATGTTAATTTTCCGACGGTGAGGGAAGAGACAAGCGCCACCACCACAACCTGCTGCATTGCTGGCAGAATCGCTGAGTCAACCCGGCGGCGATGACGGTGGCGGCTTTGGAGTGGAACTCGCACACCTTGTGGCGGCGGTGGTAGTGCTTGGCCTGAGACAGATCAGCATTGCATCCCTCGGCCTGGCAGCGCGGGGAGTTGGAGGAAGCCGCCGAACCGGATTCCGCCGGCCGGGACCGACGGTAGAGACGGCTCACGAAATCGTCCTCGGAGGAGGAGAAATACGTCCGGCCACCGAGATTCAGGCCAATTCGTGAGCCGACAAAGTCCATGGGCCGGCCCACGTCCTCGGACTTGGGAACGAGGAGGAGTCCGCCCGGGCCGGGGCCGGGCCCAGGGCCGCAGTTGGCGGCGTTGACGTGGGGCAGCGGGTCAAGCGAGAGCATGGAAGGGGGTGGGGGGTAGGAGGCGGAGGACGTGCCGTGGAAGGCGCGTGGGTCGAAGAACGGGTGGTGGTGGTGGTGGTTGTTGACTTGGTGGTGGTGCGACTGCGGGTTGAAGTGGTGGTGGTGGTTGGTGAACTCGACGGTGGCGGCCGCGGCGGTGGTGACGGCGGAGTGAGTTGGCGCGTGCAGAAAGTGGTCGGGGATGAGCGAGTGCGACGCGTAGTGGTCGAAGATTTGACGGTGCGTCTGGTCGGAAGCCCCGGCGGCGGTCTCCTCGTTTCCGGTTAGCATTATTGAAGACGGGTTTCCCCATTCGTAGTCCAACATGTCTCAAACACTGCAAACACGAAAAAAGCGATAATAAAATAAGCCGGTAGGAACAAGAAGAAGGAAAGAAGAGATTCGAGAAAAATAAGGAAAATAAAAACATGGGTTTTGTTTTTTTAAGGAAGGGTTTATGAACAAGTGTTACCTGTGCGAGTTTGGAGAGTGAAGTGAAGTGAAAGAGTGAGAGAATAAAAGCCCTAATTTGGAGAGGTTGTGTTGTTGTTAGCTTTGGAACTTCATTTTCTTCTCTCTATCTTTCTTTCTCACCATAAATGGCGTGCACATTAAGTCTTTTTTTCTTTTCTTTCTTTCTTTTTTTTCTTCCTTGTGTTTCTCTGTGTGTTTTTCTTTCTCTCTCTCTCTCTTTTCACACTTGGTGGTTTAAGACTCTGCCTCTTTGCTAAATGGATGTGCGCTTAAAAGATCTCACTTTCACCCTCAAAAAGCTGAACCCTTTTGTCCCCTTTCTCCATCTCTCTCTCTTTCTCTTTCTCTTTCTCTTTCTCTCTATGCCAAGAAAAGTTACTACTCTTCTCTCTCTCTCTATTGGTGTGAGAGTGTGTGAGAGTTTGAGGGAAACTCAGTTTATGAGGCGGCTTCTGCAGACAGTGGGTAATTGGTGGGTGATCTGTACTGTGATATATGTTACAACTTCAATGGAAAAATTACCATCACAATCCAATCAAATTCCATCTTTTTCACTTTTTTTCAAAAGGTATAAACAAAACTTTACTACAATATCATTCACCCAATGAACTTCAATGTTATCCTTCGCCACAAAAATTCATAAAGGTCAAGTTTTTATTTTGCTTCAATTCAATTTTACCCCATATACAACAAATCCAGAAACTCACCATAAAATGGTTTTACATTCAAGTTCAAGCTTGTGGGCAGGCCAATCTAGTTATGAAATGAAAAAAGCAAGAATTTTTAATTTTTATTTTTTAGTTGAACGGAATGAACATGCAAAAACGTACGGAGAAATATATATTGATATTTTTATTTTGCGGTGCAGTGCAATGCAATATTACCCTGCTTTTGTGGCAGATAAGTTAGAGGAAGAAGGAGCATGGTGGTGATGGTGGGAGCAGTAATTAATTAGCAATGTGAGAAGTAGACAAAGCAATAAAACAAAAACTGATTAACCCGATTTTGAACTGAACAAGAGCAGAACCTAGAAAAATCAGAAGCAGTATATTTATAACATATGCCATCTAAATTAATGTTTTTTTTTTCTTTTCGTGAGATCTAATAATGTTGTTGTTGGTGAGATGGGGTTAGTGAAGTGAAGAAGAGGGTGAGAATAAATTTTCGGACCCACAATCTGATTTTTGAGTTTGGTCCGTCTGATGAGTGGCTCCCAGATGATGATTAATTGTGATATATATATATGGCTAGGTGGATTTTGTGATTGCTTAATTGAATTTTCGCTTTCTTGCTTTTCCAAACGCACCCCTTTATTTCGTTTTTGAACATTTGAAAGGGACTCTTTAGAATAAGTGCAACTGCATCTGTTTCATTATTTCAGTGTAAAATGGCACCATGTTTTTTACATTAAAAGTTTCAACCCATGTGATTCTCCTCCTAATGAACCCAATCACTTTTTTATTTTTATTTTTTCAAATTCTTCCACCCACTGAGGTTTCTGATTAAGTCCCTGTGGTCGTGTTGTTAACTTCTGATTAAGCAAAGATTAGCATGCCATTTAATTCTACCTAAGAGGAGCAAAAAACAAAAATGGAAAAAGGTGTCAGTGCATAAATCAGATCTTACTTCACTTCTTAAATATCAACAGCTTTATTTATAGACTATACTGCGAAACATAAAGCCTTTTTCTTCTTTATCTTACAATCTTACTGCAACCACTGATATGTATTTTCAAAATCACCATTAAATCAACCTACTCCTTTGCAAAATCACTAAATGACTTTCTTACCAAACTCTTTTTTGCCCCTTTTAATTAATATCCCCACAAAAATATATAAACTTTGAATTTCAACAATTTCTTAAAATATATGAAGTACTTTACTGATGCATGATTATATACACTAAGAATGCAATCATCTTGAAGCAAATTAAAACATTCTCTACCTAAAGCTGTAGTTAATTATTGATCTCTGCATATGCACACATTCCAATGAGTTTGGGTTTTTGGTTGACTTGGGATTTTCCTCCTTGGAGGGTTTAGTTTCCATTACACTGATCTATGCAGCATGCAGAAATTCTGTGTGCACTTGATTTTGTACAAAAACAAAGTCACACATCTCTCTTCAGTACTATAGTCAGTTTGACATAACACAAGCTCATGCAGCATTGCAGCATTGCAGAAACAGATCCATAACCTATATCTATATATCTATATATAACTTCAGCCAGCAAGAAACAAAATGATATGATGTGAATATTGGAATTAAATGTACTTATGTAGACAAAACATGCATGCACCAAAATGTATTATTCTCTCACACTACTCACTGCACTCACTGACCATGCAACAACCTATAGCTACACCAAATTCTTCATATGAAAACTGTACTGTTCTTCTACTCATTACTGGGTTTTGATTATATATAGCATTTTGCAAGCTTGAGGATTGAATAGATGAAAAAATGTGAGTGTTGAAAGAGGTGAGTGTGTGTGAGAGAGAGAGAGAGAGTGAAAGAATTGCAGACATTAAATGGAGTTTTTGTGGTGATGATGGTTCCACATTATTATTAAGGGAAGAAAGAAAGAAAGAAAGAGTGAGTCAAATGTTGGGACCTTGTATGGCCCAAAAAGCAGCCATGCGAACCAAATTCTGCTGGAATTTCTGAAATTATCACGTGGGCTACCTCTCTACATTTTTTAATGATTCTTACAAAATTTATACTTTTCAAAAATGTAAGACTAGAATATTATAATAATAATTTGATATTTGAAAACGGATGTCATGATATAGGTCTAATAAATAAATATTGTTAAAATATTTTTTAGATAATTTTGATACTATTGTTAATCCTAAATCTTTTATGATATTTCTAGTTGATTCGAGACTTTTCATGTTTTAAGAAAACTGAAAAAATATATATATTTTAGAAATAACATCCTACTAATAATACTTTATGTAATAAAAATTACTTTGACAAGTTTTCTTTTATATCACTAAATGTTACTTGTTAATATTTTGTCAATGAGAGAAGTTGGATTCATAATTTCTGTCAGATCCTTTTTTTAAATCCTTCAAACCAATTATATATTTTTCAAATGTCAGTGGAAAGAGTTGAATACATAACATTTTTCATATTCATATTCTTTCGAACTCTTACAATTAAGACAACCTTATACCTCCATCTTGGTAAGCTTATTTTGTAACTGGACTTATTTTATAAAGTTTATTTAACATTTCAAGCGTGTTTCATAATAGTATTTAACTTAACATTAAAGCAAAAATGTGTCAAACAGTATAAACAACTCAAATATAATTTTGAAATACGTACGAAACATCAAATAAATTTAACAAATTTGATTAAAACGACTAAATCCACGTATTTCGAAAGATGAAGGACTAAATTTGTCCAAAATTTCGAAATGGACTAATTCTAAAATTCACTTAAAGTTACATATTTAACTCTTATTTTTATCATAAATGACTTTAATTAGCTTATAAAATGCGAGTCTTAATTTTTGGGTTCGTTTTTTTTTTTCATTTTCATATCTTTAATATTTATTGGAAATCTCTTTATATTAATCTAAAAGGAGACTTTTATTTGAAAATGAAAACGTGCTTATCATGAAAGATTAAGCGAAAATGTGTTTTTCCTTCCGCGAGCACATGTTAGATCCTTAAATTTGATTTTGAGGAAGTTGTTTAAAACGAGTTTTGATGAAATTTAAGTGATAATGTTTATATGATGTCGCCTAACAGAAGTTCAGTAAATGTAAAAGCCAAGACAGACTTAAATGATAAATTTATTGATAGCAAAAAAAATATTATTAAACATATATAATTTGATTTTAATATATTAATTTTTATTATGGATTTACGTGTTACATGATTTTAATTAATATGAAAAGTAAAAGAAAATATTCAAATTATTTTTTTAGTATCGTTAATATTACAAGAAAATAATAAACTAGGTTTAAATAAACACTTTTTACCCTAAAATGAGATTCTAAAGTGAGATGTTAATAGTTGATTAAGTCAATAAAAATAAATACTTTAAATTTAATTTCAACGGATTAAAAAATGTTAAGTCATTACAAAATTTAGTTATTTTTATTATGTAAACTTTGCATCAAGTTAACTGATTTTATTTTATTGCTTAAATCAAAAAGAAAAAGTTAGAGTCAGTGAATCAACTATAAATATCACAAATAATGTTAGTCGGGCTGGTTCTATATTGTAACTAGAATAAAAAAAGTTAATAGAATTAAATATGATGAAGTTAGTTTATATTTATTTAAGTTAGTGTGAATTTAGTTAATATTAGTCTAAATTATTTAATATTTATTTGTTAATGTTGATTTAGCCTATGCTAATAAAATCTATTTTTAATAATTATTTAAATTTATGTCACACTTAAGCCAACACTAATTTTACAATTTATAAATCTTCACTAATGCAGATTTTGATTTTTAATTCGTCTTATATGTCCCGGTTGTCCAGGAACTGAAACATATAATGGTGCGGTGATATTTTTGTAATTTCAGACTACTTTTAACATGGATCATATATAACTTTTAATCTAACAAAAACATTACTTTTACAATGTGATTCACAACTAATTCTTATGTTTTGTGACATGGTGTCTTCTATGAGATGAAATGTTAATCTATAATCTTTCACTATTTACATATTTCTAGAGAGTGACACTTGTAATATATATATATATATATATATATATATATATATATATATATATATATATATATATATATATATATATATATATATATATATATATATATATATATATATATATACATGTATATATACATGTGTATATATATATTTATATACATGTATATATATATATATACATATACATGTATATATATATATACATATATATGTATATAAAATAGATTAATCAAACGTGATATTAATAATATACAAGTTCTTTTTTGGTGGAATAAGACTTATAGTTTTACATGATTCACTTCTTTAAGAATAAGCGTGATCTATCTACATTCACTTTTGCTTAATTTTGTATGTTTCTTCTTGTATTTCATGAGTTTTGACCTAATCCTTTCATAATTTATTATGTTTTTCTTTTATTAATAATTTGTGTTGTCCTTTTCAGCAATCAACCTTTTATCCTAAAAAAGATTAACTTATTGTACACTTTTAACCTTTTATGCCCAAGATTTTAAGTAATTAATTTAAAATAAGTTAATTTTATCAAAACACTCCCCCTATAATATTGTACATGACTCTGCAATGATAAAATGATATTTCTTATGCTAAAGTTTTGTCCATATTGAAATATATAACATTCATTTATAGAAAAAAAACACAACCCAACGAAAGCTGCAAGTAGTTTCTGATTAAAATAATTATTATTATTAACCCATTTGGTTAATTAATCTCTTCTTCATCTAAATTCCGTAATTTGTAAATTATTGTATGCAATATATATATATATATATATATATATATATATATATATATATATATATATATATATATATATATATATATATATATATATATTCTCTTGTCGTAAATAACATGACATAGTGTAAGTTTCATCAAATAAGTATCATTCAAAAGCATTTATAAGTGACCTAATTGCAGAAACCAAAATGCGAATCAAATGAGACGAAAACAAAGAACAAGAGATAAAAAAGAAAAGGAAAAGGTCAAGTAAGTAGGGTTCCCTAGCCCTAGTTTCATATTTTTCCTTGCAATATATCTCACGTCAATGATAATTTATATTAACTTTTCATCATAAAAATTCCAATTTACTTCCCTTCCACCACCAATTATTTGTTTGGAAACTACATATAATTCACAAAATCATGTTAAAGTTACATTAAGAATTTAGTCGAGAATTTAAGTGAAAATTTAAGTCAATAAAAAAAAGTTGAACAAATTATAAAAATAAAACTCATAAATTTATTGTTTTAAAATTTTAAATTGTAATAACATTAAATTTTTTACATGATTATTTCATTGATATTAAATATCTTTAATGAATCTCTTCGAAAAATCAACGAGGTTAATATATTTTAAAAAGTATGTAAGATTATAAACCTAGAAATCCATGTTAAAACTTGTTTAAACTCCAAAACAAACATACCTGATTACTATTTATCGATTTATCATTTAACTTCAATCATATATATCATAAGTTTCAGTTTCGATATACTTGACATATTAAGTATCTGTTTTTACCGATATTAGTTAAAAGAAGGTTCTTTTAGAAGTTTAAATCAACTTAAACATTTCTCAACTTTTAATTCTTAATTTATGTAATTTTAGTATATGGAAAAAAGTCGACTTTTTTTAATTGTTTTCTCTTATACATATAGTACACATACAGAAATTATAGTCTTGTTTATAATGCTGATATGTCTTCAAAGTCTCTAATGAAACATAGATATATCATAAAAGAAAGTTATGATTTGTTTAACTCTATATTTGATGGCAACAGAAGTTGCTTTTGCATGTTTGGAGTGTTGAGGTTGGAACATTAAGCAAGATTAACACTCTAGGGAGAAATGTGAGTGGGTGAAAAAATAAAAGAGGATTTTAATTTATGATTGATGAAATTTGAACTTAATAACTGAGATGTCAAAATTTATAAAGATTAAATATGTTTTTAGTCTCTAACAGTTTGACGCAAAATTAAAATTTGTACATATTCGAAATTTTGATACATTTTGATTCTCAAACTTTATGAACAATTGGAAATAATTTTTTTCTTCCAACTACATTAAATTTTTTTGATGTACACGTTTCATGTTAATATTTAAGTTGTTTATATTATTTGACATGTTTTCACTTTAATGTTAGTTCAAAAACACGTTTGACATGTTAAAATTTAATGTAATTGAGTTAAAAAGACTACATTCATTCATTTTTTAAATTTGGAAATTAAGACAACAACAAATTCTAGTCTGCTCGTTAAAGTAAAGATTAAAAAAAATTAACACAATTTGTAGTAATTTATGTTGACGTAAACTGATTTGGAAGAAGGAGTAGAATTTGAAGGTGAAAAAGTTAGAGGCAAAGTAATGGTAGAAAAATGTTTGATGAAATTGAGAAGAAGGAAAATGGTGGGTAGGAAAAGGGAAAGAAGTAGTACTGGTGCAGTTCTGGCACTGGACATGCTAATTGACAGCATTATGGTAAGAAAGTAACAGCTTCACAAAAAGCTGCTAATCAATCATCATATTCATGTTAGGGAAATAAACTATTTATGCAAAAACTCTTCTTTCATTGAGTTAGGCTTCAGACCTACCTAGCCTTCTAAATCCATTTCTTTTTTATTTTCTTCACTTTTGGACCTGTCAACATTTCAAATTCTAAATATTTAATCAAAATAAAGTTTCATAATCTAAATATTTAATACAAGCTGTAGTAACTAGAATGAGTTAATTTTTATGAATTCTATGTTTTAATCTTTTTGTAAGTTAATTTTGACTCATGAAAAAACTATTTATTTTGTTTCATTGAAAGTATCTTCAGACAATTTTGTTTACAAGATTGATATTTTATGAAACTTGTAGGACAAAAAAATAATTAATTAGTGATTATTTGTTTTAGTATTGAAACATGTACTTTGTTTAATAATATCACCTTAATTTTGCAATTTAAGCAAAAATCTATAGTGTTTGGCTTCCATCGTAAGGTGAGTCGTGTGTATTACTCGAAGAAGCCAAAGTAAAAAAGCCTAGGATCAAATCGTATAAGAAAAACCAATTTATGTAATTAATTATATATATATATATATATATATATATATATATAAGCTTTTCTATTTAATTTAAAAATGTTTAAATACAATGAAACAATAACATACACTATTAACTAAAACATTAAATATTTTGATAAAGAAAAAGAGATAGTTATGACTATATATATTATCAATACACTTATCCATTTTATAATTAAACATTTTATTATTATATTTATTAAAATTAAATCACTTCTCGAATTGAAGCAAACAAATCCTAATTAGAGTTTGGTTATGATATGAAAGTGTGAGAAAGCATGTAGGTAAAAGAGTGTTTTGGTTTATAGAATGTGTAGTATTGTATTATTGTGTTTTGGTGAAGTTGGATGGAAGAAGAAGATGAAGAATTTGTGGCTGAAGAATGTCCACAAAGTGTGGGAAAATGCCAAAGCTGTTGAGAGATGTGACAATGTACTGCAACAACAACAACCAAAATTCATCATTTCAATTCAATTCACTCCTTAAACCTAATACCATATTAACAATCCTCTTCTTTCACATGTAACATCAATGATTCTAAAAACTTAGGAAGAGCTTTTGGTATAGTCCAATGAACATGGCTACATAGTATGCCTTCAAATAAACCTAATGCTTTGTCAAAATCAAACTAGTTCAAGGGGATGGGAACACCACCACCACAACAACAAAAAGTAATAAAATATTTATCGGAAATAATTTTTCTAAATTTAAAAAATATATAAGGAACAACAATAAAAAATGATAATAATAGTCATAAAAAAAACACTAACAATATTTTTTTCTCTCATTTCTCTTTTTCAAAGATTATAACTTTTATCCACACTCTTGATACTCAAATAATTTGGACATGGCTAGGCTCAACCTTTGCCTCGAGCCGACCCGGCTACAGATCCGATACGATCACTGGTTTGGATTGACCCTGATTTAAATTTCGCCCTGAGTTGACTCGACTCGAATGTCGGTTGAGGCTGACCTGGCTCTAACTTCGGTTTGGGCTGACCAGGATCGATATTCAGCCCGGGCTGACCCAGTCAGACTGTCATCCCGAGCCAACTCGACTCGACTATCGATCCGGAGCCACTCGGATCGACCTTCAATGTGGGCAGACTCGGCTCGATCTTCGTGAGTAGAGTGATGGTGGAGTGAAAATAAGTGAAATTTCAAATTTCGTATACTTTTGAGAGCATTTGAAATTCTTCTATTTTAGTGATTTAAAATACCTTCCAAAATTTCTTAAATTTGAATTACTTTTTAATTACTTTATCTAAACAAATCATTTTAGTGTGAAGAATTTTAAATTCTTCAAATAAATGAATTACCCTTCTAAATTACCTCGTTCAAACACAACACAAAGTTTTTTAACATGTAAAATGCGTTTTCCAACCAACATTGAAGCGGGAACGTGTCAAACGGTATAAATAACTCAAATGTTAGCATAAAACGTGTTCGACACGTCACAAAGTTTAACGTAATTGAGTTAAGATGACTATATCCATTCATTTTTAAAGTTTAAGGACAAAAATGTATCAAAGTTTCATATATAGTTCTTTTAACCTAATTACGTTAATTTTTTTTAACATGTAAAACATGTTTCTCAACAGATATTGAAGTGAGAACATGTCAAACGGTGTAAACAACTTAATATTCGCATGAAATGCGTTTTACACATTCAAAATATTTAACTTAATTAGGTTAAAAGGACTACATTAATTCATTTCTAAATTCTAAAGACAAAAATGTATTAAAGTTTCACACCAAAATGAATTTTAATAAAAACTAAAAATATACTTAGCCTAAATTTATTATAGTTATTATAATATTTGTTGTGATTCCTTAATTTTTTAACAAGAAAAAAAATATTTGTTTAGGTTAAAGTTAAAGTTTTAGCTCCGCTCCTGATTATTTCTATATGGATAGACCAACTAATTTATTTAAATATGTTTTTTTAAATGAATTCGATAAATACATTTACATTTACTTATTTGCGACTTTTATTCTTAATTGATTGAATAACATTTAATCTAGTTTAATACGAACTTAAAAAAAAGTGGGAATTCCTTTCTAGTTAGATTAAATCGGACAGCACAATTTTTGGTTGGATAACAGATTCTTAACTCAATTCAACAAAAAAAAAAATATACTAATAATAATATAATAATTATTCTATTTTTCTTTTAGTTAAATGTATATTTTTGGAATATTAAATTATTCAATTTTAAATAGTAAATGATAAAGTTTGTCTTTTCTAACAAAATTTAACAAGACAAATGTTTTGAAATAATAAATTTTGAAAAACAAATAAAACATATTATTCAATTGATTTAATTCACTATAACTTTAGGAATGATAATTTTGATAAAGTTGTATCGATTAAAAAAAATCTGATTTGATCCGAATTGAGTTAGGTGAAGTTAGGTGATAGATTTATCGAAATATAATCAACTTGACCCGTGTAGCTCCTAAGTTTTAATAAGAAAGATTACTAATAAAAATCAATATAAATTATTTAAATTATAATATCAATTATTCTAATGATAGGGTAATTTGGTCTAAAAATATAAATGGTTTAAACGAGATACACTTTGTTTAATTAAGGAACTTAAAAAGTTTATAAATAAAAAAAATGTTTGTGCAAATTTTATTTTATAAAAATTAGTATCTTTCTAAACTCAAATTTGCTATACTTTTTTCCTAAGATTTTGAGTTTACATATCATCATTTTCGAGATCTGAATCCATCGTAGGCATGTTAGTAAATAAGAGAAAATAATCTATGAATGAGAGTTTTGTTTAATGTAAGTCCTTGTTTGTCTATTTTCTTGAGATGATTTCTTATTGGGTTGTTTGCATGCTTAGGAATAAATGTTTGCATATGAAAGTTTGAGGGATAAAGTTGAATCTTTGTTGGGATCATAGTGATATCATTAATTTGATGATCAAGATTTTCTACATTATATTTGAGTTTTTTCTATTGAAAATAAATTTATTGGCACTATTAGAATTTTTCATATTTTATGAGAATTGTCTTGAAAATTTGTTATAAAGTTTTCGCAAGAAATGATTTATTTTTTCTATTTTTTTTTACAAATTTTTTTTGACAAGTAATTCCTTTGTAGGTAATTATTTCCTATAAAATTATAAAATTCACTAGTATTTCCTACAAAAAATTTTGCAAAAAAAGATTTTTGTGCAAAATATTTTGCAAAAATTGGTTGTAAATTCTTGCAAACCATTATTCATAACAAAATTTGCAAGTGTTTTCTAAAAAAAATTCAAAAGAAAATTGACAGGAAATATGTGTTTTTTTTAGTAATGTGGGTTTCAGCTTAAAGTAGATGGATTTTTTCAAGTAAGGGAAGCTACTTTATTGATATTGATCGATGAATGTAATGCATAGTCTATTTTTTATGACAATATTATCATGTTGCATCTTTAATATCATAATCTTCGATTTAGTATGCAACTGAAGTTGAAGTTTGTCTTTTGCATATGAATTTGAAGTATTTTGTGCATACATAAGTCGATGTTCCTTAGATGCATAGGGGAACCCAAAGTTTGCATGTTGCATGAGTTTGGGGTTCCTCAACTACATGTTAACTACGCCTTGAGTTAGGAATTTATTGTTTGGTACAAGAAATTAGGGTTTTCTTCATAAGTTTGTCTAGAGTCTTCACCTTCTATAGTCTTGAAAGTAAAGTAAATTTTTTTATAGTAAGTTATTGTTTTTCTCTTTTCTCATTTGGTTGTTTTCATTCCTAGGAATAAGTGTTTGCAAATGATGTTTAAGAAGGTAAAGATGAATCTTTGTTAAGGTCATGGTGATATCACACTACAAGAAAAAATCCTATTACCTACAGTCAAAATTCATATGTAACTCACAAAATCTGTAGGTAAAACAATTTTACCTATGGACTACCTATGAACAAAAATTCGTAGATAAAATAGTCGTAACTAACGTTATCTACGGATAAATCCGTAAATAATTACATACTGATATATCCATAGATAATTACATACGGATTAATCTGTAAGTAATTACATATAGATTATTCCGTAGGTAATTACATACAGATATGTCCATATGTAATTACCTACGGATATATCTCTATGTAATTACCTACTGATATGATTCATAGGTAATGTGTTTACTAGTTTTAATTAAAATATTTTTTTTCTACAATACCTACAAAATATGGACATCTTGAAAGTCATGATATATGTTCCAAATAATTATTACAATAATAAATATAGAAAATTTATAATAAGAAAATTAAGAGTATCATTAAAGTAAATAATTGTGATTATAGTGGTTATATCTAAGTTTAACAATGAGAAATTTAAATACAATACAATAATCTTAATAAAAACAATCCAACCATAAGCTTAATGTTTAAGAGCAATTCTTCGGTGAAAATTTCAAATCATATACAATCCAACCATCATAATAAAAAAAATTAAACTAGCAACATTATATCTAAGTCAATTATCTTAATTTGGTGAGAGCTATTTTCCAACATCATGAGAGCACATATAAATGATTTAGAATCACTCTTAACCTTGTCAAACTCTTTCTTCACACCATGTGAAATTTCTAAAAAATAGTAATGTGATATTTAGGCAATATAAATAAAATAATATTTTACCTTAATTAATAATAATAATAATAATAATAATAATAATAATATGCCAACCATGCTTATACCATATATTATACAAATATACGACATTAGAAAATATCACGAAATAATCAAATTGCTAATAGAATAACATAATTATTGTAAATACGAGAATATAAAAGTTTGTAAGAATATTTTAAAATATCTCTACATTTAATCACTTAATTGACCTTTCATGTAAATGGATATGATATATATATATATATATATATATATATATATATATATATATATATATATATATATATATATATATATATATATATATATAAATGAGTCATGATATAAATTATATCAAATTAGATATATACATATGCATTAAGAGTTAATAAAAATAATTATATTAGAATATGGTATAGTTATAATTATAACTTTTTTTCTTTTTTCTAAGTGTTTGAATCGAAATAAAAAGATAAAAATGTAAAACCGACGAAGAGATCAGAAAGTAGCATGAATTATAGATAGTTTGTTCAGAGATGAAGTGATTCCCAGTCGCAGGACCCATTCACTCTCCTCAGACTATCGACACGTGGCAGAGGGTAGCCACTTGGTTTTTCACTGCAGCGAGTACATCCAATATATGCCCAGTGGCAAGTGAAATGCTTCCGCTGTGGATAAGAGAAAGAATGCATCAAAGTTCAAATTTGATGAGATAAAAAAAAAGAAAAAGAAAAGAGAGAGAAAAAAAATGTTATCTCAAGAGAAAGACTGACAGAGACCATGACTAGTGTACGGAATGTCTCATACTAACAATTTTGCATCATCACTCATCACAAAATATATATATATATATATATATATATATATATATATGTATATATATATATATATATTTTTCGATGCTTAAATATTAGAAAAATATTTATTTACCGATAACAAATATTATAAAATTTATAAATTATATGATGTAATAAAAAAATAAGTATAGTATAGACAAAATTAATATATATATATATATATATATTATTTAAATATTATTAACATAATAGTAAATATATTTTTCTGCTTCTTAATAAACAGATTTTTTAATTTACGAGAAAATTATGTTTCTAAACTCATTAATGTCTTAGCTTTTATAATTAAGATGAGATATTTATGTTAATTTTTTATTATGAATTTAATGTGATAACAGTTTTTTTTTTTGGGTCAAATTTTTTTTTTCTTATTCTTTATTAAATCTACTTTTAGCTTTTTTATATTTTGCTGACTCATTTTAATTCTAAATATTTTCTTAATTTTTTACAATTTTTTTTACTAATTTTAGTCTTTTAATAATGTTTTCGTCTACCAATTTTTAATCAACCTGTTTAACCTACATACTGTCTAAACTAGGCCAATTTTTTTTAATGAACATTAAATGGATTTTGAACATTGAGAGTTGGAGGGAATCGCAAATTATATATATATATATATATATATATATGTATATATATATATATATATATATATATATGTATATATATGTATATATATATATGTATATATATATATTCATTTTTAAGCTCATTTTCATGAAAAAAAAGTCTTACTGTTTCACAATTTCAAAAACTTTCTAATACCTTAAAATCACAAGACATTGTCATATTAAACTTCAATTGAGAGATTAAAGACGATGTCAAATACAAAAATTGAGGAAATAGATTTCATAAAAAAAAAATATTATTATAGGACTAAAACCAATAAACAAATGTTAAGAAACTAAAAGTAATTTTATTAAAAATTTTAAGAATTAAAAACAAAATTTACGTAAAAAAAATGAATGTGGCTGTTATGTCATATTTATAATTCACGTGGTAAGTCAGATGATTTTGACAACATAATAATGGCAAGATCTAAATACATTAACTTGAAGTTGAGGAATAAAACTAATAAACATTTATTAAGTAAAAAAATTCGGAAAGATGAGAAATTTTAAAATAATATCTAATTACACTCCTATCATTTCCAAATAATCTTTTATAAAAGTGACTTTTTGGATTATCTATTGTAAAAGCATTTCGGAATAAATATTTTGAAATTTCTAAACATGATTTTTAAAATAGGATCTTCGAACTAAATTGTTTAGAATTCTAGAACACAGGAAAAATACTTCAAAAGAGTTTTTTAGAATAAACTTTTCTTAAGACATTTTTAGGAACACGTACAATACTTTTTAAAATATAATTTTTGAAACGAATATATTTTTTTTTTTAGAATGAGTTTGCCTCTCTTCTTTTTCCTTTGCATTAGAGAACAATGATGACATAGAAGAATAAATATATTTTAATATTTTTCTAATAATAACTGGTGCATTTAATAATAATGGAGTGTAGAAAGAAAACTGATAATTAGTTGCATAACCCTTATACGACCACGATAACGGTGGCAATGGGAGGTTTGTCTTCTCATCCCATATTGCATGTTTTTTAATATGAAGATGGATTGAAATAGACAAATAAATAAATAATGGATTGAGATAGAAAAGTTTTAAATTTTTTATTTTGTCAAAAATTATACTTTTGGAGTATTAACTTGATTAAAAAATAAATTTTTTTATAAAAATATATAAAAATATTTAAATAAGTCAATAAGTACTAATAAGAAGTTTTTCTAAACTAATGAAAAAAAACACTATTTAAGTTATCTATAATATAAGTATAAAAGTAAATTTCGAATCATTTATATTAAACTCATCATTCGATAGTGAATTAGTTTAGGTTGAATCAGTTTTGACACAATCAAAATAAAACTCAACCTGGTTTAAATGGATTGAACTGGATCTGGGTTAGATTAAATCATCAATAACTCAACCCCATGAATACCCTCTACTTATTAAAAAAAATGTTTTTAAGAAAAACAATTCCTTGATCTAGTTAAGAATTTGAGTTAAATTAATCAAGATTTAGTTTTAGATTTAATAAGTTAATGTTATGTACTAGTCGGATTGTTTGAAGTAACTGAAATATATTTTAAAATAAGATGTTTCAGTGATAATTGACATTGACATAATTCAGATATTCTAAAGTAATATTAAAGTATTTAAACTATTTTATCAATTAGTTCAATTCTTTTAAATTAATTATAAAATTTAGTTTAACTTTACAGTAGTTCAATTTATGTATTTTATCTACCTATATGTATAATTTTTTCTCCCCTTCTAAAATGACATTTTTTTAGTATTCAAGAAAGTTGAAACACAAATCTTAATAGCTACATGAACACTTGAGCTCCACAAACATTACATCTCACAATAATTCTAAATCTTACATTATCCTCTTAAATACATTTTAAACTTTAAGAGATTAAATACATTTCTTGTTCATTTAATTTTTTTCCTATGCAACAAAGTAATAGGAAGACCAGTGAGAGAAACAGGAAAATGTTACATAACATCATTACTCATTTCCTAAAGCTATTGCCTTGTTCTTCCGACCAAACTACTTTAGTTCCCACATATCTTTAACCCTAAAGATAGAGGTTTGGACCACCTCACCTGAAAATAAGTAATAGGAAAAGTGAGTAGCATGCTAAAACTTCAATTGTTTGATTGGTGACAACACCTTCCATGAAGTGTTGGAATTATCCCAACACTTTAATTTCTCATATCTTTTCTGGAAACACTTTGTAAGATCACAATCCCTTTGTTCATATTGCAATCCTTTCCAGACTGTCCAACAAAATCTTTCTTGGTGAAACATGTGTTCATTTTCTAATGCAATCATTCCACTCAATATAAAGATCTTCCTCCAATGGGGACCACAACAAAATGCGAACGTGGAAACCACATGGTTGTCGAATGCTAGATTCTCTAACTTGACCAAAGTCAATGGTTCAAGCTCAATTTAACACTTTTCCCACAAATATCCAACTTCAGTGACAATCTTATTTGAAGCACCATTAGAAACTAAATATAAACTAACAAACAAAAAATCAAACTTTTAATTTTCCATATTATGATAAACTAACCCAAATCTATCTGATCCAATTCCTGTTTAATCCCCACCCCAGGCTACCACAACTCATAATTTTTGCACAACAGGTAATAATTACATGATATTAAACTGAGCACAAACATCATTCTTCTTCATTGGTTCTAAATTCATTCATGACTTGGTTACAAGGTTGGAGAAGAGGTTGGTTTAATGCCATTAGATGATAAAGACCCCACATCTGGCTAGAGAAAATGCAAGGTCTACATAACAATTTAAGAATCAGGTCCATGTTTGATATAGCTTATTTTTTAAAGCGTAAAAAAAAACTATCTCAAGAGAGTTTGTTAAAATAAGTTATTGTTTCATCAAAATAAGTTAATGCAGACAAGCAACAACAGTTCCATTTCTAGGATTGAGTGTAGTACTAATAGTATATAAACTTGGGGAAAAAAATGTACACACTTGCAGTAACAGACTAGATAACTGAAAACCTAAATGCTTCAAGATTCTCCCAGAAAACACTAACATTTTCCACCCAGTTGACAATGCAATGACAAGCTTTTTCTCACTATATAGCAGGTCAAGGCATCTTACTTTCACTTGTCATTTAAGGTTACAAGCGATTTGAGCAATCCAGGGCTTATCTTGTCTACAAGAACACCTGACTCTGATAGAAGGTAAGCTTTTTCCTTCATAATGCTCTGTAGTTTCTTTGACTCAAAGTCAAGCTTCGCTTGATCTGTAAATAATTACATGGTCAGTAAAAAAGTATAGCAAGCAATTTTTATTGGAAATAAGTTTTTCGATAAAAGGACTTCACTTATAGCTATAGTTCAAAGTTTGGACAATTATAATAGTAACGATCAATAAAAGAACATGAATGGAGATAGTCAGTCTCAACACAACCTATAAATTGTAATGTTGGTGTCATGTCATTTGCTTATATAAGTAAAGATTATGTATTACACAATTAAACATAAATTAATATAAAAAATAATCATAAAGTCCCATGTCAACAATTCAGATATAGTTCTACACAAAGAATAATTCTTTTAAGTGGCATTAGCATTCTGAAACCGCAACAACGCAGTAGACAAAAGCCACATTTAGGTAAAATTACATTCTTTTCATTGTTGCAACAATTGCAATTACAATGACTGAAGATAACCAACGTGGGTGAACATCTAGGGAAATTTTCTGACTTTCTTTTAGTATTTTTCAAATGGTTAGAAAATAGGGTGGCCAAAAACCTGTTTCCAATATAGTATGAGCTGCATGAAATGGTATTCTGGCAAACAGATCTGTTCCTGGAAACATCATCCATGTCGGCTCATAAGTGTTATGGTTGCCACAGGTGTTGCAAACCTCCTAAACCAAAGGTCTTGAGCTCCTAGCAACTCCCTTCATCATTGACTCGAAAGGAGATGGAACACTGCTTGTTGTTGTTCGAGCCATTTTCCTTAATACATTATCTAGAGAAACTTAGTAAAATATTATAAAAACAACAATCATTCAGTTGAATCAAAATGGAAAAATAATGCTATTTGTTAAGGCAAAGAAAGGCAACACCGTAACTCACAGAAAGGAAAAAAAAAGATGACTTTTTAGACATAAACAACATAATCAAATTCTTTAGCATATTCAACTCAGAAGCAAAAGACATAAATCAATGACAAGGCTGAAACTAAACACTTTACGACATTTGCATAAACGCATTAGAAATTCTCACCGGGTGCAGAGGCGATTGGACCTCGAGCTAGGGTTTTTAAAATAAGGGATTTTCGAACCTAAGGATGCAACCCACAAAGGACAAATTCAAATTGAATGCAATTGGGAGAACAACAACTTTCTTTAATATAAACACATTCTTCGGAACTGAAATAGAGTTCGATGCACGTACCCATGGTTATCAAACTCGCGAGTTGACTCGTACACCCGTACAAGTCTGCGAGTCATGACAGTGTTCACGGGTTAACTCGTATATAAACTCATTTTTTTTCAAACTCGTAGTGAACTCGGAGTAAACTCGTGGACTCGTACCAGACTCGCGAGTTCGAGAGCGAGTCACCGAATTCGAAGAACCAGACGAAATGACACAAAAACATGTTGTTGGCTTTCGGATTTTAAGCCCAAACCAAAACCCCAATGCTCCAAATCGAAAATCCAAGCGAAAACAGAGATTGAAGCCCAACTCGAAAACCCTAATCGAAGAAGAAGAGAAGATAGAACTTGAAAACATTGACCTATTTCGAAATCTCAGCTTCGGTCATTCACGTCGCAGCTCCGATCGTCTCGCACAACAACTCTGATCGCCTCGCGTGGCAGCTCCGTCGGGACGCTGGTTCAGTGGCGTCGTTGATCCCTCTTTCTCTTTTCCCTCTTTTGAAGTAATGACATACGTATATAATATATATTTCTTTGTTTTTTTATTTCATTTTTTTTACTTTTACTAATCATTATATATATATATATGTATATATATATTATATAAATTATATATCTTTCTTTGTTTTTTCATTTCATTTTTTTTCTTTGGCTTTCGTTGTTGTTCTGTTACATATATATAATATAGATGTAGTTTTGTTTTATATTTAATTTATTTTTGGTTTTCTAAAATTTAAATTATTTGATTTTTAATTGATTGAGATTGGTTTATAATGTTCGGAAGTGAGACTGACATTCAAATTCTTGTGATCCTAATGAAGAAGATGATGTTGGAGATGATATAAGTAGATGATTGGAGTCAAAAAGTTGAAGTTATTTATGTTTTTTTTTATTCATATTAACTTATGTGTTTGCTGAAATTTGAATTTATATAATAATCATGTTTCTTGAACTAAGTTATTTTGTAATTATTGAACTATTGTTTACTATTTGCATTAATTGTGGTGATTAAATTATGAATTGGTATGATACTATATATAATTTTTTATATGAAGTAGGGGTATAGTAGATTCGTACGAGTCTACAAGTCAGGTCTACGAAGCTCTCACGAATCTACATAGACTCTCGACTCTAATAACCTTGGTTCAACCTATAGCAAACTATGGGCCTACATCTATATGCGCATTTCATCCACCATAAAAATGGATTGGTTTTTTCTCTCTGGCATTATAGAGTGGTCTCGACTAAACGACCATTGTGTGCAAAAAGAAGAGATCAAGTTCAGCAAGCAAGTGCGAGTAAAAATGGATTGCGAAGAGTTGCATATACCTCAGGGAAAACGTGAGAGTGTAAATATTGAAAGGAAAAATGAAAAAAAAAGAGCAAATCGTGAGTTTCGATTCGCTGATAAAGCTCCATTGTAATATGGAGAGTTAAAGGATTCAACAACCCTGAATGTGGGATTCAAATGGCAGATGAATGAATTGAGAAAATAACAATGAAAACCTATTTTCTGATTCGGTACCAAAATGCAGACAGCAACCAATAATAGATCACGCGGTGCGGTGGACAAGAAAATGAAGAAGATGAAGGAAGAGGGAAGGAGAGATGGAGAATGATAACGAAACAGAGGCTACGGTCGAAGTGATCGTCGGTGGATTCCGGCGCCGGAGCAGAGAAAATCGCAGGCAAGAAGAAGGCGGCAGAGTGTGCGAGTGGAGATAGAGAGTGTCAATAGCTAGGGATTAGTCGAGAAAGTGTGTAATGAACCACCTTCATATTTTCCCTTTTTTATTTTTATTTTTTGCAATTCCTACTTTTATTTTTCCACAAATAAAATAAATAAAAGATGTCTGGTCTCATTTTTTGCACATCATTTCCGGCCATCGATTGTGACCCAAAATTTGCTATCAACCAAACCGGTACTCGATTAACCATTTAAAATATATATATATATATATATATATATATATATATAATAAAACAATAATTCTACTTAAAAAAGATTTTTTGTTTACGACTATTAAACAAATTATTTTTCAACTTTGTTCTAACTAATTCTTTACAAAATAAATATTTCTGTTGTGAGAGAAAAATTTGTTAGAGATAATGATGGACATCTGAACGCATTTTTTATTGTGTGATCTTAGAGTTTGAACTTGAATTCTTAATATTTAAATTTATTATTACTATAATTATATTTTTATATAAAAATTAGTTTCGAATATTAAAATTTAAGTTATTCTTTAGGTTTTTAAAGAAATAATAACTTCAATGTTTGATTAGTACTAAAATTAAAATATGTTTTTAAAAAATTATATAAAAATTAGACTTCTTTCTTTGTTAATGAATATGATCTAATTAGTATGTGGTGTTTTATTTTAATCTAATTTTATTTAATTTTTTATCAATTTTTTTAAAATATTAGGATGGAACGTGTGAAGAAGCATGACATAATTATATAACTAATTATAATGTGTTTTTTAAATATATGTATGCATGTGTGTATCAAAACAGATTATAATCACTATGAAGATGCATTATGGATATGATTTTTTTTAAAGTACATCTATAATCTATCAATAAAAAGTTTGGGCAATTTTAAAAAAAAAAATTACAAAAGGTGCAATACTTTTTGAGAAAAGGAAGTTTTTTTCATGAATATGCAAAATACTATTCACTATAATTACCTTTTTTAATTTAATTATTTTCATTAATTATTCGTTAAATTGTATTGACTGATAATTAATATGTGTGTGTGTTTTATACTATATTTGCTCTCTAAAAATGTCTCAAGTTTTAAATAATTTGATTTTTTTTAACATTATTGTTTGTATGTGTGTGATTCAATTACACTTTTTTTTTTATTTCTTTCATTGAAAATGTATTATAAACTTCTTGTTATGGTGTATTTTCATGTGTACTATTTTATCAATTTTTTTATCTTGATATAAATTTCTGAAGTTTCGTCCTATTTCTTTTTACAGTTTCCAAAATTACTTTTCTTTATTGTATTTTTCATGGATTTCTAATCTAGAAAAAGTTAAAGTCCATGAAATTTTGTTTTTTTATTCAAACATATATTTTTTTATGTATAATTCAAACATATATTATTTTTTCATTTATTTTTTTACTCTTGTTTATTTTTGTGATTTGTTTTCAATAACATTATATTTTTCCTATGTTACAAACACTTACAAATATTTATATAATTATACATAAGGAGGATTCTCTATCTTATGTCTATATATATTTTTTTAATTTATCCTTTTGAATATAATTACACATTTCTTGTCAATTAATATATTTTGATACGGAATATCTTATAAATAATTAATTAACAACTGAAATTTGTGGAAGGAAAAATAAATTTCACTTTACAAATTATAACATTGAATCCCTGAAGAAAACTATATGATTGGTAAATTTTAAAGTCTAGGGTTTTTCGTAAGTGGCACCGAAGAACACCAACGCAACAGAACGAACCTAAAGAGATTCTGATTCAGCGGCTCGGAGAAAGACACAAGCGCAAGAAGAGAAAGGTGAAGAAGGAAGCAAGGAAGGGTGAGGTGTGTATTTCATATATTAATTGTTTTTGTACAATAATTGTTTTTTTTCTTTTGTATTAATTTCGGTATTCTTCTGTGTTTATTTTAGGCTCTGCAGATTTCAATGGCGGATTTGGAGGGTGCAGAAGGTTACAAGCCTTCTGCAGAATACGTGGAAGACAGCAATGATGCTCTGATCAACTTGACTGACTCAACTGAACTTTTGTTTCTTAAGTTGCCTTCTTCCAATGTAAGTTTCTCCTTTATGCCTTTGTTTGGTTATTTGTTTTGAACTGAATCTGAACTGCTAATACCAACTAAATGAAAAAGAAAAATCACTAAGGATTGATATTGTTGTTCATCACAAAGTGGAAAATCAAGTGTAGTTTCAAGCAAATTTAAAAAATAGAAGTGAGTGAATTGACTTCAGTTTTCAAACAATTAGGTTTTTTTGTTTTTTTTTTATCAAGCCTATCCACTAAGCGTAAGCGGAGTTTTAATTGTGTTAGATTCTGATTGGTGATTAAAAGTTCCCGTGTATGTTTCATGTTAATTTTGTTGTGCTAGCTAGCTCTCATTAAGGAGTGTAGAAAAATACATTTCTGTATATTACCTCTATTCATTTGCTTACATTTATCCCCTTACTTTATTATAGGAGACCGGTCAATTTTATAACTTTTTAAGGTTGAGTTCTATTCAAATGAGCTGGTATGTGTATTGGCGGTGTTTCGTTCCATCTAGGAGTTAGATGGTGGAAGAGCCCTGCTTGGTGTTGTGTTAATTATTATTGCCATTGCTGTCTTGCTTGATGTGTGTATGATGTTGTCCAGGATTTTTTGTCTGACATACATGGAAAGAAATTGTCTCTCACACTTCATAATGATGGTAAACTAGCCCGCTTTAAGGGTTCATCAGGTAAATAAAATTAATCATCTGTGCCACGACCTATTTTTTTCAACTTAAATTTCTGCATAATTGATCTCTAAATTGGTGCTTTTCTTCTTTTTGTGTGTGTGTGTTGTAGATGAATATGATTGCTTTCTGCGAGTGCCTTAATTTTAATTTTATGTTGGCAGGTAAGGCATATGATTTTGTAAGCTTTTTCGGTCAGGAGCCAGACGAAACAGTTTTTGTTTCCTCTACAGAACCAAAAATTGGTAAGTATCCATAGATTTTGTTTTTTGTTTGAGAATTGTTGTGGCTCACAAAAAGCAAGAGCTTTGTTGTTACTATTATTTGAGGGAGAATCTCAAGTTACAAGAACATGTAAGATGGGACCATGACTAATCTTTGTTCTTTGGTTATTTCAATGTAAGAATTATTTGAGAGTTATCACAGCTCTCCAAGAGAGCTTTATTGTTAGTTACTATAATCTGAGGTAAAATCTCAAGTCATTAGAACATGTAAGATGGGTTTATTTTGTAGCCTTTGAATTCAAGCATTAAGAGAAGTTATTTATTTCGCTTTACTGCAGCAAAGATTTCGATGCGAGTTTCAACCGTCCATTACCCTGATCCTAAAGAACTTGAGAACCTCAATTCAACCAACGTAAGACATGCACATCGACATTCTTCTGGAATCACAGGGACAACTTCATCTCGATACTTTCCTATGCAAAGTGGTGGACGTGCAGCTTCATCAAAAGGTAACAGACAGAAAAGCTCTTTGTCTGAATATACTGAGCCATCAAGTATTTCAAAAAAAAGACACGAGTCTAATTCTAAATCTAAATCTAAATCTAAATTCAACTTGTCTGAGGTCTCACATGGTCACAGCAGTGGCATTTCCTCTATGTCCCCAGAATATTCTCATGAAGGAAAACCAAAGAGAAGAAAACTTACGGAATAACTATATAGGAAAGAATAGGGCAAGAGTTCTATGTTGTAAAAGGATGATGAATTTACGTTGTATTTTCTGTGGCTACCATTTTCCTCTATTTTTCAAATTGTCATTTGCTTCAGTTTCACAATGTTCATTAATTGAAGGACCTTTCTTTTCTAATTTTTATGTCTTATCTTTGTGTACTAATTCAGTTGTGTTCTTCCTATGGTTGGATTGTTTTGGTCCTAATAGTGTTTTTGAAACCCTGCTGGCATCACATTGTTAGGGCCTTTGTTGTCAAAACTGGACTGAGAATGAAATTTTGATAAAATTGTATTGTTTTTTACATAGGAAGAAACAGGAGAGAAAATACATGTGAAGGGGTTAAAGAATAATGTAAAGGTAATATTGTAAAATAGAATTCAAAAATAACTAAGTATGTAAAATTAGTTTCAGGCACAATGAAGGTTGATATAGAATGTATTTTGGAAATTACGTTTCTGGAACTAATTTCCAAAATATAAAATAAAACAAAAAAGAGAAAGAATGTCAACAGGGAAAAATACGTGAATTCATGAACCTAAAATTTAAACTTAGGCATAGTAGAATTCTGCAGGGCTTTCTTTCAGACGTGGTAAGTGCATATTAGGCTTATAAAAAATGAATGATTATTTTCAGTTTTTAATAAAATTTAATTAATTATTTCTAAATAAAGCATATCAATATTTGTATTTATGACGGGTAAAAAGATGTTTATTGAAAATGTAATATATTTATTATTTGCAATATAAATCATACATGTTAAAATAATTTATTAAAAAATGAAGGAAAAAAGAAAAAACAAGACAGGCCAATAGTGGAACAGGGTTTTAGGCCAATATGCTCAAGTTTTTGAACCGAACACTCAATTCACCTGTTTTTTTTTTTTTGATCATGGATAAATTAAAGTTAATGGATCAAAATAACTCATTCATTTAGTTTTAATCTAAATAGTTTTAAAAGTATTGTGTTGCTTTATTTATCTGTTGAATGATGATGAATCTCTCCTTAGTGATACAATATGCCTTGATATTGAGGATTGGTCTATAAGTGAAAAAATTGAAGATCAAAAACCCTTTCTTTTCTTTTATTCAATTTACAGTGATAAACTTGGAAGATTTTGCTAGGCAATGCAAGACTTTTAGAAGATACAATACAAACTGAAACTAAGATTGAGGGAAAAAGTTATGGTAAAATATAAGTATCATTATAAAACCTAAATTCTTCCAACTTCCAACAGTAACAGATTTGAATTTTGTTGCTCTAAATATTCATGTTTTGTCAATCTCCTCAGCCTTCTGAAATCTTTTAGTATTCTCCAGTAACTGACGTGCTATTTTTAGCTTGCCACACTTCTGAAACACCTGTTCAAAAATGTCTCTAGCATAAACTGATAAAGGAATACCCTTTTCCAGCATTGATTTCACTTTCTCATAAGCAGCATCTAGTTCACCTCCTCTGCACAACTTCTGCAACTTCTGGTTCTCCAATTTTCTATCCAATTTAACACACAGATCCAACCTACCATGTTCTCTCAAAAGACTCTCTACTAAATTGTATGTGTCAAAATTTGGAAGCAATCCCAAACCCAACATTTCAATCAGCAAATCATAAGCAACTTTCCGGTTCTTACCCTCACCATGACCATGGATCAGAGCAGTGTAGGTTAAATCATCAGGAAGACACCTGTTCTTGTTCATGATTTCAAAAACCCTGGTAGCATCCTTTAACTTTCCCAATTTACACAGCATAAGTATAACAGAGTTATAAACAACCAACTTTGGCTTTAAGCCAAGGCTCAACATCCTCCCAAACAAATCACTAGCTTCCTTCACTTTGTGACATTCACACAATGCCTTTATAACAACAGAGTAACCCTCATGAACACACCTCAGTTTTCTTTCCTCAACAATCCTCAAAACTCTACCAGCTTCTTCTGTGTTACCCAAACGACAAAGCTCACACATAACCTTAACCACAACAAAAGAACTAGGCAATAATCCAGCCTTAGAAGCTGCCCAAAACACTTGAACTGCAGGCTGCATTGCATCACTGTTTCCTCCCACGTTAGGAACTAATATAGTATATGGTCTCCGAGTGTTCTTCACTCTCACCTTCTCAACAGATCCTTCTTTTGCACTCGTCAAACACAGCTCCCCAATAAGCATATTAACAGCAGATCGAGTAGGGAGCACTCCAATCTTCTCCATTTGATTGAAAATCTCAAGGGCTGACTCTACTCTACCAAACTTACAAAACCCAACAATCATGTTACTGCAGGAGTAAGTATCAGGGGTTTCAATCTTGTGAAAGATTGAATGTGCAAGCTGAATCATCTCCAGAGATGATTCCCTCTTGCAGAGAACATAAAGCATGTTGTTGCACACAAGGTTATCAGGCTTACACTTGAACACAGTCTCCATATCCTCAAACAGTGACAGTGCTTCCTTGATTCTTCCTTGTCTCCCCAAAAACCTGATGCAAATGGCCAATGCCTTATGCGACACTCCACCCTTGTGAAACGCCACTGTGGTCAGCAAGCATTTGATGTCGTCAAAGAGCTTTCTTCTCCCCAAGAAATCGGCCATGTACTCAACCACTGAATCATCAAAGTGAAACCCCATGTGGGACCCGGCCAAGGAGAAAAATTTCAAGGTTTTGGCCCTACCCAGTTGCTTGTAGCCCCTCAAAGCGCCAAAAACGAGGTTGGAGGTTAATTCTCGCTTGTGGAGAGCAAAAACGCCAGCCATGTCGCTGTGGGCGCAAGAGACAAGATCAGAGAGAAGAGAGGAAGGGTTAACGACATGAGAAGGGGGTGAATTGCTGCGTGGGATTGGGAAATTGGGGTGAGTTTGGGGAGAAGAGGAATGAAGAAATCTTGAAGAAGCTTTGAAAACATGAACAGCGAAAACAGCGGCATTTCGAGGCCTGCAAAGCATTACAGTTTGAAAGACCAATGTTATGGTTTTTTGCTTTTCCTCTTTCTTAGTTAACTCGTAGAATCGTTTCTCAGTTCAGCAAGCTCGGTTGAACACTAGAAGATAAAAACGACAGCGGATTTGTTTGTTTGTTCGTAGGTATTGCATTTGTTTATTTATTGGTGTCTTTCTCAGATTTTGCCTTCCCACTTTCTCCTTTGAGTTTCTGGATTAAGGCAGGTTAGGGTTTCTCTTCTTAAGTATAAAAGAATTATTTGAAATAATATATATTAATTAATAATGGTGTATCTTCTATAACTATTATGTAAATAAAAAACTCATATACTTGTATCATCAATTCACCATTGACTTCTAGGGTAAATATTTAAAATAAAAAAGAAAAAAACATATTTTAATTTGAATTAAATTTCTATTCATGTAATCTACTTTGTTTTTATTTTCTTATATTTCACTTTATTGTAAATAATTTTTTTTAGACATTATTTATCTTTGGTCTAAAGCCAAATCTTGAAATGGCAACGAACTATCTTCATAAACAAAAAATATTGGAATTCTCCATATCATAATCTCCACTTTCTTTTTTCCTTTTTCTTTACAATATTAGATTTCTCAACATATCTATTATTATATTAGATATACGATGAACCCTATAAAAACAAATATGAAGGATTTAGAAGTGCAACTTGGTTAAATAGGTTTTCTGTTGCTTAACTTAATTTTTTAATCAAAATTTATTATATTTATGTCACGTTTTAAACGTCATGATATATTTATACTTCGACCATTTTCATTTTTAATATTAATTGAAAAATATATTTGATATATTAAATAAATTTAATAATTTATAAATAAAAAAATTAGATTCATACATTTATAAGATGGCCAGACTAAAATTTGATAAAGAAACTAATTTAAATTCTCACTAAAATTTTAAATTTAAGTAAAAAGAAGAAAAAAAATACTCACACGTGTGTGTGTGTGAGGACCCATTTCTCATTCGGTTTCTCTCCATTCACTTCACAAAGCAGTTTTACTCTTCCGCCGCCGTGGCAGTGGCACGAGCTCGTGCAATTCCCCCTTTTGTCAAGGTTCTTTCTCTCTATCTATTCACTATTTGAATTGAATGTAATGCTACTCTATAAACGATTAGAGTCTCTTTGTTTTGGTTTTACTCACCGTTGTCTATTGTTTATGCTCAATCCCTATTCTTGTTATTTGAATTAATATCATTGTTTTAATCAAGACCTATTCTTGTGCTCTTAATCCTCGTTGTCTTTGGGGTTCTCTTCGCCATGCATTGTCATTGTGATTTTAAATGAATGAGTCGGCTATTGTGTTCAAGAGAAATGTTGTGTTGAGGCTTGTGTACATTTTATGGTATTTGTTCTTTTATTCTCATCAAGAAACAGAGAATCGGGGTTTTGTTTTATTTTTAGCTTAATTTTTTTTTTTTGTTGGGTCTGTTGATGATGCGTGCGGATATGCGTTTAGGGTATTCTATTTGTCAATCCACCCAATTCAGTGGTTTTAACTGTCTAACGAGATTGAACTGTTTTTGGATGTTATGGAGAAAGAAAATGTGATGCTACGTTTAATTTTGAGTGTGTTGAGATACTGGGATAAATGAGCACAAGTTATTTGTAGGCTTTGATTTAAGCAGCGACTATAGCGCTGTTGCATGGCACAATTCCTAGATCTGCATTTACTTCATGCGTTGAGATGTGGTTTTGAGATTCTAGCAATTTGTTCTGCTTTTGAGTTAATTTGTTAAATCAGTTTTCGTTTTCTTCTTGCAGAGCTTCGTCCTCCTTTGCATCTGTAGGCTCTGTCATTGTTTAGTTGGTCCTTCCAGGTTCGTCCTTGTGAATGCTTCTTATGCATTGTGTATACTTGATTCGTAGTTTGCGGATTAACCATAATATTTTTTGTTCACTCACAGGTTGAGTATTTGGTACAATGAAGGTAAAGAAGGCTAAAAGAGATCTGCATACTGGGGAAAAGAAGAAGAAAAGGAACAGGGAACAAAATGATGAAGTAGAGATACAAGCTACTGTGGAGGACGTTGAAGGTAACAGTGCTTTGTTTTCATAATCATCACCCTTTTGTTTGGCTGTGTCTGATGTAAAGTGTTTGTTTCAGTGGATAATGAAATACATGTTAGTGACACAAAGAAGGAGAAGGCTTCTGTCAACAAAAAAAGGAAGAACAAGGACAAAAGTCTAGTTAGGAAACGAAAACCGAAGGGTGAAGAAGTTGATTTGGAAGAGCAAAGCGGTGAGTTAGAAGTTATATGGAGTGTAGGCTAGTGTCAGAGTTTAAACTAGAATATATTTTATTTTCAATTGTTGTAGAACAATTGCTCATACTATTGTAGTACTATATATTGTGTTAATTTTCATTTGGTGGCATTATTTCTCCCTGTTCTGGCATTTGGTATAGACATCTTTTTATAAAAAAATACTTTAACTATGTCATCCTGATCATGTTCAACATATTTGGTTAAATGGTTACAGATGAAGTAGTAGATAATTGTCATTCTAGTGCTGAGGAGATACAAGACTTTGGTGGTCATAGAGATTTGGATACTGGAGCAGTTACCAAACCCTGTAAGAAAACACATTTTCTAGTTTAATTCGTTTTGTCATTTTGGAATGTAATATTTGAATTTATGCATTGGTTTCCCTCATGACAATTTTTATGATGTAGGTAGGTCAAAGAAAGATAAGAAAAAAAGAAAAAAGGAGGATAGAAATTCCCAGGATAAAGGAGAATGGTACAACAATCTGAAGGAAGTTTATACTATTTCCTCCGTGGATGATGACTGCTCAAAAGGAATGAAAAGTATGAATTGTTAATATTAAGCGCATTTCTTTTTGATTGATTTAAAACTCCAAAACATTAGACATCCATAACATGTTTAAACATTTAGAGATATCTTTCTTTCAATCTGTTGACAGAATGGATTGTACTGCACCTTTGAATTCTGTCCAGATTTGTCACTGATGTGTAGTTAAATGGTATTGTAAAAAGTATATTTACTTTCGTACTTAAAAGTTTTAGAATAAATTAAGTCTTTAGATAAGTCTCGAAACTCAGAAAAGAAAAAGATATTTAAAAGATAATTACACTTGTCAATTAATATATTTTGATACGGAATATCTTATAAATAATTAATTAACAACTGAAATTTGTGGAAGGAAAAATAAATTTCACTTTACAAATTATAACATTGAATCCCTGAAGAAAACTATATGATTGGTAAATTTTAAAGTCTAGGGTTTTTCGTAAGTGGCACCGAAGAACACCAACGCAACAGAACGAACCTAAAGAGATTCTGATTCAGCGGCTCGGAGAAAGACACAAGCGCAAGAAGAGAAAGGTGAAGAAGGAAGCAAGGAAGGGTGAGGTGTGTATTTCATATATTAATTGTTTTTGTACAATAATTGTTTTTTTTCTTTTGTATTAATTTCGGTATTCTTCTGTGTTTATTTTAGGCTCTGCAGATTTCAATGGCGGATTTGGAGGGTGCAGAAGGTTACAAGCCTTCTGCAGAATACGTGGAAGACAGCAATGATGCTCTGATCAACTTGACTGACTCAACTGAACTTTTGTTTCTTAAGTTGCCTTCTTCCAATGTAAGTTTCTCCTTTATGCCTTTGTTTGGTTATTTGTTTTGAACTGAATCTGAACTGCTAATACCAACTAAATGAAAAAGAAAAATCACTAAGGATTGATATTGTTGTTCATCACAAAGTGGAAAATCAAGTGTAGTTTCAAGCAAATTTAAAAAATAGAAGTGAGTGAATTGACTTCAGTTTTCAAACAATTAGGTTTTTTTGTTTTTTTTTTATCAAGCCTATCCACTAAGCGTAAGCGGAGTTTTAATTGTGTTAGATTCTGATTGGTGATTAAAAGTTCCCGTGTATGTTTCATGTTAATTTTGTTGTGCTAGCTAGCTCTCATTAAGGAGTGTAGAAAAATACATTTCTGTATATTACCTCTATTCATTTGCTTACATTTATCCCCTTACTTTATTATAGGAGACCGGTCAATTTTATAACTTTTTAAGGTTGAGTTCTATTCAAATGAGCTGGTATGTGTATTGGCGGTGTTTCGTTCCATCTAGGAGTTAGATGGTGGAAGAGCCCTGCTTGGTGTTGTGTTAATTATTATTGCCATTGCTGTCTTGCTTGATGTGTGTATGATGTTGTCCAGGATTTTTTGTCTGACATACATGGAAAGAAATTGTCTCTCACACTTCATAATGATGGTAAACTAGCCCGCTTTAAGGGTTCATCAGGTAAATAAAATTAATCATCTGTGCCACGACCTATTTTTTTCAACTTAAATTTCTGCATAATTGATCTCTAAATTGGTGTTTTTCTTCTTTTTGTGTGTGTGTGTTGTAGATGAATATGATTGCTTTCTGCGAGTGCCTTAATTTTCATTTTATGTTGGCAGGTAAGGCATATGATTTTGTAAGCTTTTTCGGTCAGGAGCCAGACGAAACAGTTTTTGTTTCCTCTACAGAACCAAAAATTGGTAAGTATCCATAGATTTTGTTTTTTGTTTGAGAATTGTTGTGGGTCATAAAAAGCAAGAGCTTTGTTATTACTATTATTTGAGGTAGAATCTCAAGTTAGAAGAACATGTAAGATGGGACCATGACTAATCTTTGTTCTTTGGTTAATGTAAGAATTATTTGAGAGTTATCACAGCTCTCCAAGAGGGCTTTATGGTTAGTTACTATAATTTGAGGTAAAATCTCAAGTCATTAGAACATGTAAGATGGGCCGGTGCTTGGTTCTACATCAAAAGTTGTCTGAGTAAATAGCCTTTACAATGGTGTTGGATTGGATGTACTTGCTGCAACATCCCTGAGTTAGTACCTCAAGCATATCTTTTTTTTTTTTTCCTAATATAGTCATAGTTAATGAGTTGTGATAGTAAGAGTTCATTTGCTCCACATTCTTTTCTTCTTTTAAAAATCACTTCTAAAAAGTTCCGATGTGTTTGTTTAACCTTCTAAAAACTTTTCTTTGTCGCTTTGTTTAATAGCACTTTTAATTCTTATAGGTTTTTAATTTTGTAGCCTTTGAATTCAAGCATTAAGAGAAGTTATTTATTTCCCTTTACTGCAGCAAAGATTTCGATGCGAGTTTCAACCGTCCATTACCCTGATCCTAAAGAACTTGAGAGCCTCAATTCAACCAATGTAAGACATGCACATCGACATTCTTCTGGAATCACAGGGACAACTTCATCTCGATACTTTCCTATGCAAAGTGGTGGACGTGCAGCTTCATCAAAAGGTAGCAGACAGAAAAGCTCTTTGTCTGAATATACTGAGCCATCAAGTATTTCAAAAAAAAAGACACGAGTCTAATTCTAAATCTAAATCTAAATCTAAATTCAACTTGTCTGAGGTCTCACATGGTCACAGCAGTGGCATTTCCTCTATGTCCCCAGAAAATTCTCATGAAGGAAAACCAGAGAGAAGAAAACTTACGGAATAACTATATAGGAAAGAATAGGGCAAGACTTCTATGTTGTAAAAGGATGATAAATTTACATTGTTTGTATTTTCTGTGGCTACCGTTTTTCTCTATTTTTCAAATTGTCATTTGCTTCAGTTTCACAATGTTCACTAATTGAAGGACCTTTCTTTTCTAATTTTTATGTCTTATCTTTGTGTACTAATTCAGTTGTGTTCTTCCTATGGTTGGTATAGAATGTATTTTAGAAATTACGTTTCTGGAACTAATTTCCAAAATATAAAATAAAACAAAAAAGAGAAAGAATGTCAACAGGGAAAAATACGTGTGAATTCATGAACATAAAATTTAAACTTAGGCATCGTAGAATTCTGCAGGGCTTTCTTTCAGACATTGTAAGTGCATATTAGGCTTATTAAAAATGGATGATTATTTTCAGTTTTTAATAAAATTTTATTAATTATTTTTAAATAAAGCATATCAATATTTGTATTTATGACGGATAAAAAGATATTTATTGAAAATGTAACATCATTTGAATAAGTAATATATTTATTATTTGCAATATAAATCATAAATGTTAAAATAATTTATTAAAAAATGAAGGAAAAAAGAAAAACAAGACAGGCCAATAGTGGAACAGGGTTTTAGGCCGATATGCTAAAGTTTTTGGACCGAACACTCATTGCTCTGCGCTCTTCTTCACCATTAAAGGATTTTAGGCCAATATGCTCCAATTCACCTGTTTTTTTTTTTTTTTTTTGTGATCATGGATAAATTAAAGTTAATGGATCAAAATAACTCATTTATTTAATTTTAGTTTTAATCTAAATAGTTTTAAAAGTATTGTGTTGCTATATTTATTTGTTGAATGATGATTACAATGTGCCTTGATCCTGAGAATTGGTCTATAAGTGAAAATTGAAGATCAAAAGTCCTTTCTTTTCTTTTATTCAATTTACAGTGATAAACTTGGAAGATTTTGCTAGGCAATGCAAGACTTTTAGAAACATTGAAAGAGGGAGAGAGATAATGAACATAGAGAGGTAAAATTTATGAGAATATAAATCTGGCAGAGCCGGTTAGATATTCTCTCATAAATTTTAGTCTCAGCATAAAATATGAACATAAAAGAGGTAAAACTTATGAGAATATAAATCTGGCAAAGCCGGTTAGATATTCTCTCATAAATTTTATTCTCAGGGGGCAAGACAAAATATAAACAGAAAGATAAACGGGAAGATAAAATTCTGTACATAAAACGTTTTTAAGCCTTTAAATGATTATAGCATCTTTTAATAAATATTACTCAAGGCATCCGTAGATGCCTAGAAAAGAACTACTCCATAAAAACTTACTTTGATTCCAGAGGGAGGGGGGAGAGATCTGAAGTTCCTCGTTTATTTATGTTTGGAAACAAAATATACAAGGGGGGAAATTAGAGAGAGAGAGATTTTTAGAGAGAAGGCAGAGGAAGAGGGAAGTGAGGATTTAGAGAGAGAGAGGTTCCGAGTTCTTGCCCAGCATAAGGGTCTTACAGACTCTTTTATAGAAAAATTTTTGACTTGTAACTTGTAGAACCGGTTTTAAATGACCGGTTACCTGTAGTGTAGGTCATGAGATGACTGTGTTGTTTTACCCTTCAGTCTATTACTCGGATAAGAGTAAAATTACTGTGTCACAGGTAAAACTTTTCTTTATTGTCCTTTTCTGGAGACCACAGTGGATGTTAAGTCTTCATGGTCTTCTTCTAGGATTTGATCAGAGTCTTCATTGTCTGATGGAAAAGAAGATCCAGGTGTTCCTTGTCCATGGCTTCCTGTTTCTTCATAGATTTCTCTGTATATTCTTTCTTTTTCAAATCTTTTTACTAGTATTGGACTAGCTTCAATAGGAAAAGGGTGAAATTTATTTCCCATAAACTTTTTCCAATACATCTTTGTGTTTATAGTTTCTTTCAAAAGGATATATTCTGAGTTATCCTTTCTAGAGAAATTCCAATTTGATCCTTCAACATATGCCTTCCAAAGCTGGTATTGGTAAAACTTATCTTTATTTAAGGATAATCCTGTCAAGGTTCCGTGTTGAAGATGGACATGGGCCTCGGGATTTGTCTCTGTGTATAGTTTTATTACATGGGTTGCCATGCTGTCAGGGTTCGAGGCACTCTTCGGAGAAGAGGTAATTTGTAGGCAGATACTAGTCATGTATTCTGCCTGTATTTCATTCACTACCGAATTTATTTCTTGGGTGAGGGAGTTGAATTTTTCGGTAGGGGGAATGATAAGTGTCTGGAGACATCCTGCTTCTAATAATAGAGAAGGACATATGACTACATCTCTGTATAGTTGGTTTTTGAAGGTCTTTAAGTCAATTTGGGCCTTTCTAAAGATAAACTTGATCTGGCAAGTACACTTTGTAGACACTGTCTTACAATATTCGGAGGACTCTTGACACGGTGTCTTTGTATCAAAATATGTTTGGGGTTTGACAAACAAACCGTTGTAATTTTGTGTTTCTGAATGTACCTCAAACAAGAATTCCTGTATGACACCAAATTTTGCGAGGAAAATGTTTGGGTTTATTTGTGGTGAAAAACTGCAAGAAGCAGCATAGGTATGTGTTTGGGTCTTAGGTTCGAATGCCATTCCCATTTTTATTTTCTCTTCATCAATAGTTCCTAGTTTTAAAGCCATCTGGGCTTCTTCTAAGGAATTGAAACCTTTGTATGTAGACCAGAATTGGTCCTGTTTTGCCTCAGAGAGGTCTTTGTATGAAGTATAAACTCCTTTGTTTGGCCCTGTAATTAAGGCATAATGTGTAAATCCTTTCCCAGAGGGAGAGGCTGATGAAGTTAATAAAACTCCTTTGTTGTCTGCGTTGCAGAAATTGTATAATGCACTAATGATGCTTTGTTTCACCTTAGTGACTTGTTGTTCATTCTGAACTGTGTATTTTGGAATATTCCAAATGTTGTCAATTAAAACATTTAATTTGACATTTGTGTTATCTCTACCAGGGAAATGGTAGGTATTTGTAAGTATTGGCAACTCTTGTTTGCCATATTTTGTGTATTGGTCCACCACAAAAGGGGACTTTACGGGTTTAGGACCTAGAGGTCCTTTCTTTGTACTTTGTATAAATTCCATTCTGGGATTTTTGTACCTGAAATAAGACATAAAGGTTAGGCAATAAAATGTCTAATAGCCCTGAGGTGTTTTTCCAAAATTATGATGTCGGCTATAGGTGTATTGAAAGGGGTTGTATGGGAATAATTCATTCCTTCTTAGCCTTAACTTGGCTATTTTTCTTTTCATCCTTTTTATTAGTTTAGTTATTTCAACGGCAGGATTGGGGCTAAAATTAGGACTAATTCCTCTTGGTGGAAGTGCCTGTATTCTGATATTAATTCGGAACCCAGGAGGGATCTCAGGATCTCTGATGTGTATTACATTCATAATTGTATAAAAGATTCTTTCGAATCTTATTTTTGTACGATGTACCTGGAAAGGATATCAGCAAACATATTGTCAGATCCTTTGATATGTTCAAAATTTATAATTTTTCCGGAATTCATATAGTCCCTAAAAAGTAGCCATCGCCTGTGAGGCTTTTTGTCATTATTTATTTGATTTTTTCCATATGAAACAATTGCTTCGCAATCAGTTCTAATGGTTATTTCTGGTTTATTTATCAAAAATAATTTAAACGCTTCTAAGGCATGTATGATTGCATTGACCTCATAATCGGTGCTAGTTTGGTAAACTTGTGGCTTTACAGTATATTTTCCAGAAGCATACCTGCATATTTGTTCATCTTTTTTAGACAGATATTTATTTTTCTTCCTTTTTAGGATGGCTCCCCATCCTGATTCACATCCATCACATTCGACTACTAAGTAATCTGAATCTAATGGTAATTGTAAAATAGGTAGCTTATTTACCTTTTGTTTTATATTTTGGACTAATTTTATGTCTTCAGAATTGAATTTTCTTTCTCCTTTTAGAGAGGTTTTATTGTATAAAGGAGCAGTGTATTTTCCTAAATCTGGGATAAAATTTCGAGCATAATTCAAGAGTCCCAAAAAGGATCTTAATGTTTTTATGTCTTCCATTTTGTCAGGAAAATCTTGTATTTTCTTAGAAATATGGGGTTGGAGTTTAATAGTTCCATTACCTATTTCTGTTCCAAGGAATTCAATGAAATTTTTACAAATTTCCATTTTTCCTTTTGATATAATTAAACCATGTTTTTCCAGTTTGTATAGTACTTGTTTTAAATGGAGATAATGTTCTTCTTTTGTTTTGGAAAATATAAGTATATCGTCTATGTAGACGCATGTGAAGGATTTGCAGTCATTAAAAATGTTGTCCATTTTTCTTTGGAAAATTGCTGGAGCATTTTTAAGACCAAAAGGCATAACGTGCCATTCGTATAATCCTTCAGAACAGGAGAATGCTGTCCATTTTATGGATTCTGGATCCATTTTTACTTGATGGAATCCACTTTTGAGATCGAATTTTGAAAACCATTTTGCGTTCTGAATTCGATTTATAAGAATTTCTTTAGATGGAATTGTGTATCCATCTTCAACTGTATTGTCGTTTAATCGTTTATAATTGTAAACCATTCTAGATTTACCTCTTTTTTGTTCAGAAGATTTATTAACTATGAAAGCAGGACTCCTGTGAGGACTTTCACTTGGAGTTATTACTTTCAACTTTAGAAGGTGGTAGATATGCATTCTACATTCTTCTTGTTCCCAGTTATTAAACTGTATATCTTTAGTTTTTATAACTAAATCTGGGTTAATTATGTTTAATTTGCAAGTAATGGGGTCACGATCCCAAAATTTGGTGGGATCTTCTCCTATTATGCTAGTTTTGTTTAACCTGTCCAAAATCTGTTGGATACTATCGAAAGTGATTGTTTTAGATATTTTTATGGATGAAAAAGAATCCATTGTGTCATCTGAATAATAATCTATATCTTCTAGATTTTCTTTCATACAATCACATTTTTCTGAGGATTTAGGGTTTGTACATGAGCATTCCTCAGGGACTTGTCTTGTATGGCTGTCTCCACTAATTATGGGTGACATTTGTGTTTTGTCACTAATAGTGACGTAATCTTTATTTATGGTAATAACTCTATTCTGGCCTAAAATAAAATCTAGACCGATGATCATACTTTGTTTTGAAGGGACTAAGTTTTCTACTCGTATTGTTTTAAGGTGTATCTTTTGGCCAAAAAGGTCACAATTAGTACTAAATTGAAGAGAAATATTGTTTATTTCTTCATCATTTATCATTATTATTCCGGACATAGTCCTGGTCTTTTGTACATGTTTACTCTTAGTAATCATGTATGGGGGTACTTTTGTTTTGCAGACAACTGTTTCTGAACATCCTGTGTCTATGAGGGCCTGTATGATTTCTTCTTTAGCAGAGTTTTTGTTTTGTTTGGGAAAGTTTAATTTTACTAATACCTTAACAGATATTAGTTGTTTCTCGTTGCAGACTAATGGGATACATTCTGTGGTTCCCATCATGTTATTTGGTATGTTTTGTGAATTGGTGTTTGTTCCAAAATCTTGGATTATTTGTTCTAGCTGAAGGATTTTTTCTTCCAGATTATTGACTCTGGTTTCTAAAATCGAGGTCCTAGTATCAATTATATTTTTATCTTTAATGTTTTCTTTTTGTTCTAAAAAGATTGGTATTTCTTGTATTTTTAAATGTGTTGTAATACATTTTATACAAAAATTTTTGTAGCATAAAGGACAATGAGCCCTTTGTGATTTATGAAAATATCTCTCACAATACTGGCAGGGAATAGAAGTTGGTCCTGAAAAGTATTGTAATGTATGGGAACATATATTTGTTTCAGTTATGTTCATTAGATAATATCCAGAATCATCTAATATTTCTCCTAATTCGTTGTATTTGTCATTTAATTCGAAATTATTTTCTTTAGGATAAATTTCGATAAATTCATTATTTGTGAAATCATTTATTAAATCATAATTTTTGGGTTGTTTTTCTAAATTGATTTCATCATTGAATTCTGTTATACTAACTACTGATAATATTTCAGAGTCAGTAGATACATCTTCGTCGATCGGAAGAAGATTCATGTGACAGGATTTTACAAGTTCTGCTTCTTTTGTATAGAGATTTGCTATGTTTGGACAATCTCTTGAGAAATGTCCAGTTTGGTTACAAGCATAACATTTTAATGCTTGTTTGTAATTTTTATTTTCTCTAAATTTTCTGACGTGCCTGTCAGGGTTTAGAGTAGGTTTTCTAGAATTTGAGGATCTTATTGTATAAGTTTTTCTAGAATTTGAAGGTTTTTGTACAGAAGTTTGAGACCTTTGACTGTAAGATTGGTTATATTTAGGTCTTCTTCTGGGAATAGGTTTTCTGTTTGGTCTGTTTTGATGGTATTGCTGTGGAGTGTATATCTGTTTACAAATTCCGGAATCAGAATTTTTTAGCTGTTTTTGTATTGCAATATGTGTGCAAGTGTCTTCCATTATTTTCATAATGTGTTGTATTCTTATTGAGAGGTTATTTAACATGGGAGTTACTTCGTCGTTTTTCCAGGATTCTCTAATTTTCTGACCTAATTTTCCTGGAAGTTTGAGAAACATTTTTTCTCCAACGCTTATATCATGAAAGCATCCGGCTATGGAGGCATACATGAGATAATCTTGTAGAAATTCTTTAATTTTTCCAAAATATGTTATAGACAACCTTTCTAGGTGTCCTAGATAAATTCTTTGTCTGAGTGTATTCCCATCATTTACGGATTGGGAGGTGAGTAATCTCTGTATTAGTGAACAGAAATTATAAATATTGGGACCAGGTTCTATTGCTAATGTATTTAATTCTGATGGGTATTTTTGTTTAAAGGATTCCCAACATGCTCTTGCTATATCACCTAAATAGGTTTCACCTTTGGCGATCATTTCTTGTGAAGATTGGACTTCTTTTTCGTAATGAATACCATAGTCACGGATTACAGTAGCAGTCCATTGTTCAATGTATGTTGGTAACAATTGAGGGTCAATTCCTCCTATATTTAATAAAAGATTGAGGGAAAAAGTTATGGTAAAATATAAGTATCATTATGAAACCTAAATTCTTCCAACTTCCAACAGCAACAGATTTGAATTTTGTTGCTCTAAATATTTATGTTTTGTCAATCTCCTCAGCCTTCTGAACTCTTTCAGTATTCTCCAGTAACTGACGTGCTATTTTTAGCTTGCCACACTTCTGAAACACCTGTTCAAAAATGTCTCTGGCATAAGCTGACAAAGGAATACCCTTTTCCAGCATTGATTTCACTTTCTCATAAGCAGCATCTAGTTCACCTCCTCTGCACAACTTCTGCAACTTCTGGTTCTCCAATTTTCTATCCAATTTAACACACAGATCCAACCTACCATGTTCTCTCAAAAGACTCTCCACTAAGTTGTAAGTGTCAAAATTTGGAAGCAATCCCAAACCCAACATTTCAATCAGTAAATCATAAACAACTTTCCAGTTCTTACCCTCACCATGACCATGGATCAGAGCAGCGTAGGTTAAATCATCAAGAAGACACCTGTTCTTGTTCATGATTTCAAAAACCCTGGTAGCATCCTTTAGCTTTCCCAATTTACACAGCATAAGTATAACAGAGTTATAAACAACCAACTTTAGCTTTAAGCCAAGGCTCAACATCCTCCCAAACAAATCACTAGCTTCCTTCACTTTGTGACATTCACACAATGCAGCCTTAGAAACTGCCCAAAACACTTGAACTGCAGGCTGCATTGCATCACTGTTTCCTCCCATGTTAGGAACTAATATAGTATATGGTCTCCGAGTGTTCCTCACTCTCACCTTCTCAACAGATCCTTCTTTTGCACTCGTCAAACACAGCTCCCCAATAAGCATATTAACAGCAGATCGAGTAGGGAGCACTCCAATCTTCTCCATTTGATTGAAAATCTCAAGGGCTGACTCTACTCTACCAAACTTACAAAACCCAACAATCATGTTACTGCAGGAGTAAGTATCAGGGGTTTCAATCTTGTGAAAGATTGAATGTGCAAGCTGAATCATCTCCAGAGATGATTCCCTCTTGCAGAGAACATAAAGCATGTTGTTGCACACAAGGTTATCAGGCTTACACTTGAACACAGTCTCCATATCCTCAAACAATGACAGTGCTTCCTTGATTCTTCCTTGTCTCCCCAAAAACTTGATGCAAATGGCCAATGCCTTATGCGACACTCCACCCTTGTGAAACGCCACTGTGGTCAGCAAGCATTTGATGTCGTCAAAGAGCTTTCTTCTCCCCAAGAAATCGGCCATGTACTCAACCACGGAATCATCAAAGTCAAACCCCATGTGGGACCCGGCCAAGGAGAAAAATTTCAAGGTTTTGGCCCTACCCAGTTGCTTGTAGCCCCTCAAAATGCCAAGAACGAGGTTGGAGGTTAATTCTCGTTTGTGACGAGCCAAAACGCCAGCCATGTCGCTGTGGGAGCAAGAGACAAGATCAGAGAGAAGAGAGGAAGGGTTAATGACATGAGAAGGGGGTGAATTGCTGCGTGGGATTGGGAAATTGGGGTGAGTTTGGGGAGAAGAGGAATGGAGAAATCTTGAAGAAGCTTTGAAAACATGAACAGCGAAAACAGCGGCATTTCGAGGCCTGCAAAGCATTACAGTTTGAAAGAAAAGTGTTATGAGTTTCTGCTTTTCTTTCTTTCTTGGGTGGATCAAATTTCAGGTTGGAAAAACTGCAAATGGGTCATTTGCATTTACACACTCCAACCTGGTTAAATCGTCCTAGAATCGGTTATGAGTTGGTAAACTCAGTCAAACTCTTGTATCGAAGGGTTTAGGATTTAGAGGATAGAATTTAGCAGCTCAGTTGAACCTCAGAAAAAAAAAACGACAAAAAAGATAGTGATTTGTTTGTTTGTAGTTGACTTGTGTATAAAGAACTCACACCGGACATTTTGATCGTAGATGCATGTGCAGGATTCTGTCGTGCCATTATCTAAGTTAAATTATCTATTCATTCACATTTTTGTTGGAAAATATAGATTTAGTCTTTTTCTTTTTTGTGTCTTAGTTTAAATTTTGTTTAAAAAATTTAACGCAATCAGTTTTTTCTTTTTTGTTAATATTATAGTATCAATATATTTTGTTGTAAAGAGGTGTTATATATCGTGATTTTTTGATTTTTATATTAATAAAAATTAAAAATTTGTTATGTAAGAATGATTAAATGATGTGATTTGATTCTTATATTTTTATTTTGTTTCAATTTTTAATTTTTTTACTAATATGTTAGAGGATGTCACGAGTCGTCTTATTATTTTATTAATTTTTTTCTTTTTTTATTTAAAAAAATTAAAAATTATTACATGTGTTGTACCACATGACATAGTAATAGTAGTAACAGTGTGATATGGTCGTGATAATATTATGTATCACATCTAAGTGCTTTATTTTAATATCAATTTGATTCTTGTATTTTCATTTTGTTATAATTTTAAAAAAAAATAAGCAATTTCGTAGATCTCTAAATTAAAATAAAATATGATTTTATATAAATGGTATACAAATATTTTTATTAAAATTAAAATTGATATTTTTATTGTTTTTTGTGGTTGAAGATAAACAAGTATGTTTAAAATGGAGCTTTATTTTGCTTTGTATTTGCATACACTTATGTTAAATTTTATTTTTCTCTATTTATGAAATTCATGTTGCTTTGATTACATATGATACATTTTATTATACGAGTTTGTTCTTACACTAATTATATGAATTTAACAATACGTATTAGACAAGTCTATTAATACACAAATTTATATGAGTCATATTAGACAAATCTTTTGTGGTTGAAGATAAACAATTATGTTTAAATGGAGCTTTATTTTGCTTTGTATTTGCAAACACTTATGTTAAACTTTATTTTTTTTTCTCTAATTATGAAATTCATGTTGCTTTGATTACATATGACACATTTTTATTATACAGGTTTGTTCATACACTAATTTATATGAGTTTAACAATACATATTAAACAAGTCTATCCATACATAAATTAGATGAGTCTATTAATGCACATTAGACGAGTTTGTCCATATACTAATTAAATGAACCTATCATTACATATTAGACAAGTTTATCCATGTGCTAGTTAGATGTATTTAAAAAAAATATTGGATGGGTCACTCCATAAATTAATTAGACAAGTCTATGAATATTCATTAGACAAGTTTGTCTATGCATCTATTAGAATTCTCAACATTTCTATCATTATATTGACATAAGATGAACTCTATAAACAAATATAAAGGTTTTAGAAATACAAATTGGGAGGCAGTTTAGAAGTTATATAGATTGAACCCCAAATTTGTTAAATAGGTTTTTGGTTTTTTATTTTGTTTTTAAATTTTAATCTCAAATTTTAAAAATATGTGTATTTAAATTTTTAATTAAAATCTGTTAAATTTATTTAATGATTCAAACATAGTTTATAATATATTTATACGGTTCAACATATTTTTTCTTCTGTATTAAATTATTAATTAAAAAATATGTTTAATACGTTAAATAAATTTAATAAATTTTAATAAAAAATTTAACAAAATTTTAATTAGAAAGACAGAAGAGAGACTCCGATTTTTACCAAAAATTTAAAATGTAGTAAAAAAAAATTGGTGTGAACACTCATTTCTCATTCGATTTTCTCTCCATTCACTTCAAAACACAGTTTTACTCTTTCGCCGTCGTGGCAGTGGCACGAGCTCGTGCAATTCCCCCTTTTCTCAAGATTCTCTTTGTCTATCTATTCACTATTTGAATTGAATGTAATGCTTCTCTATAAACGATTAGAGTCTCTTTGTTTTGGTTTTACTCACCGTTGTCTATTGTTTATGCTCAATCCCTATTCTTGTTATTTGAATTAATATCATTGTTTTAATCAAGACCTATTCTTGTGCTCTTAATCCTCGTTGTCTTTAGGGTTCTCTTCGCCATGCTTGTCATTGTGATGTTAAATGAGTGAGCGACTATTGTGTTCAAGTAAACTGTTGTGTTGAGGCTTATGTACATTTCATGGTATTTGTTCTTTTATTCTCATCAAGAAACAGAGAATCGGAGTTTTGTTTTATTTTTTGCTTAATTTTTTTTGTTGGGTCTGTTGACGATGCGTGCAAATATGCGTTTAGGTGTTCTATTTGTCAATCCACCCCATTCAGTGGTTTTAACTGTCTAACTCGATTGAGTTGTTTTTGGATGTTATGGAGAAAGAAAATGTGAATGCTACCTTTAATTTTGAGTGTGTTGAGATACTGGGATAAATGAGCACACGTTATTTGTGGGCTTTGATTTAAGCAGCGACTATAGCGCTGTTGCATGGCACAATTCCTAGATCTGCATTCACTTCATACGTTGCGATATGGTTTTGAGATTCTAGCAATTTGTTCTACTTTTGTGTTAATTTGTTAAATCAGTTTTCGTTTTCTTCTTGCAGAGCTTCGTCCTCCTTTGCATCTTCATGCTTTGTCTCTGTTTAGTTGGTCCTTCCAGGTTCTGTAAATTTATTACTTTCTAGGGTTTTTTGTTGTGCAGATATTATTTTAGAATAGGCTGGAAGTTGAAAGATATTGTTGTCCAAGGGGATAATAATCAACTTTTTCTTCATGTAGTTTGTTCAATAGTGTGCAGTTTAATATCCTACATGTACTGATATTCTTTGTTTTGGTATTATATCCATGAGGTTGATAAACAGATCGATAAGCTGGCGATGCTACTTCAAAAGCTAAAGGTATCCACTATCTTTATTGTTTGTTACTTTCCAGCAGCAAGATCTCATTTATAAACTAAAAGTACATCTTCCAAGAAGCTAATGAGGAGTCAAAAGCTGTTACAAAAGCCCCTGCCATGAAAGGTTTGTGTCACAATGCAATGTTATTTTTTTGGTTACATCAAGTGCAATGTTTTGTTTTTTAATTGAAATCATCCGTTTTGAATTCAGTTGTAAGATTTTCTGGTATAGGTGCTGACAATGTATTAACTTGGGAGTGTCATAGCTAGACACATGACATTTTTTTAATATACTGCATTTGTTACTAACACTAAATGTGAGTAAAATTTGATACTCTTTACAGCAATGAATCAAATCTGTTACTAAATCTTGTGCCATTAAACTTATATTAGGATGCAATGGTATACTAAATCTGTAGAGGTTCGTGCATCGAACCCTATTTCAGTTCCGAAGAATGTGTTTATATTAAAGAAAGTTGTTGTTCTCCCAATTGCATTCAATTTGATTTGTCCTTTGTGGGTTGCATCCTTAGGTTCGAAAATCCCTTATTTTAAAAACCCTAGCTCGAGCTCCAATCGCCTCTACACCCGGTAAGAATTTCTAATGCGTTTATGCAATGTCGTAAAGTGTTTAGTTTCAGCCTTGTCATTGATTTATGTGTTTTGCTTCTGAGTTGAATATGTTGAAGAAATTTGATTATGCTATTTGTGTCTAAAAGGTAAGCTTTTTTTCCTTTCTGTGAGTTACGGTGTTGCCTTTCTTTGCCTTAACAGATAGCATTATTTTTCCATTTTGATTCAACTGAATGATTGTTGTTTTGATGATATTTTACTCAAGTTTCTCTAGATAATGTTTTCTTAATTCTTTCAGGAGTTTCTTTTCTTCAAATATGGATGAGAGCATGAAACAGTTCCAAAAAAAATTAACAGAATTGGAAGTGGAAGCTGAGCACCATCTTTTAGCCCGACAACAGGTAATTCAAATTTATGAATTGAAGTTGATTATGTTTTTTCAAAGACTTATAAACTAAGTAAGTAATAAAATTCATTAAAAAGGAGTAAACTCTAGCTTCTAACTTTTTCCTTGGTTTGTATGAAGTATGTATGTCAGAATCTATTGTTGTATTCAAATATTGTCTTGGGAACATGATATGGATGAATTTGAGACACTTTACTCACATCTAATGTATTCTTCTTTTACTTTCCTTAATGTTGCCTTCTTCCAAGGTTTTTACACAAATTTATGGTGAAAACATCCTGCTCGTTTCATAAATGAATAAGTATAATAAGAGTCTGGTACATAGTTCCTCGAATTTCAATCATATCTCCTCAAGATGAAATAGTTTTGTAGCATATTAATCATGGAAAACTACAGATTAGCATCTTGAGATCTGTGTCTTGTACAACTTTGTCTCTTGACTTCAAAAGGCATGTTTAGATTCTCAAGGTTCTCAAAATGCAGAAACTTCTTATGTTAATTTTTCTGTTAAAATTTGACAAACTCCGTCAGGTGATTGACACGTGACTAGCATGTCACCCTGATGTGTTTAATCATGTGCAACTTAACCATATATAATTTTAGAATGGTTTATTTCTTTTAAGTTGCACATGATTAAAACATTTGTTAATCATGATCTACTTTTAAAAGGGTGTATAAGTTTCATCAATAAGTGTGATGTGTAAAACTATTAATATTGATTAAAAGGGTTATAACTGTTAACCATGATGGAGACATAAAAACTAAGCATAGAAGTACTGGAATCAGAAGAACTATAGGCAAAACTATACAGGAAGATTTAAAGGTCAATCATTTGTCTATATTATTGTAGAACACAACAATGTTTGATCTATAAGTTACAAACGTAGCTTTTGAAAAAATATGGTATAATAGCTTCTTTTTTTCCGAAAGAAGCTTTTAGCTAAGCACACCCCCTAAGTGACAAAAACTATATTTAACCTTGACCCATCTACCAAAGTTGTTGGGCAACTAACTCTCCTAAATTATGAAACCTTAGTGTTGGTTGTTGTAATTGTTCTTTGATTAGATGTCTTTGGTGTTACATTTCTTTTTTCCCTAGTATCATTGGTATACTGTCCATTCTACTATCCACTATATTACCCTCTGCAATAAGTTAAAACAGAACTCAATTTGCACACCAAAAGCTACGAAAAGCCAACTAAAGTGCCAAATGAGTTTTGTCAGTCAGTTTGGATTCACAAAGTAACTAATTACTTGATCCCAATGTTATTTCCTTATTACTATGTACAAAAATCACTTTAATACCACAATGCCAATCAACATTATTATTATTTTTTGTTTACTATGCCTATAAAAGCTTCTTTTTAATTGCTTTTCTATCAAATGTGTTATACAATTCTCCCTTTTGGAAAAATACAGCTGGTTGAGAATGATAGATTGAGAAATGGGAATAGAGAAGCACTTACTGCATTAAGGAAAAGGGCTCGGACAACAACGAGCAGTGTTCCATCTCCTTTCGAGTCAATGATGAGGGGAGTTCCTGAGAGCTAAAGACCTTTGGTTCAGGAGGTTTGCAACACCTGTGGCAACCATAACACTTCTGAGCCGACATGGATGATGTTTCCAGGAACAGATCTGTTTGCCAGAATACAAGTTTCATGCAGCTCATACTATATTGGAAACATGTTTTTGGCCACCCTATTCTCTAACCATTTGAAAAATACTAAAAGAAAGTCAGAAAATTTCCCTAGATGTTCACCCACTTTGGTTATCTTCAGTCATTGTAATTGCAATTGCTGCAACAATGAAAAGAATGTAATTTTACGTAAATGTGGCTTTTGTCTAATGCGCTGTTGCGGTTTCAAAATGCTAATGCCACTTAAAAGAACTATTCTTTGTGTAGAACTATATCTGAATTGTTGACACGGGACTTTATGATTATTTTTTATATTAATTTATGTTTAATTGTGTAATACATAATCTTTACTTATATAAGCAAATGACATGACACCAACATTATAGTTTATAGGTTGTGTTGAGACTGACTATCTCCATTCATGTTCTTTTATTGATCGTTACTATTATAATTGTCCAAACTTTGAACTATAGCTATAAGTGAAGTCCTTTTATCGAAAACTTATTTTCAATAAAAATTGCTTGCTATACTTTTTTACTGACCATGTAATTATTTACAGATCAAGCGAAGCTTGACTTTGAGTCAAAGAAACTACAGAGCATTATGAAGGAAAAAGCTTACCTTCTATCCGAGTCAGGTGTTCTTGCAGACAAGATAAGCCCTGGAGTGCTCAAAACGCTTGTAACCTTAAATGACAAGAGAAAGTAAGATGCCTTGACTTGCTATGAGTAAAAGCTTGTCGTTGCATTGTCAACTAGGTGGAAAATGTCAGTGTTTTCTGGGAGAATCTTTCTTGGAGCATTTAGGTTAAGTCAGTTATCTAGTCTGTTACTGCAAGTGTGTACATTTTTTTCCCAAGTTTATATACTATCAGTACTACACTCAATCCTAGAAATGGAACTATTGTTGCTTGTCTGCCTTAACTTATTTTGATGAAACAATAACTTATTTTAACAAACTCTCTTGAGATAGATTTTTTTTACGCTTTAAAAAAGAGGCTATACCAAACATGGACCTGATTCTTAATTTGTTATGTGGACCTTGCATTTTCCCTAGCCAGATGTGGGGTCTTTATCATCTAATGGCATTAAACCAACCTCTTCTCCAACCTTGTAACCAAGTCATGAATTTAGAACCAATGAAGAAGAATGATGTCTCGGCTCAGTTTAATATTATGTAATTATTACCTGTTTCGTGCAAAATTATGAGTTGTGGTAGCCTGGGGTGGGGATTAAACAGGAATTGGATCAGACAGATTTGGGTTAGTTTATCATAATATGGCAAATTAAAAGTTTGGTTTTTTTTTTTTGTTAGTTTCTAATGGTGCTTCAAATAAGATTGTCACTGAAGTTGGATATTTGTGGGAAAAGTGTTAAATTGAGCTTGAACCATTGACTTTGGTAAAGTCAGAGAATCTAGCATTCGACAACCATGTGGTTTCCACGTTCCCATTTTGTTGTGGTCCCCATTGGAGGAAGATCTTTATATTGAGTGGAATGATTGCATTAGAAAATGAACACATGTTTCACCAAGAAAGATATTGTTGGACAGTCTGGAAAGGATTGTAATATGAACAAAGGGATTGTGATCTTACAAAGTGTTTCCAGAAAAGATAGGAGAAATTAAAGTGTTGGGATAATTCCAACACTTCATGGAAGGTGTTGTCACCAATCAAACAATTGAAGTTTTAGCATGCTACTCACTTTTCCTATTACTTATTTTTAGGTGAGGTGGTCCAAACCTCTATCTTTAGGGTTAAAGATATGTGGGAACTAAAGTAGTTTGGTGGGAAGAACAAGGCAATAGTTCTAGGGAGTGAGTAATGATGTTATGTAACATTTTCCTACTTCTCTCACTGCTCTTCCTATTACTTTGTTGCATAGGAAAAAAATTAAATGAACAAAAAATGTATTTAATCCCTTAAAGTTAAAAATGTATTTAAGAGGATAATGTAAGATTTAGAATTATTGTAAGATGTAATGTTTGTGGAATTCAAGTATTCATGTAGCTATTAAGATTTGTGTTTCAAATTTCTTGAATACTAAAAAAATGTAGTATATCTAATCAACGAATTGTTTTTCTTGAAAACATTTTTTTCTTCTTTTTTGTTTAATAAGTGGAGGGGTATTCATGGGGTTACATTATCGATGATTTAATCTGACCCAGACCCAGTTCAATCCATTTAAACCAGGCTGAGTTTTATTTTGATTGTGTCAAAACTGATTTAACCTAAACTAATTCACTATTGAATGATGAGTTTAATATAAAGGATTCAATATTTACTTTTATACTTATATTATAGATAAATTATATAGTGTTTTTTTTTAAATTAGTTTAGAAAAACTTCTAATTAATACATATTGACTTATTTAAATATTGGTTATATTTTTATAAAAATTATGTTAATGTTTAATCAAGTTAATACTTGAAAGTTATAATTTTTGTCAAAAAAAAAAGAAAAATTTAAAAAACTTCTCTATCTCAATCCATTATTTATTTATTTATTTATTTTTCTATTTCAATCATCTTCATATTAAAAACATGCAATATGGGATGAGAAGACAAACCTTCCATTGCCACGTCATCGTGGTCGTAAAAGGGCTATGCAATTTATTAGCAGTTTTCTTTCTACACTTCCATTATTATTAAATGCACTAGCTATTATTGGAAAAATATTAAAATATATTTATTCTTCTATGTCATCATTGTTCTCTATCGCAAAGGAAAAAAAAAAAACTTGTTTCATACACATTTAATGTGTTTCAAAAATGTTCTAAATCTTTTTTCAAAAATTGTATTTTAAAAAGTATTGTACGTGTTCCTAAAAATGTCTTACGAAAAGTTTATTCTGAAAAACTCTTTTGAAGTATTTTTCATGTGTTCTAGAATTCTGAACACTTTATTTCGAAGATCCTATTTTAAAAATCATGTTTAGAAATTTCAAAAAATTTATTCTGAAACGCTTTTACAATAGATAATCCAAAAAGTCACTTTTATAAAAGATTATTTGGAAATGATAGGTGTGTAATTAGAAATTATTTTAAAATTTCTCATCTTTCAAATTTTTTTAATTAATAAATGTTTATTAGTCTTTATTCCTCAACTTGAAATTAATGTATTTAGATATTGCCATTATTATGTTATCAAAATCATCTGACTTACCACGTGAATTATAAATATGACATAACAGCCACATTAATTTTTTTACGTAAATTTTGTTTTTAATTCTTAAAATTTTTAATAAAACTACTTTTAGTTTCTTAACATTTGTTCATGGGTTTTAGTCCTCCAATAATATTTTTTTATGAAGTCTATTTCCTCAATTTTTGTATTTAACATCGTCTTTAATCTCTCAATTGAAGTTTAATGTGACAATGTCTTTAATTTTAAGGTACTACAAAGTTTTTGATTTTAAGGTACTACATAGCTATTGATTTTTAGGCTATTTAGATAATATTTTTTCCTTTGTGAGACAGTGTCTACATTATTTGAAGTATATAAATCTAGAATGATACAAACATTTGTATTCATAATAATTTAAGGATTAAATAATTTTTTGGTATGTATAAAAAGAATACCATACTGAAATTGTTTTTTTACCATAAATTTCAGTGTTCTATACTAAACTATTGAATAAGCAAATTTAGTCATGGTATTGACTTTGTTACTTTTTTGAATAAACTGTATATTTTAAAAAATACTTTGGTAATGCTTTTTTAATATAGTAATATTTATATTTTTAGGTTGTATTTATGTATTTATACATATGTATTCATATTTTACTTTTAATAATTACGACATATACCATGTATAATGTGTGTATATTATTTTGAATATAACTTTAAAATTGTTATTTAATTCTATTTCTATTTAATTAGATAAAAAAACACGTAATATTTTTAAAATATACCATTTTATATAAATTAAAATTTTATATAAATTAAAAGGTAAAATGACTTATTTACATGAATTAACCTTAAATCAACACCCACATTGTTGATAAAAATTACAATAACGATATATTTTTAATATATATGATTGGAAAATGCTTGTTGACTTTTAATTTTAGGCAAGTTTGTTAACGTTAGCTCCACTATAACATAGAAATAAAATGGTTAAATATATACAAAATTAATTATAATAAAAAAAGAATTTCACAAGTTATTAATATTTTTTTATATTTATGATTAGGTAGAAATTATTCTTGTATAATCTAGAATAATCTATGCTATCTATACTTTTTTACTATTATTTATATTTCTATATTAATATATAAGTTAATTCTTCATTTTGGTGTTCAATTTATTTTTCATTTTCTAATGTTATCGTTAATTATTTGTTTTAAGTGATTTTTAAACATTTGACCCTATTTTTTATTTGACCATTTTGAAATTTAATCATTTTTTAAAATTAAAATAACTTTTGATAAAAAAGTTACCTACAAAAATAATAATAATTATCCATAATAAATTACAAATAAAAATTACCTATAATAAAAAGGTGAAGACACATGTTATGTGTTTTCTCACATATATATATATATATATATATATATATATATATATATATATATATATATATATATATATATATATATATATATATATATATATATATATATATATCATTTTTTTGTGTGTGTAGATAAATAAGGTAATTATGAGTATTGATAATTACGAGTATTATATATTTTATAATTACAATTAAAAAATTCTTTTTTCTTTGTTTTCACGTCCACTCCAAAGAGGAGTTGCATCCTTTACAAGTAAAAGATTATGTGACTCTCTTATGTAGTTTTTGAAATAGTGTATTTCTTTTATCAAAACATCATCACTTAGAAATTAAAGAGAAACAAAATAAATTTATAAGATTTATGGATCAAATTCCTCTACACTACCATATATAATAATGTCCATTTCTCAATCATTATAAGGATGTATATTTAAAAATATTTAAGATCATGATTTTCACAAGATAATTTTTTGTGAAAATTTTATATTTACAACACAATATTTTTGTATAGGATAGATTAGTGTAACTAATTACTTCATTAAGTTTATCAAATAATTTAGGATGAGATTAACAAATTTAGACTATATACTTATATAGTTAACAAAATTTTGCATATAAATGACAACTAACAAATACACAGATTGTTAAGCTTATAACAATGTTGCCAAAAAAAAAATGAAGTTCCCACCCCTGCAAAGTCATGTAACTCGAAATAAAATAATGATTACCTATATTAATGTACAAATACCTTCGGCAAAATTGGAATGATAAATGAAATCTTTTTTTAAATGATTTGTGGAACAATTCAACTTTAAGACTTCATAACTAACCTAGATTCCCCATAAAAACTACAGTGAACCTTGAACTGTGCTAAAAACATTGATTAATAAGGCCTAAATTTTCTGGCAGCTCTCATCTGCTGTAGACGTTTTTTATCCTCCTCAAATTTGCTCTGCAGTGTCATGATCTCTGCAAACAAAATAAGAAGGGTTTATCTCACCTTGATCACCAACAATAACAAAAATCTAATCAAAATCAATTTAAACAGTTACTAGGTTTTGATTTCCAACAACTTGAGCTAAGAAACAAAATGAGATATAAAGCATGATATACATGAAATCATATAATTCCTTAAGCAGTTCCAACCAATAGCAACATGAGATCCATTTCATGAATATCCAATATGGGAATAGAAATGGAAAAACATTACGGTTTTTTTTACTTACACATTAAGGAATTCATTAGAAACAAAAGAAAAGCAAATGACATCAGCTTCTAAATTTTTTTTATCCGAACTTTGATAGAAAACTCCCTAATTAATGAAATTTGTTTGACATAAACAGAACAACTTTTAGGTCACTTTCAAAAACAAATACATATTTTACCATTTCTCTGTGCTTCTCTCTTTTGAAATCGGTAGAAATCAAGACCAACTTCTTTATGTTTCTTTTTGGTCATTTTGTTCTCCATGGCTGCTTGAGCAACCGAACCCACTGCAATTCCAGTTTCAGAATCAGTAGTTTTCTTTCTACCTTTATGGTGTACAACAACTGTCCACCCCCCTTCAGCAGCAAGGGCTTCTTTTTCTTTTCTTTCTTGCAATCATAAATAAATCATTACATGTAAAACAAAAATAAAGACAAAACAATGTGGGATCATTCGTACGATATGAAAAATAAAAGCCTAAACATTTATGGAATTCAAAAACATGCTTATGAATCAGTGCTTAATATGACAAGTGTGTCTAATCATTCTGTTGTCATTACATGCATGTTTGTCAAAACAATTACCTCTTCCAGTTTCTCTTGATGAGCAATTATAAAGTCATCAATTTGATGCTGCAATACTTCCAATCCTGGTCTGCTTTGATGGTATTCCATGATCCATTCTGTAGTTTCAGAAGTACCCATTCAGAAACTATTGTTAGTAAATTGGTGACAAATATGGACAGAAAACAAAGGTGCATCACAATCCATTCGATCAACAGATTGAAAGAAAGATATCTCTAAATGTTCAAACATGTTATGAATGTCTAATGTTTGGAGTTTTAAATCAAACGAAAAGAAATGCACTTAATATTAACAATTCATACTTTTCATTCCTTTTGAGCGGTCATCATCTACGGAGGAAATAGTATAAACTTCCTTCAGATTGTTGTACCCTTCTCCCTTATCCTGGGAATTTCTATCCTCCTGTTTTCTTTTTTTCTTATCTTTCTTTGACCTACCTACATCATAAAAGTTGTCAAGAGGGAAACCAATGCATAAGTTTAAATATTACATTCCAAAATGACAAAACGAATTAAACTAGAAAATGTATTTTCTTACAGGGTTTGGTAACTGCTCCAGTATCCAAATCTCTATGACCACCAATATCTTGGATCTCCTCAGCACTAGAATGACAATTATCTACTACTTCAACTGTAACCATTTAACCAAATATGTTGAACATGATCAGGATGACATAGTTAAAGTACTTTTTATAAAAAGATGTCTATACCAAATGCCAGTTTCCAGTTTTATTATTTCTCAATAAACGTCTCTTTTTATTGCTATTCTTTACCATTGTCTCATTGAGGGGGAGCTTCTCTATTAAAACATTTTTCATATGATCAAAACAAGGGGAGAAAAAGTTTAAACGTTTAACCCAACCAGTGCTACTAACAAATCTACTTGTAAGATATTTTGATTGCAGATACTTTAAACATATTGTTTTGATCATCATCAAAAAGGGGGAGATTGTTGGCAAAAGCAATACAAGTCTAAATGCTGAAGCAAGATTTTGATGATGATAAAAGAAGCCTGAAAGCCATCTGGAAGTCAATATGAAGACCATGTGTTGTTAGTTAGAATCAATATTGTACAAGAAAATTCTGGTATTTCTCGAAAAATCAAAGTGATAATCGATTATCACTTAGAATAATCGATTATCCTGAGCAAAACCAACTTTTTCAAGAAAGCACTGGAATAATCGATTATCGCCTCTGATAATCGATTATCCTAGTCAGTTGGGCGCGACTGTTCAACTTTTTGACCTAATTTCTGGAACCCCTATTTAAGGAACCTCAGAGTTACTTCTCACTTACCTTTTTGAGAAGCTAGAGTGCTAGTGCTGTGATTGCAAGAGTTCTCTTAGTGTTCTCAATAGAAGCTTTGAAAAACCTAGTGTGGGTAGAGCGATAACTTTTCCTGAGAGGTGTTCTAGGAGATTGAGTGCTGCTGCTGTTGCTAGGAAAGCTAAGGTCAAGGTTCTCTGTGTGATTCAGAGAAAGGTGTTCATCTCTTGTGTGTTCAAGAGAGGTGTTTTCTTTCCTTACTCTTTTAATATCTGATTGTAAATCTGTTACTTGCTAGTGATTTAGTTAATCTCGTTATTGAGAGATTAACAACTAGACGTAGGGTCTTTTGATCCGAACCTGTATAAATACTTGTGTTCAATCTTCTTCTCTATCTCCTTATTTTATATGTTATTGTGATTAAAAGAAATTAATATTTGATTTAATTGATAAATTTTGGAAAAATTTTAAAGTATTAATTTTATTACTTAAAACCAATTCACCCCCCGCTTAAAACATTCCGCTGCGTGGTACCAACATTAGCTAGAGTCCTTCTCGCCTGAGCGAGACCCCTTGGCTTGAGCGAAGAGTTTGGGCGAGGGTATGCGCTGGTTGAGTGGTTACTCCTTTTCTCTTTTTGTGTTTGGTATGAAATTGATGGAATTATTGTATAATGGCATGTAGGGTATAATATGAATGTGTGAGAGGGTGTATGAATTTATGAATGACAAACTTGAATAAATCCTTGGCGTGAAATTAGCATGATATGGTTGGTATTAAAGAGACATGATAACGAGATGAGTTGGGAATCCTTATGCATGGATGGTTTATGATGAGTGGAAATGAGTTGGGCCTGGAACATGAAAGACGTTGGTTTTAAAGGTTGGGATGACGAACATATACATGCATGATGAATGTTATTTGGCTGTTTGATTATGTTTGGTCGGTGTCAGTGCGTAATTCCTTGGAGTCTCTAGGTGAGACTTTCAAGGTCGCGCTTCAGTGGTCGGGACGTAATTCCATGGCCCCTGTTAGTGGGTGTCCCTGGTGGTGCCCCATCTGTATAACTAGGTAAGGATTCAAGGTAAGGTTGCATCCTGACACTCTAAGGAGTCAGTTAGTCTCATCTAGAGCGGACTGACTCCTGTGGTGTGAGTAGCAGGAGGCCTGAAATTCATTAAGGGCTAACCTTGTGGTGAGGGAAATTGATTCATTGTAACACTTGTAACACATAGCTCGGGGGTGAGCAGAGGTATCCACCACAAGTGCGAGCATCCGGTGAATCTGACCAGGTTATACGTATCCGGATGAGTCGAGTCGAGTCGTAGTGTATTGATTGAAAAGTCATAACATGCTTGGTTGTTGTATGGATATTGGATGGTGAAAGTATATTTGACTGTATGATGAAAATGTTGTTGGCTCTAGCTTACCCGGTTTCTTGTATGGTTGTCTTGTATGTCGCTCTTCTTTCTTGCGATGATCATCAATTTAATTGATGGGAGCAAATGGGCGAGGTTCCCGCGGTCAGCAAGGAAATGACGATTGCACTGCTTAGCCATCTGGGTTAGACTTTATGTTTATTTTTCTTCATGGGTTTTCTTTAGGGCTATGGCCCATGTATTGCTCTATGCTTTACTATTTTACTCTCATTTTGTTAGACTTTTATCCGGTTTCCGTTGGCATCGTGGTGTGCCTAGTTTGTAGGGGTTGTGTTAAGGACCCCGGGACTACTCTACATTACTATTTTGTGTGACGTTTCTTTTAATTTTGCTTAATAATTAAATGGGACGTTACAGTGAGAGCACAAACCCTAAACTTTAATTAAAGATGAGTGTTATAGTGCAAGTATATTTGATTTTAACTGAATTTTGTGATTTGAATTATATACTCTCGAGTTTGAACATGATATATAGTCTCGATTTTGAGCATGATTATTGGTGAAGTGAAAGTTGTGTTGCTATTGTCGTCCAAAGGTTAGTTTTTGTCTTTCTAAT